>NC_067307.1:1200000-1500000 GCF_020740795.1 Apus apus | reverse complement strand
GTGAAGCCTGACACAAGCACTTTCTAATCTCTTTATTTCTAGCCCAGTTGGAATCCATTACCTGTGGAAAACAGACCAGTTGGAAGCCTAAAACACAAAGCTGCAGATGAGCAGGTTTCCTAGATTTTTCTCTTCTTTTAACGTGTGATATGGGGGGAAAAAAATGAAAATAGATGCAGGCTCCAAAGCACAGATCACATTTTTCATGATAGGTATGAACTTGCTGCACTTACTTTCTGTTCCTGACATCAATCCTTGCATTTTTCAGCAAACAGAGCCAAAATTAGGTGGTGTATTTTGCAGACACATTTATTTCTCCCTCCTTTAGATGCTCCTCATGCTGAGGACTGAATCCAGCTTGCATGAATATTGATGAAAAATCTCTTTAATGATGGCAGAACTACCTGGACCAAGCACGGGGTTTCTTGATAAAAGGAGCTTGCATTTTTGTATTATCCTTGGCAAATCTGTGACCTAAATTATGTCAAGTGTGTTAAAATATTAATGCCACATCCTGCAATAACAGGAATAGAAGATTCCTGTGTGCAACTGCACCAACCTGAGCCTGGGTAATGAGAAGGAATAGTAAAATGTGAGCATCAATTGTGGTGATTCACATTTAGGACCAAATAAAAATTCAAATTACCAAAGGATGTGAAGTCTAATGTGTTAAGCTGACAGTAAAACCAGCTTGGTAAATAGCTGTATGAGAACTGCAACTGGTATTTGCAAATGATCTTTTAGCTTGACTTTTATTTTTCCTCCCTTATGAGGCAGCAATCTGGGAAGCAAAACTTGAAAACAGAGAAGTCATTTAGGAGCAACTCGAATGTTTTATTTTAAACAGGTTTTATAATAATAAAGAGAACACTTTTTGAATAGAAAATGTGGGATGTTTCAGCCTGGATGGTTTACTCTTATTTACTTTTTATCTAGATGGGAGAATCTGGGGTTTCTGGCATGAAGCAGCTTCTCCAGAATAACTAGTGAGGATAGAGGTGAGATCCAAGAAAACATCCCACTAAAATGTCTGTGATATTTTTAAAAAAAGGAATTTTAAGGCAGTAAATGTGAGGGTTTAGTTAAACTAGGCTATTCTAGAAGTCAGTGGGTGACACCAGCCCCAGGGAGTGGCCCTGGAATATGGGGCTGCACCCCCTGCAGGGCCTTGGGCTGGCAGGGAAACCTCCCGGGGGGAATTTCCTTGGAAGTGTGGAGGAGAGGGCCAGCCAAGTGTCTGCAGGTCACTGTGCCCAGCCAGACATCACCCCGTGGCACCAGGCACAGGGGGGACCTGCTGAAACCCCCCAGAGCCATCCCTGTCCCGTGTCCCACTGTGGTGGGTCCCAAATTCACCCCACTCTGCCTGAGGGTTTCTGCCTGCCCCTGATGTGAGGGCTGCAGGAGGCTGGAGTGCCTGAGCAATATTCTTACTCAGAGCCAGGTTATCTAATTATGGCTGCTTGTTTTAAACCAGATTTTTCAGCTCAGGCTATTAAAAAGCTTTTCCTATAAATATCCCTGCTGTGCACCCAGAGGCAGGGAAGGGTCCCTGCACTCTCATAATCCAATTTGTGGGAGCTGGGCAGAGAAATGTATCTGAGCAGGAAGCTTTCCAGCCTGAAAGCCACCCTGAGCCCCCCCTCTATAAGCTCAAAAGCCTCCACTTAGCCCCAGCCTGTAAAGGTGCCTCTTTTTCCAGCCTCCTCCTTTTCCAGCCTCCTCTGGTGAGCCATGGGAGCAATGATCCATCTCCCCTCAGGATTGTGGCCCCCAGGCACGGGTGGGGGGGGGGGTTGCCTGGAGGGCTGTCAAGAGCCACTTTGGCTAATTGCAATCCTGGCTTAAAAGCATCCAGGGTGCAAAGCAACAGCAGCCCTAATGCAGGCCCAAAGGTTAATGCACAGTTACATGAAAGCATTTCATCTTCCTGAAAAGGAAAAGGGCATTTATTTGATTTGCTTGGGTCTGTCCCTCCAAAGGAAAAAAATAAATCTGTTCCACAATCAAGTAACAGCACATGAAAAAGGAAACTCCCCCCTTCTCATACAATCGTGGACTAATTTGAGTTGGAAGGGACCTGAAAGATCATCCAGATCCAACCCCCTGCATGGGCAGGGACACCTCCCACCAGCCCAGGCTGCTCCAAGCCCCATCCAACCTGCCCTTCAACACTGCCAGGGATGGGGCAGCCACAGCTTCCCTGGGCAGCCTGGGCCAGGCTCTCACCACCCTCACAGCCAAGATTTCCCTCCTCATCTCCAACCTCCATCTCCTTCTTCCAGTTTTCATCCATCCCCCTCATCCCATCCCTCCCTGCCCTTGTCCCAAGTCCCTCCCCAGCTTTCCTGGGGCAGGGAGCGGAGCCCAACATGCTCTCAGTGGGGAGAAAATCAGGGCTGAAAGAATCAGAATTGTCAAATCCCAGGCTGGTTTGGGTTGGAAGGGACCTTCAAGATCATCCAGATCCCACCCCCTGCATGGGCAGGGACACCTCCCACCAGCCCAGGCTGCTCCAAGCCCCATCCAACCTGCCCTTCAACACTGCCAGGGATGGGGCAGCCACAGCTTCCCTGGGCAACCTGGGCCAGGCTCTCACCACCCTCACAGCCCAGAATTCCCTCCTCATCTCCAACCTAAATTTCCCCTCCTCCAGTTTTAATCCATGACCCAAATCCATTTCTCCCCAGCTCCTTTTCCTTGGCAGACACCCCTGCTCTTCCTGCAGTGACCTTGGACACACTTGCCATGGTGGGACTCACGGACACAGCCCCAGCAGACGTTGCCTCACTGGGCTCTGCCCTGGGCTTGGGGGTCCCTGCTCTGTCTCACATACCAAAAAATAAAAATGAAATAGTCCCCATCTCCCAGAGGGCAGGACAGAGGAGGCCAGAGTGCGGTGATTAATGAGAGCTGATCACATCCCAGCCCCTCTTTCTCACCAAGAGATGAAAACTCCTCCGATGAAAACTCAATAAAGAAATGTCAGGGCAGGAGGGGGAGTAAAAATAATACATCAGCTCAGCAACAAGACTCAGGAAGGGCTAAAGAGCAGGTGAGACCTCTAATAACAACAAAGTGTCCCTGCGCAGAGGCTGTTGCTGTCCTGGCAGCCAGGAAGGCAGCAGGGAGCTGAGCAAAGGCTGCTCCTGGCTGGGATCTGATGGGTGCTGGCTACAGCCAGGGGCTCTTCTGGGGACCTGCCACCAGAAGGGGCAGAGACAGCTGAGCTGCAGCTCCTGAAGGGGCTCCAGGAAAGCTGGGGAGGGGCTTGGGACAAGGGCAGGGAGGGATGGGATGAGGGGGATGGATGAAAACTGGGAGAGGGAGATGGAGGTTGGAGATGAGGAGGGAATTCTTGGCTGTGAGGGTGGGGAGACCCTGTCCCAGGTTGCCCAGGGAAGCTGTGGCTGCCCCATCCCTGGCAGTGTTGAAGGGCAGGTTGGATGGGGCTTGGAGCAGCCTGGGCTGCTGGGAGGTGTCCCTGCCCATGCAGGGGGTTGGATCTGGATGCTCTTTCAGGTCCCTTCCCACCCAAACCAGTCAGGGATTCTATGATTCCCAAGTAGCAGCTTGGCTGCTGCTCTCCTGGAGGAGTTTATGGGTGCAGAGCCTGATCCAGAACTGAAGATCCTCCAGGCTGTCAGCTCACAGCAATGGCTCCATGTGGCCTTAATCTTCCCCTGACATAAAGCTGGGAAGACCCTGGAACTACAACACATTTGCAAACCAAAGCTGATTTGCACTGCCCATGCAGCTGCTCCCAGGTCTTGCCTTCAGAGGGACCAAACAAATTGATGCTTTCAGGGAATCTGACCCTAAACATGTGGGGGGGTTTGGAGGTGACAGTCATTCCCCTCTATCAGGGCACTGGGCTGTCTCCTGCATTCATCTGCAAAGCTCACCTGCTGTGCCCATCTGCTCCAGACACCAAGATCAATATTGTCAGTGAACAGCACTGAGATCTGCACACAGAACCAGACAGTCAATCAAAAAGTTTGCAGAACTGGGTTTTCCCCGTCCCTCGTCTGCTCAAGTGCCCAGAGGGTGTTTGCAGTGGCTGACAGCACTGACCTCTCCCTCCTGCACAGCTGCTGTGATGATGGGAGTTGTCTTCTCCACCTCCCAAAGGGCCAGAGCACATCAAGGCAGCAGCTCAGCAGTGCTGGGCAGGGGGGATCTGGAAGTTGAGCAGAACAGCTTTCCCTGACCCTCTGGGCATCAATTATTCAGTCCAAGATGATGCCCAGCAGTACAGCCAGGCCAAACCTTCTCAGATGAACAGAGCCATCACACTGAAGGGGAGGAAAGCTCCACGTGGTGCTCAGACCTGGTGGGAAGGGAGCTGCAGATGGTTCTGTACCAGCTAAGCTGCAAAAGGAGACAGAAACACTGGGCTGTTTATCCTCTCCCCAGACTTACCTGTCGTTGATTTGTGTCTCTCTGCACTTCCAGGCAAAGTTTGTCTGAGCTGGTGCCAGCCCTGGAGCCCTCCCTCTGCCAGGGTTTTTGTTGTGCTCAGCACACCAGGATGACTAAGACATTTCTGCTGAAGGGGAGGGGGAGGCAGCTCAAGGAAGGGATAAAACACCGAGCCAGGAAAGCAAGTTTGGGCCTGGCAGATGTGGTAATATCTCACGTGGTGATAATCCACAGGGATGTGGATACTGTAAACCTGGGACAGGTTGTGTAGGGAGCTCATTACAAGAACAAGTAGGATTCAGTGTCCTCCAGGGCATCTGGGGCTCAACAGTGTCTTCTGCAGTTCTCCTCCTGGTACCTCTCTAAGGAGAGAATTACTCTGACCTGAATTTCTCAGGCAGAGAATTTCTGTTCATCCCAAATCCCCTGCTGAGCAGAGCAGAGAATGAAACCTCAGGCTCCTTAGCCAGAACTTGGTGTCCTAGACACCGAGCTGTCCATCCTTCCACAGGTCTCTGCAGAGAGAGCAGAAGGTGAGCAAGCTGGGGGCAACCTTTGCATCCTTCCCTGCATCACCTTTGGCCTTTCACATCCAACACACCAGAAGCATCATGGGGCTGGTGGGATGGGGCTTTCCCAGACACAGGGGCTGGTCCATCAGCTGGATCCCCAGGCGAGCAGGGCCACCAAAGCCCCTTGGGGTGACCAGGACCACCAAAGCCCCCCAGGATGACCAGGGCCCAGCACCCAGCCTGCAGGATGGGGTGCAACGTTCCCCAGCTGGTGTAACAGAGCTAAACCAGAGCTGCCTTCAGGCAAAACACACACTTGGTGGCTCAGAGGCCACTGGGTCTGCTCCTCCTCTGGCATTTTACACCTGCTCTTCTGTCTGACTCCTTTAAAGTTCTTCCCAGAGAGCAGAACAGCCCAGTGGCTCCTGTTGGTACACACACCTCAGCCTGGCTTTGCTCCATGCCTGCAATGAGCATGACCCAGCTAACAGCCAGGGGTGGAATTCCCCTCGAAGATCTTGCCCAGTACTGTGCCTGCCATCAGTGAAACATCCCTTCTGCCAATAAATTCCTCCCCCAGCTCCCCCTGCCAGGCTGGATCCATCTCCAAGCAGGCAGAGGGGCTGGGGACACCTGAGCTCCAAGCCCTGGTCCCACGGAGTGGGATGAAGATGCTTCTGGCTCATCCCACCAGCATCAATAAAGTGGTTTTAGCAGCACAGCTGCCACCTCCCTGGGTGGTGACCACTGAGCAGCGAGGTTGTTTCTTGGGGTGGGGGGAAAGGAGGGGATCAGCTGGGCTCCCTGCCTCTGCTGTGCTGGAACAGGGTCATTTCCTATCAGGGCATGAGATCCAGCAGCATTTCCCAATGGGCAGTCACTGGAACAAAGGAGGTTCCTGCAGATCCAGATGAAAAGGGGAACTGAATCTGTTTACTTTAAAAAATAATAATAATAATAAAAGAAAAGCAGAAAAGTCTTTTGTGGATAATCTGGCTCTGGAGGTGCAAAAGGCACCAGCCCAGCCATTACACCAACACACAAGCCACCAGCACCCTCTGATGGGAACAGGCTGCCCACCACCTACCATCAAACTGGGATTTCATTTGTCTTCATTTTTAGATTCTCCATTTGAGAGGACTCGGAGCCACAACTGCTGCAAGGAAAGCACTTGGGGGTGGGGGTTCTAAAATGCAAACCTTTTCCATCTGCACAAAAGGCACCCACCTGATCTCTGCAGCCACCTCAGCCCTGCACCAGGTAAAAACCATGATGTTGGATGTCTCTTCTAACCTCTCAGCTCCCCTCTGAGCCCAGGGGGCAACCAGCACTGCCCCATGTCTGGAAAAAAACCCCCCCAAAAGGAACCAACAGGGAAGAACAGGGCGACTCTGTCATCTATCTATAGCCCATCAGTGTGCCAAGCCAAATGTAGGTTACTGTACCATGTGAATCATCCTGCTTGGAAGAGCAAGGATGGGAGAAAGGGATGTGAGAAGGGGGAGGGGGTAGAAGTGGTTATAAAATCCTGCCTTGATTGACTACAGGCTGTGGTTTGCCAACAGCCTCTAGACAGGAGCATGGAGTGTGTGATGTGCCTGTTCCCACTCAGTTGGAGAGGATCTGCCTGTGATTCCCAAGCAAGGTGCCAGCAAAGCACTGTCACCATGCCAGCTCTGACAAAAGAAATCACACCAGCTCAGCTGGTTAAGGATCCAGGGTTGTTTCCCCATAAAACAGATGGAAGTGTTTCCTCACGTGCAGGATGTGAGACTCACAGGGCTCGTTTCTTGCCTAATTCTCCTTCTCTCTGGCTCTGGAAGGGGCTTAAGGACAGAGACTGAGTCATGAGAAATGCAATGGAAGGAGGTAAGGACTGCCAGGGGTTTGTGGCAGTGGGCACCAGCAGTGCTGAGATCCAGAAAACCTCAGCAACTCATGATTTTAGCCAAAAGCACCCAACTGCACAGGGCAGCACCCACTAGGACCCTGGGGCCTGAAGCATGAGCAAGTCCCTGCTCTTCTGGATGTTTTCTTACCCACCTGCAAACAAGGAGGTGCAGTGGGTTCCTGTGACTGCTCCTGGGGGTTCCTCACAGTTCCTGCTCTTGAGGCTTTTTTCATTGGCACAGTCAGTACCAGGGAACTGGGTGTCCTCCCACCCTGCTCCTCCAATGTGATGTTTTTCACACTTAGCAAGAGCCCCAAGATCCCCTGAGCATCACTGGAAAGGTAGGGGAGAAAAGCAGGCATCCAGGGTTAGCAAAACCAGTGATTAACAGAGAGGAGAGTTTCTTCCAGGGAGAGACAGGAGGGAAGGGGAGAGATTTTAGGGCTCGTGCACCAGAGCAACGTTGTACAGAAGCAGAAGAAAAGAGCAAGGTCACCACATGAGCAAGTAACATCCCCTGCAGGAGCATCACTGAGTTTCCTGAGAAATAAACCAGAAAGCTCTGCCCCTTTCCTGAAGGAAAACACACACTGAGAAGAAACTGAGAGGCAGAAAGGAGGAGGCTGAGGCTGCCCCTTCAGGAGTATCTTGTTTGCAGAGGAGAAAAGGTGGAGCTGAGCCCCACCAACGTGCAGGGACCACCCTGCTCCCAGTGCCCTGGGGTCCCTCCTGGTCCTCCTGCACCAGGCTCTGTGTCCCACAGCCATTCCTTTCCCTGGGGCTGGTGCACAGCCACACCACTGGCACTTCCCCCAGATTTTTGGGATGGTTTGTTGCCAGAGTCTCCCCGACACAGAACTGAAGAGACATGGCAGGAGAAAGACCTGGGGGAAGAGAAAAAGAGAGGGAGAGGGAACACATTTGGGCCAAAGCCCCTCCAGCAGTGCAGGCTGGCTCCTGGTTCATCACCACCCTGTTTCAGGAGCACCCTTGAACCCAGCTGCTCTTAGGGGCAGTGAGAGATTTCTTCTCCTTAGGGGACTCCAGGATGCAGGGCTGCTGCAGACTTTGTGGCTTGGGGCATTTTTCCTCAGCAGCTTTCCACGCTGTGACCTTTAGGGATCACTCACCCACTCCAACACTTCAGCTCATCCCGTTCTGCTTCCAGCAAGGAAGGCTTTGCTGTTCATGTTGCCAGGCCCAAGGACTCCATCAGCTTTTGCTCTGCCAAACTGAAGTCTTCTAATGCAGCTGGTGCTAAAGCTGAACTACCAGCAATCCCATCTGAAGCTTTGGTCTTTAGAGTCACTGTAAAATGCAAGTGGTCAGAAAAGCTGACAGGAACCATCAACAGAAAGGCAAAAGGTCTGAGGAGTCTGGTTCAGCCACCAGAAAAAAAAAGACCTTTTTTGTTATTCACATCACCTGCTTCTCCTGGACTACTTTAGCCTTTAATTATTTGTCTCACAGGTGAATTTCCATGTGCATTAATAGCAGCTCAGCAATCCAGCCTGGTCTTCCTGTGTTTGGAAAACTCTGCACCTCAAAGGATCCAAGAGCATTTTTCCCCAGGGGGTTTGGCTGAGGAAGGGAGGTAGAATTAGTCTGGTGGGCTGCAAGGCAAGAAGCCCTGGAATAAAAGCTGGTTTGGGCACAGTGTGTGTGTGAGGGACCAGCCCTCAGGACCCAGTTTGCCATTCAAATAATACAACTCTGCAGCCCCATTTGTGTGGGTAAACAAACAGGGACCCCTGCCTGCACACACACAGTCCCTTGAGCAAGAACACAAATGATGAGCAGCTGAGTTGTGGGGTTTTTTTTTTTCCTAAAATTATACTAAATTACAGTTCTGGAGAAGTCAACCCAACAAAAAAAGCCCATTGCTCATCTCATAGAGCTCTATGCCCATTTTTCTTGGGGGGAGAAGGGGGGAAATAATCATTAGCCCTACACATTAGACAGCAAGATTTCATGTCATGCAATGTTTGCCCCAGAAGGGAAGTTGTCTGGAATACAGCTGGTAAATATTCATGGCAAGTTGGTAGCCATTAAATATTTGGTGGAAAATACACAGTGAGCATGAATAAAGGGGCAGCCAAGGAATACAAATCAAGGCAAATTGTAAGGGTTGGGGTTTTTTTGCAGCCTAGCCAGAGAGTATTTCATGGTCCAGACACAGAGATCTTCATGCCTTGTTACCAGGGAAGAATTATTCCCTGCCTCTAAATACCTTTTCACTTCATCCCCTCTCCAGAACACATCTTCATTTTTATTCTTCTGGCTCTGACCACATTACTTGCTGGATTTTAATGCATCAAAAAAAAAAAAATAAAAAGACACATTTTAGCCCCATCAGCCTCGTGGCACTGCCAGGGAAATGGAGCATCCCTCCTTTGGCAGGACATGCCAAAAGTTGGGCCACACATTTCCCAGCCCCTACAAGCCTCTAAAAAAGCAAGGTTGTTTTGGTTTGGGTTGGTTTTTTTTTTTTCTGGAGATAAAATGCATAAAATAACTGTGCAGTTGCTCCAATGCCTGGTCCTCAGAGTTTAAAACTTCATGCCTTAAAAAAATACATCTATTTTTATCTCTGTCTTTCAGAAGATGTTCTTTGCATCCCATAGAAATGCTCCCCATTAACATTCATTAGACTTGAAGCCCGGGATCACTTCAGGCTTCCATTACCACCCAGAACATCCCCCACACCTCTCTTCTCAGGGCTCAGAGGTGCAGCAGCAGCTCCCAGCTGCTCACCTGGGGAGTTTTCTCATCATTTCTTCAGGATAAGAGGTATAAAAGCCTGCTGAGGAGCTGAGGAAGCTGCAGGCACCACGCACAGCCCTGCAGGCAGCTCCACCTTCCCCCTCCAACCAGCACTTCCCTGGAACTTCCCTGCACAGCCTGGATCTCCCTGCCTGCTCCCCTGGAGGTGGGAGCTTCACAGAAGCCTGGAAAGCAGCTGGTGGGGATCAGGCTGATGAAAGGAGCTCCTGGACATGTTTAATTCATCAAGCAGTGGCTGTAGCTGTGGAAGGAGAAGCTCCAGCTGACTCAGGCTGAAGAACCTCCCTGGGTTATACCTGCAGAGACATGATGGACCAGGAGGGACCCATCTACCCATCCCCAGTGCCAGCAAGGCTCAAAGCTAGAGCAGAGGATCAAGTGGGCTGTCCCTTGAGCCCAACCTTGGTAAAATGTCTCTTTTTTTTTATTTTCCAGCCTCCCTTTACAGATAAAGCCTCCTGATTTCTGGTGTTACTCATCAATTGCCTCAAACTGGCCCGATACAAAGAGGTGCCCTCAGGAAGGGGGAGTCAGGAATTCAAACCCTCCCAGGGTGCAAGCTCCTCTGGTGTGCCCCATGTGGGGAAATAAACCCCCTGTGTCTCAGTGGGCAGAGTCTGAGGTCCAACCTGGAGCCCCTGGGTCCTGCCCTCCTCCCTCCAGAGCCCATTTCTGCTTCCCCAGCTTCTCTGCTTGATGCAGAGCCATCCCATTGCCAGGACCTTTTGATCCTGCTTTTCAACCAGCCCTGTTAAGCACCCAATTTGCTCCAAAAATCACCCAGCCTGAACAAAAGGCAATAAACCCTCCCAGGCTGCTCTGCTGAGGTCACACAATGACCTGCAGCAAATAGAAACGACTCAGGGAGGGAAAACTGCTCCGGAAAGGGAAATATGTTGGGAGAGTCTCATAAAGGAGTAGAAAATAGAAATGAGCCCCAGCTTCTGAGGAGCAGGAGGGAAGAAGCAGAGGCCCAGGACAGGGAGGGTGAAGCACAGGATCCTTGTTTAGTGCTCCAGCCATGGATACAGGGGCCCTGTCCAGTGCTCCAGCCATGGATACCCACTTACTGGTTGGACTTGGTCAAGTCACTTATCCTCTGAGATCTGCACCCAGTGCATGAGCTTTGGGACATGCAGTTGAGGGAGATGTCTCACCTGTGAAGAGCTTCTCTACTCCCACCATCTTGTCAGGGGTCTTCATTTAAATCTCCTGAGGGAGAGATGAAAAAAACAAATGGGCAGAGTGTCCAGAGGGAGAACCCAGCTGCTCTGCTGTGGAATGGGAGGAAGGAGAAAGCAAGGAGAGGATCTTTAAAACCTTCCCTGTGGTGGGGGGTGCATGTTCCTCAATTCCTGATTGCAGGAGGGGGGTTTATACAGTTTATCCTTAAGAAACTATGGAAAACTCCTGAAGTGAGCAGCTGAGAGGTGCTGCTGCAGCTCTGTGCTCAGAGGGTGATGCTGGCCGGGCTGCTCTGCTGAAGGGACTGACAGTCCCTGCTGCACCACAGGAGAGCAGTGCTTGGCCATGTCAGCCAGGCTCCAGAGGCAAGAGGCAATGCTAAAGCTGCCACTGGCTCTCCCAGAGGTCTCTCAGCTCCAGGGGCTTTTTCCAGTCCCAATTTGTCACTGCTGAGCTCACACGCTATTTAGAAAGAAAAGCGCCCATTTGCTTTCTTTCCCTCTGTGACCTCTGAAACCTCTTGATTGCTGCTCTGGAGAAGGAATGAGGCTCCATTTGTGCTGGCAGAATGTCCCTCTGCTGCTGCAGAGCAGGGTTTGAAGGTGATGCTGAGCCCTGCACACACAGTTATCCCACCTAACTGCTCCAGAGGAACCTGCCTCACTCCTTATCTCATACTGCTTTCCTAACATCTCCATCCTAATCACAGAACCACAGATTTTTTGAGTTGGAAGGGACTTTAAACATCATCCAGATCCAACCCCCTGCATGGGCAGGGACACCTCCCACCAGCCCAGGCTGCTCCAAGCCCCATCCAACCTGCCCTTCAACACTGCCAGGGATGGGGCAGCCACAGCTTCTCTGGGCAACCTGGGCCAGGGTCACCAGTGTCTTTCTCTTCCAAGGCTAAAACAGAACCTTTGGTGTTGATATTATAGACTCATGGACTAGTTTGGGTTGGAAGGGACCTGAAAGATCATCCAGATCCAACCCCCCTGCAGGGGCAGGGACACCTCCCACCATTCCAGGTTGCTCCAAGCCCCATCCAACCTGCCCTTGAACCATTCCAGAGATGGAGCCCCCACAGCATCTCTGGGCAGCCTATTCCAGTGTCTCACCACCCTCACACTGAAGAATTTCTGCCTGATCTCTAATCTAAATCTCTCTTCTTTCATCTTAAAACCATTACCCCTCCTCCTCTCCCTGCAAGCCCCTGTAAAAAGACCCTCCCCAGCTTTTCTGTAGCCCCTTCAGGTACTGGAAGGCCAAAATGAGGTTGCCTAGGAGCCTTCTCTTGATTAATTAAGACCTTTTTCACTAGTACACAAGGATGTCAAAAAGCTGCAAATAAGATCTGGCATGGAGAATGTTTCTGTGCTTAAAGGAGGTGGGTGAAAAATAACCCGAAAAGAATTCAGCCCTTTTCTGCAGAAGGAAAGGGAAAAAAAATCCCAAAGCTCTTGGCATCCTGATTTTAGTGCTGGGAGTTGCTGTTCTCAGCCTCTGCCTGGGACAATCAGGATCTCCATGCAGGCTTCCCTGGAAGGCAGGATGGGTCCTGGTGCTGGTGGCCCAGAGCTGGGCTGGAGCAGCCCAAGGAGGGGACCTGCTCCATCAGGGACAGCAGCAAAACCTGAGCTGGTGCCAGCCCATCAGCTCTGCCTCCTTCACTACCAGCCAGAGGATTAAGGCAAAGCCCAAGGATCCTCAGGGAAGAGGGTGGGGGTTCCTCCTGGCAACAAGTCAAGACTGTGGATCCATTTTGGTGCCAGTTTACTGGGGAAAAGAAGTTGTGCAAGTGTGCTGGTGGCAAACGGGGAGCTGAGGGTGGCAGAGCCCACTGTGGTGTGAAACCAATCAAGCTGAGGAGGGGAAAAGGCTTCTTTGGGAAAAGGCTGAATGTTTTGGAGTTAATCCCAGGGATGTTTCTCCTTGTGACCAGCCTGTGCCAGGACAAAGCATCCAGAAGCCAGAGGGCTGATCAGAATCCTTAGCTTGTCATTATAGCCTTCCATCTTCATATTGCATCTTTTGATTTAATGACTTGGTCAATTATCTGAAACAATTAAAACCAGCAACTAGAAGGGGTGGGTCTGGCTCTGGATGGAAACCCACTAAAAACTCAACCCAGCAAATCCCTCCATCCCCTTCTTACAGAAGCTCCCATTGCCAACAAACTCAATGAGAACTTCATTTCAATGTTGCTATAATTAGGGTTGGCAAAGAGGTGGAGAACATGAAGACCTAATAAATACAAGAGTAAACAAAGCAGGTTGCTGGATGCTGCAGGGTGGAATGATTAACTGGGCAGCCTGGGGGGCTGCAAGGTTCTGCTGGGGATGCAGAACAAGAGGAGCCCTTTGAGGAGCCCTTTCTTAGCTTGAAGCTAAACTGAGCCTGTGCTTTCAATAGAGATTTTTCTAGACCATATTTTTCATGTGCAAAGTAGCTGGAAGTCTGTCCATCCCTGCTTCTGGGGGGAGCAGTGGGGATGATGCAGTGATGTTGCCACAAGGCTGATTTGATTTTACAAAGCCAGTGGATGCTCAGCAATCACTTGGGTTGGAAGCTGAGGAGCACTGGGAACACCAGGCCGTGTTCAGGTGGTTCTACAAGGTATTGATGCAGAAAGCAGCACCTCTGCTGCACAATTCAGTTGGTGGAAGAGAGCAATGTTGGAGGGATGACACAAGAGGCATTTCTGCCAAAGGGAAGTTGCCAGGGTTGTCAACTTGCCTTCATCAATCCAATAATATTTTCAATTGTTTAATACATTGCATAGAGTAGCCTTAGCTGGAAGGCATCATTCCATGCTTCCCTACACCTCTGGAGCACATGGAGGAGTGGGACCATGTTTGCTCTTCCCTGAGACAACTCAGCTCCCAGGGACAGGTGAGAGGAGCAAGCAGAGCCCTGCCCTGGGCAGGGATGTCTCAGTGGGCTCAGCCAGAGCTCTGCAGACAGAACCATGGCAGGTTAAAGCCCATCAAATTCTGTTCTCATAACCCCCTGCTAAGCTATCCTTGGTCTATTGAAAGGCTTTTAACCACCAGGTGGTCACCAGCCACTCCTCAAGCCCTGCTCAGGGAAAGCAAAACCAACTTTGCTGTAAGGGACCAAGCTGAGCAGAGAATTTCATCCATGGGTTGTTCTCATTGCTGAGAGATGATCAACAACACCCTCCTTTTATCTGGGAATCCTCAGCAGTGGCTCTGAAATGCAGTGCAACAAAGAGGGTCTCATTAGCTCCATTCTCTCCATACTCCTTAGGCAGGAACAGAAGCACAGCAAGATGAAAAGCTGCTGCCACGGGTCCCCAGGGAGCAGGTGGCAGAGGTGGGAGAGGGGCCACCCTGGGGAGCAGGAGGCCCTGCTGCCTCCTCACTGCATGGAAACCTTGATGGACAGGGACCACAGCTACTGGTACGAAAGAAGAGCCTGAAGCCCCACAGAAGAGCAAGCAGGCTCAGTTACTTCACACCCTGCACACAAACACACCATGGAGCACATCTGTGTGACACAACTCATGCCCAGAGCACAATTAGCAGGAAGGGCCCAATTAACCAGGTGACAGCCCATGTGCAGGTACCACTGCAGCCAAAGGACCTGGAAGATGAGACTGATTGCACAGACACACAAGCAGACAGGGCTTCCCTCCAGCTCTGCCACAAACCTGCCCATCCTGGGCCCTGCCTGAAGGGACAGAAACGCCCTCAGGGGCTGGATGGGGTGTTCTAGCAACAGGGATCACAGCAGGATCTGCTCACATCAAAGTTAGAACCACTGGAGAATGGAAACCCCCAGATGTGGTGACACCTTCCGGGGCACTGCGAGGGCACAGCAGCATCTCCACGGGTATTGCTTCTGCCACTGGTAGGAGAGGATGTTGCATTGAAAGGAGGAAAGACAAAGCAGCAGGAAAACCAGTGGGAGGCACTGGAAGTTGTTGCCATCCTGCTGGTGGAGGGATGGGGGGGTCAGAGCCAGGACACTGGGGCTGCCTTGCTGCAGAGGGAGCAGGCTGTGGCACGTCAGAATAAATGACATGATGAGGCAAAGCTTCCTTTTCTTCCCCACACACACTGAATAATTCCCACTGGCCGCTTCAGAAAATCAGGTGAAACTGGGGGGGACTTGAGTTTGCTTTATTTTTTCCATTCTGCAACCTACAGCCTTGGCTTTTTCCAGAGCCTCAGCCACCACCTGCCCTGCCAAGGAGCATTTCAAGTGTGATGCAAAATATTCTGACCTTGAAATTGAAAGGTGACAGCTTCTAAATTGTTTCCTCCAAGTGTTTTCTAAGTGCATTTAATTGACATGGAGTCAGATGATGAGAGACAATGCTCATCTGAAGCTTGTTAATTAAAAAAAAAAAAAGCAATGCAGCAAATTCCACCAGGTTTGCATGTCAGGATCTTGCAGCACCACTGTGACCAGAGTGTGACTGAAGGTCACTTGGATTTCTGGATATTGATACCTCCCCTATCCCTGGAGGTCCTTCTCACATTGTCCTTTGATGGGGTGAGACAGACAGACAGACAGACATCTGAGTGGGCAACATGCTGAGAGAGGCTCAGCCAGGCAAATACTCCCAGAGCAGAAATGTTCAGGTCTCACAAAGCAATGAGAGGCAGGACTCCAATGAATAGAATTGTTTCAAGGAATATAGAATCACATTTTAGACTGGCAAAGCTAGAAAAGCACATGTTTTTGAAGACCTTTCTCTCTATCCCAAATGGAAAACAAGCTCCTGGCTTATCACAGACTTAGAAAGTCACTGATACAATCAAATGTACAGCTGTCCAGAACAGTTATTGATTCAAATAAAACCAAACCACTAAAAATCATGATTGCTCTTTCCATTTTTAAATCACATTATGGAATAATTTCAGAACTGCCACAGGCAGCTCCCTACAAACAGTCTTTGTTGTCCCTTCAGGATGGATGGACTTCCAGGCCTGCCCTGGCCTCTCCTGGTATCATCTGACACCATTCCTTCTCAATTTGTTTAAAAGCTTCCACATTTCACTCCAGCCAAGGACCTTGAGACAAAAGGAAGAACTCACAGCTCAGGCTTAATCAAGACTTCAAAGGAGCTATATTCATTTTTTTAACAATAAAATGAGTTTGCAAAAGGTATTACTAAGATTATTGATTTTTCTCTTGTGAGTGTCTGCATGATTCAATTTGATTTTTATTTATGGCTTCCTTCCTAATCTGCTTATAGATATTTCTCCTAAGAATGTTCTTAAGATGTTACAACACTGGAGAACTGACATTCCAGACAAAAGGCAGCTCAGATTTCTGCATGTAGCTCTAAAAACAGAAGGAATACCCTACAAAGAAAGCTCATTCCTATGATTACTTGTCTAATTCAAGCAGAGGTCACGAGCTTGATACAAAGAGTTCATATTTCTATTAAAAAACCCAAGCCTGGGGCAATCATCTCAGACCTGGGGCAGCTTCAAGAGATGCTGCAGTAAAACACAGACTCTCCTGGTGTGTTTTGGGAGTTCTTGCAGCAAGAACTTGGCCCAGTTGCTACAAGGGGCAGCAACTGATCTGGAGGCAACAAAGGGCCTCGTGCAACTTTACATTTGCAGTTTAACTTGTGGTGCTCATCCAGCAATATCTGGAAGAACATCTGAGCCTCTCATTCATTTAGGGAAAAAAACTGGAGTAGGTCATAGCAAGGACTCTCAGGAGATTAAATGTCATCACGAGCCAAAGAAAAGCAGAATAACTGAGCTGTCCAAGCTCCTTTGAGCTCCTTGGCTGAACTGATAAGTTAATTCACATCACAAAATTCTCCCATTTTTCACCCACAAAGCCTTCACACAAGGGAAGCCCTCCAGGACTATTCCAACATTCCACTCTTTCAAATTTGCTATAAAACATTCATACCTGGGAAGGTTCTTCAGCTCAACATGTACTGTAGAGTTCTACATCAGAAAAATAAACTGCCTTTACAAAGAGCATCTAAACAACAACTGAGCCCTCAAGAGAGCTCAGGAGCTTCCAGCAAAGCAGACTCTCCCTGTAGCACTAATTAAGAAGGAGTCACTGCAGTTATATAGAGCCATGACTGAGCTACAAAGCCTTTCATTGGTTCTCCCTACACCAATCAATTAAACATCCAGCTTGGGGGCAATTAACCTAGATACCAATTAGACTAGCAGGGAGAAGATGTTTCCTTCTATCAGGCCTTTTGTTTCAGAAGTAAGAATCATCCATATTTAAGTGCATTTTTTTTTTGCCTCAGCTAAAAACAAGTCAATAAAAGGGAGATAAGTCAAATGTCACCAGGCAGGAGCAGGATGCAGCTCTTGCTCTGTGAGTAATTAGTACTCAATCAGTACAAATCAGTAGTCAGCAAAGCTGGGTGCAAAAGCAGAGTGATAGGGACACAAACAAACCCTGGGGGAGCCAAGTTCACAGACCAGTCACTATCAGCTCCATGTGTTGGGCAGGAGCTGTCTGCAGAGTTGGGTCAGGGCATGACAACCACAACTCATAGAATCCCAGGCTGGTTTGGGTTGGAAGGGATCTTAAAGATCATCCAGTCTCAACCCTGCATGGGCAGGGACACCTCCCACCAGCCCAGGCTGCTCCAAGCCCCATCCAACCTGCCCTTCAACACTGCCAGGGATGGGGCAGCCACAGCTTCCCTGGGCAACCTGGGCCAGGCTCTCACCACCCTCACAGCCAAGAATTCCCTCCTCATCTCCAACCTCCATCTCCCTCTCCCACTTTTCATCCATCCCCCTCATCCCATCCCTCCCTGCCCTTGTCCCAAGCCCCTCCCCAGCTTTCCTGGAGCCCCTTCAGGCACTGGAAGCTGCTCTAAGGTCTCCCTGGAGCCTTCTCTTCTCCAGGCTGAACACCCCAACTCTCCCAGCCTGTCCCCACAGCAGAGCTGCTCCAGCCCTGGGATCATCTCCACGCCCTCCTCTGGACTCACTTTAAGAGCTCCTTGTCAAATCCTCATGGATTAGAGGGTTTACTCCCAACTAGAGCAAATGCAGGCATCTCTCTGGAATGAGTGGAGCAACAATAATTTGCAGTTACTCTCACTTTGCCCCAGAGCTCCCCGCTCTGAGCCTGGGTGTGACAGAGCTCCCAACCTGTTCACACCAGCAGCAGTTCACTGGTGTGAAAACCTGCTGCTTATGTACCAGACCCAGCCTATTCTGAGCAAGATAGTCCAGAAAGCAGATATTTTTTAAAACCTGATCCTAAACAAAGGTGTGATTTGCCCCCCAGTGGTTCCCAGGGCAGGCAGAGCTTCTTTGCAAGACACCCCCCCCCCCCATCCATGCACTGCCCTGCACTGAAAAATGGGATTCTGTCCCAAAAATGCCTCTAACTGCTGACGTGAGCTGTATGTCATGACACCCAGTGTCAGAGTTAGCCCTTCCTGGGGGTAACTTTCTCTGATCTCCAGCCTGCAGTGATTTTTCTCCATGTTTCCTTGGAAGCAGCACTTCAGAAGCAGTTGTGCCCCGTGGCAGGGCTGTCCTGTGGCACCTTCAGCTCCAGGAAAAGGGGTCGTAAAAGGAAGCATTTTGGCCACTTTTCAAAGCTGTATTTTTAGAAAAGGAGGGTTAGGAGAGAACCTCTCAAAACGAGGTAGGAAGAGCTATTTTTGAGGGCCTGATCACTGGCAGATTGCTATCCTGACCTGGGCTATTTTCTGGATGGCAACTTGGGGCACAGTTCAGCTTGAGACATCAGAAAACACACGTAGGACAAAGGACCAGTGAGCCAGAAAAGCAAGCAGAGCATGGAAGCACCAAGGGAACAAAGCCATGTTACTTCCTTTGCTTTTCATCTCAGCCAATTAAATGTTTCTCTTTGCCTGGGCTGTGGCTCAGAGCTGCCCTGAACCCTTTTTTTTTTTCAGTCCAGGGCTAAACCAGTACATCCCTGTTCAATTAATGATATAAAAAATAGTACAGGAAGGAAACTGAGTCTCAGGGTCTTCCCTGAAGCCAAATCCTTTCCTTGAGGAGGTGTGAGTTTGCTTCTGACCCTATTTCATTATCCTCCACCTCAAAACTCTGCCTAAAAAAAACCCAAAACAACCTCAACAAATTGTTCTAGACAGTGTTATTTCTGCTTTGTCAGGCTTTGTCTTCTCTGCTACTGGAATCTAAAGAGCAATTCTCTGGTAGGAACCAAGATTTCCAATATCTGCCTAATGTCCATGGCCACCCCTTCAGGAAGGCTGTTGTTAGGAAGGGCCACAGCTCTTTGTGTGCTGAATCTGCTTTTCACAGAGCAAGTTCATCACACATCTCTAGTTAATTGGTCAAAGAGCAGCTTAAAGAAGCAGTGGAAATGAGTTCAATGTCCAGGGGGTTTGCTGGCCAAGGACTCAAGATGTTGCTTGAAGGTCACCTCAGCTCCCTCAGGGATGAAGGTCCTAAAGCCTCTTTCAAGAAGCATCCCTGTACAGGACTGGGCATGGCACTAAGGGCACTTCCATAGCTGTCCCTAAACAGATGCCATCAGGACACATCCCCAGTGGGACTGAGATGTCCTTCCTTGTCTCTGGGCTCTTCTAGAATGAGACCAGATTCCTCCAGGTGATTATCTGGGCCATTCTTTATTATAAGATCATGGTGACCAAGTAAAGTTCTAGGACATCAAGGTCTTCAGCTGACAAAATCATTTTGACTTCCTCTGCTTGGAGACTCACACCAGTTTACTGTGCTGTGGGACATAAGAAGTGGACCAAATTCTGACTTCCCTCCTCTTTCCTCACTCTGAGAAAATTCCTTCTGATGTTACTGCTTGCCCTCCTTGAATTAAATAAATCAGGCTTCTATTAAAACCAGGCAGCCACTCACCAAGAAAACCCCCCTTTAAGCTGATAAATAGTTTGAGTCATTCCAACCAACCACACTGTGTTGTCTGTCCAGTTGTCTTCATTCTCCTGATTGCCTAGAGCAGCAAATAACCCCCCCCAAACCCCCCTTTTCTTCTGCTCATCCAATTCTATAGTTTTTTTTTAAAGATATTCATGTTAATTCATTATCATTGGCTGTATTTTAACCTCCTTTATCTGGAAACAGGCTCCACCTTCTGTATTTTCTTTCCTTTTTTTACAGGAAGCTGCACAACTCAGCCTCATCCTCCTGTATCTCTTTAATGCAGGGGTTTGTCAATAGTGTAGAATCAGGAATGAAAATCAATGCTGCTGCTTTTTGATTCCATGGGAGTGTCTGTTCCTTCCTTCCCCCTGCTCCAAAGCCTGAGACATCAGGTTGCTGCTTGCTCCAAGGCAGCAAAGCTTGTTTCTTCAACTTGGAGGCAAAAAGTTCTCTATAAGCAGAAATAACAGGCTGCCTTTTAACATCTCCAAAGTGGATATTGATAGAAAAAGGGATGAGTTGCTCATTAGGAAAAAAAAAAAAAAAAGGCAACATTTTAGAGTGATTTCCCTGACTCATTCTAACCTTCAGATCACCTTCAGTTCTGTCCACCTGCATCTGAACACAGCTCAGAAATGAACATGGCAAGAATGTGCTTTAAATTTAAACAATTTATTCTCTTCCAGAAGGATTTCTGCACAGACTTGTCAATGCCAACTTTCTCTCCCCTGAATACCCTGATTTTTCAGGTAATCAGTATGGATTCTGAAAATGAGAGTATTCTAGAAAAGTTTGCACTGCTTGAATTTCAGGATTAAATAAACAATCCAGCTGCTACCACTGCTTGGTTCTAAAGCAACAATTTATTTTGCATACTGGGTAAATGGATCTACAGCAATCCGAGCATCAAGGATTGTAATGGAAGGGAGTGCTATTAAAAAGTTCAGTAATGCCCCTCCCTGCTTGCTGTTCAACACCATTTTTCAACATCAACTTGTTTTCAGAAGGTTTAAAGGGTAATAAAAACTCCCAAGCACCTCTGTTAACCGTATGATTTCTTTTCCCAGGAAGTTTTCCATATGTATAAACCCACAATCTGTTCCCCCCTCCCAGTCTTTACTTAACAGGGGGGGAAAAAAAAGGCAGGAATAAACCAGGTTGTAACAGATCATTCTCCCTAGAAGGGATGAAAATGCCACAACAGGCAGGAATTTTGTTTCGACCTAAAACCCAAGGCTTGTTCCCTGCGGTGAAAACTTTGAGCAACCAGGTTTAGGACCGATTTTGGATTTTAGGACCAGATTTTGGGATCCACGACTGCTCCAGCCCTAATCATTTGCTCTCTGTTTGTCATCTAAAACTCCAGAGGGGCTGAGCAGTGGAGCTGGTTTGCAAACCCAAGCCAGCAGATACCTCGGGTAATTCTGACTTCTCCACCGACTGCAGTGCTGCAGTCCTATGACAGCATCATATTAATGAGCCAGCAGAGAGGGACGATGCTCCATGTGCTTTGCAAAGTTTAACCCTGTCCCTCAGACTTCCCCAACTCTCCCCAGTGGAGACACAGCAGCAGCACCGGTGGGTGTCCCGGCTTCAGAGCAGGAAGGCAGTTCTGGAGAAGGATTTTGCCTCTCCCTGCTGAACAATTCACAGCCTGCAGACCTTTTGCAGCACCTTTCTGAACGGGGAGTTAAAATCTCCCCCCTCAGCGTTCCTCTGCTGTGCTGGGGAGCTGTAGCAGGCTTTTCTTTTTCTAGCACCAGCAGGTTTTTGGGTTTGTTTGGGTTTTTTTTTTCCTCTGCTTTACTAATCAGATGCCCGTGTAGCTGTAACGCATCCAAGTGCAGCTCAGAGCCCGGGTGGGAGCTGGGCTCTGTCCTGCAGCCCCCACCAAGGACACTCTGCCGCGGGAACAGGATTTTCCAGCAGGTTTTCAAGCAGGAGAATTTATTTCAAAGCTTTAGATTAAACGGTGAGGGTGGGAGGGAGAGAGAGGAAGGAAGAGAGGGGGGCAAGAAGAATCAAGATCAAGGATTTTGGATGCAGCGGGAGAGGGGAGAGGGATTGAAACTCCAGTTTGCAGCACTGCACCCGCTCTCCTGCAGATCCCCCGGCTGCGGGGGGGGCGAAGCCTTTTGCCGGGGGCTCCCCCCTTGGTGCAAAGCAGCCCCGGCGCCCACCCACCCTCTGACCTTCCAATGTCAGAGCCCGCCCGGGGAAGGGGGGATGCGGGGGTTGGGGATGCACCCTGAGACCCCGGGGGCTGCTCGGGGCGGCCCCGCCTGCCGGAGCTGCCCGCGGGGCTGCGGGCCCGGTCCCTGTCCTGGTCCCTATCCCTGTCCTGGTCCCTATCCCTGTCCTGGTCCCGGTCCCGGTCCCGGTCCCGGTCCCAGCCCTACCCTGGTACCACGATCCGTTCCGCCACGGCCGCTGCTAGGGAAGGAAGAAAAGAGGGGGAAAAGAAAGGAGATCAAAGAGATAAAAGAGGGAAAAGAAAGAAAAAAGAGAGAAGAAAGACGAGAAAGGAGGAAAAGGAAGAAAAGGGAGAGGGTAACGGGCTAGGGAAGGGGGGAGAAGGGAGCAGGGGCGGGAGGGAAGGAGCTGGGGAAACGGGGATGGGGGGGCAGGGAGGGAACGGGGGGAGCGGGACAAGAGAGGAGGGGAAATGGGAAGGAGGAGCAGTGGGGTGGGAGGATAGGGATGAAGGGGAGAAACCAGGGGGAATGGGGAAGGGGCACTGGGAGGGGAGGGGGGCAATCAGGGGCTGGGGGGCCGGGCAGGGGGAGCAGGGAAGGGGGAGCCGGAGCCAGGGGCAGGAGCGGAGGAGGAGGAGGAGGAGGAGGAGGAGGAGGAGGAGGAGGAGAAGGAGGAGGAGAGGCGGGGCCGGGGCAGGGCCGGGGGAGATGCCGCCCCCCGCACACGTGTGCGGGGCCGCCCCGCAGCCGCCCGGCGGGGCTATATAAGAGGCGGCGGAGGAGCAGAGCATCGCTGAGCTGCCGCCCGCCAGCCCGGAGCCCCCTCGCAGCCATGAGCTACACCATGGAGCCCCTGGGCAACCCCTCGTACCGCCGGGTGACCGAGACCCGGGCCACCTACAGCCGCGCCAGCGCTTCCCCGTCCAGCGGGTTCCGCTCGCAGTCCTGGTCGCGGGGCTCGGGCAGCACCGTCTCCTCCTCCTACAAACGCTCCAACCTGGGGGGGCCGCGGGGTCCCTACGGCTCCACCGTGCTGAGCTCGGCCGAGAGCCTGGACGTCAGCCAGTCCTCGCTGCTGAACGGGGCGGCCGAGCTGAAGCTGAGCCGCTCCAACGAGAAGGAGCAGCTGCAAGGGCTGAACGACCGCTTCGCCGGCTACATCGAGAAGGTTCACTACCTGGAGCAGCAGAACAAGGAGATCGAGGCGGAGCTGGCGGCTCTGCGGCAGAAACACGCCGGGCGGGCGCAGCTGAGCGATGCCTACGAGCAGGAGCTGCGGGAGCTGCGCGGGGCCCTGGAGCAGGTGAGCCACGAGAAGGCGCAGATCCAGCTGGACTCGGAGCACATCGAGGAGGACATCCAGCGCCTGCGGGAGCGCTTCGAGGACGAGGCGCGGCTGCGGGACGAGACGGAGGCCACCATCCGAGCCCTGCGCAAGGAGATGGAGGAGGCCTCGCTGATGCGGGCGGAGCTGGACAAGAAGGTGCAGTCGCTGCAGGACGAGGTGGCTTTCCTGCGGGGCAACCACGAGGAGGAGGTGGCCGAGCTGCTGGCTCAGCTCCAGGCGTCCCACGCCACGGTGGAGAGGAAGGACTACCTGAAGACCGACCTGACCACGGCGCTGAAGGAGATCCGCGCCCAGCTGGAGTGCCAGTCCGACCACAACATGCACCAGGCCGAGGAGTGGTTCAAGTGCCGCTACGCCAAGCTGACCGAGGCTGCGGAGCAGAACAAGGAGGCCATCCGCTCCGCCAAGGAGGAGATCGCCGAGTACCGCCGGCAGCTGCAGTCCAAGAGCATCGAGCTGGAGTCGGTGCGCGGCACCAAGGAATCGCTGGAGCGGCAGCTCAGCGACATCGAGGAGCGCCACAACAACGACCTCAGCACCTACCAGGTAGCGGGGAGGGGGTCCGGGCAGCGCCGAGCCCGGGGCAGGGTCCTGGGGGGGCGGGGGGGGGGGGGGATGCGCAGAGGGCTGGGTGCGGGGATGCGGTGCGGGATGTCGGTGGGAGCCCGCTGGCTCCTGCTCTGCTCCGGGGGTTGCTTCTCGGGGTGGTGGTGGGAAGAGTTTCCTCAAGTCCTTTCGGGGAACTTTTTCCCCCGCGCCGGGCGCGTGTCTGTGTCACCGAAGTTTTTCTGCGTCTCGGTTGCAGGACACGATCCATCAGCTGGAGAACGAGCTTCGAGGAACCAAGTGGGAAATGGCACGTCACTTGAGGGAATACCAGGACCTCCTCAATGTCAAGATGGCCCTGGATATTGAAATTGCTGCATACAGGTACAGTAGGGTCACTGCAGATGAGGCGGGAATATTAATAGCTCTGCGGCTGCTGCTGCCTTGAGGAGCTTTGCCCCTGCCGAGGAGCAGCTGCACGCAGTGAACGCGAGCACAAGTAGAGCTTCACTAAGTTGTTACAAGCCTTTCCAAATCCGTGCAGATCCAGGGAGGGTTGCCGTCAGAATCTGAAGGTCCTCAGGGGGCAGCTTCCCGGGAATCGGTGGCAAAGCTCCCCAAGCCCCGTGGGCACGGGGCAGTGGCACCTGCTGCTGCATCCTGCCCTTGTGCCCAAAAGATACAGGGAAAGACAAGTTTATTTTTAATTCCTGTTTACCTTGCATATGCCAAGCAAGCCGTTCCTGTCACTTGAATTCTCTTTTATCACTTGAGAGAGGCAGAGCACTTGCTTGATCATGGTTTCAAGCAGGGAGTGCTTATCTGCTTGTCACAAACACTTTCACTTCTCTTGCTCAACTTTCCCTTGAAAGGCATCAACTCTAATCTGGAGCAGGAACATTGCTTGCTGTTGCCATCACCTGGCAGGTTTTTTTTAGTCTCCTCTGCATCATTTCAGAGCTCTCCTTGGAGAACTGCTGATTTTTCTGGGTCACGGGCTTAGATGAAAAAAGAGGCACTTGAATATAATAAGCAAAGTAAAAACCATCTCCAGATTTGCTTAAATTCCTGAGGTTGTTCAAACCAACACACATGTACCCTAAGGTCTGTAGCTGTTTGCTGCCAAAGTTAGATGAATACAAGTCTCTGAAGTATCCAGTTTTCACAGCCACACAAGAGAGGTGGATGCTCCAACTATTGACCTAGAACATAGGCTCTTAATTGGCTTTGAAGATCTCAGCCACAAGGTTGGATTTCTGTCAGTTGGCTGTGCCAAACTCTCAGCTGACCTAAGTCATAACACATCCTAGGAAGTCAATTGTTTTGTCATACTCTGTGCTGACTTATGCTCAAGTCTTTGACCTTAAGGATGAATTTGATCAGCTGGAGGTGTTACCCTTGCCACATGCAAGCCAAGCCAAAAGCTGTTTGCTGAGTATCAGTTGTGGAAAAGAGCTGATTCAAGGAAAGCCAGACTGGGGCTGAGGGATGGATTATGCTGATCAGCTCTAGCATATTCCACATGCAAACTGGTTTCTTCCTGCTGACAGAAGGGAAATACCCTAATAGCTGTCCCTATGTTGGGTTTCTGTGCTCACTTTTTTTTTCCTCCTGATTCCCTTAGGAAGCTACTGGAGGGTGAAGAGACAAGATTCAGTGCCTTCTCTGGAAGCATTACTGGACCCATATTTACACACAGGCAACCATCTGTCACAATAGCATCCACTAAAATTCAGAAAACAAAAATTGAACCACCAAAGCTGAAGGTCCAGCACAAGTTTGTAGAAGAAATCATTGAAGAGACAAAGGTAGAGGATGAAAAGTCTGAAATGGAAGATGCCCTAGCAGCTATCGCAGAAGAAATGGCAGCCAAGGCCCAGCAAGAAGAACAGAAGGAAGAAAAAGCAGAAGAAGCAGCTGTAGAGGAAGAAGCTGTTTCAGAGAAGGCTGCTGCAGAACAAGCAGCTGCACCCGAGGAAGAGAAGGAGGAAGAAGAAGCAGAGGAGGAAGAAGAAGCTGCAAAGTCTGACGCAGCAGAAGAAGGGGGTTCTGAAAAAGAAGAAATAGAGGAAAAGGAAGAAGGGGAAGAGGCTGAGGAAGAGGGGGAGGAAGCTGAGGCCAAGGGGAAAGCTGAAGAGGTAGCAGCAAAGGCAGAGAAGGTCAAAACCCCTCCCTCCAAGTCTCCCCCTAAATCCCCCGTAGCGGAGCCAGCCAAGGCTGTCCAGAAAGAAAAAGCTGCAGAAGCAGGAAAAGACCAGAAGGTGGAGAAAGGTGGTGAGAAACCAGCCAAGGAGGAAGAGAAAGCACCATCCCCAGAGAAGCCAGCAACACCAAAGGTAGCCTCTCCAGAGAAGGCAGCAACCCCAGAGAAGCCTGTAACACCAGAGAAGCCTGCGAGCCCGGAGAAAGCTGTGAGCCTGGAGAAGCTGGCCAGCCCAGAAAAGCCCCGTTCTCCTGAAAAACCAGCCAGCCCAGAAAAAGCCCCTTCTCCAGAAAAGCCAGTGCCTCCTGAGAAGCCCCGTTCTCCAGAGAAGCCAGCCTCCCCAGTCAAAGCTGAAAAGGCTGCAGTGGAGGAGACCATCACGGTCACAAAGGTAACAAAAATCAGTGCCGAGGTAGAGAAGGAGTCCAGGAAAGAAGACATTGCAGTGAATGGTGAGGTGGAGGAGAAAAAGGAGGAGGAATCCAAAGAGAAGGAGGTTGAGGAGGAAGACAAGGGAGTTGTCACCAATGGCCTAGATGTGAGCCCAACTGATGACAAGGGTGAGAAGATTGTAGTAACCAAAAAAGCAGAGAAGATCACTGAAGGTGGGGACAGTACAACCACCTATATCACCAAGTCGGTGACGGTCACTCAGAAGGTAGAGGAACACGAAGAGAGCTTTGAGGAGAAACTAGTGTCCACCAAGAAAGTGGAGAAAGTCACTTCACATGCCGTAGTAAAAGAGATTAAAGAGACCGACTAAAATAAATCATAGCTAAATTAACAAATTTCCAGAGCTTGGGTTGGTGCAAAAGGTTAAGCCATAGGACAGCTGCAACATGCATGTGAGTGACGGCTTCAAAGCAGAACGGGTTCTCTCATGGAGGCTCCAGACACACAGTATTTTACTCTTTTTTTTGTGCAATATAGGGGAGGGGGGGGGAATGCATGCAGGCTCAAGATGTACTCCCTCCACAGAACTTGGGAATCTTCAAACAAACAAAAAAAAAACCAAAAAAAATAAACTAATAATAGTGCATGAGGTGAAACGTGCAAAGGAAGCTTTTGAATTTCCTGAGCTGTTGGAGGGATGTATCTGAGGAATGACTTAAGATGTATTATGCAAAGAACCAACTGAGCCAAAAAAAAAGAAAACAAACAGAAAACAGTAATAGAATATTCATGAGAACCAGAAGTCTCCTAGCCTTAAAAAAAAAAAACAAAGCTACTTATAAATAATTATGTTTACCTCACTGGTGCAATTAGGGTGGACTTTTGCTCATGGGAGAACCTAGTTGACATGCACAGTATGCAACCTTTTGTTGTTTGATGTAAAAGTCACAGCAGTTCTTGCTCAATAAAGGTCAATACTGAAAACATGACTTGTCTGGTGGCTTTTTTCCAGCTTGGATCCTTCTCTGGAGTTTGATACTCTTGTCCTGAACAGGAATAGAGGTTGAAAAGTTGCTCAAGGTTTTCCTTTCCTGCTTTAGAAACAGGTTTGGATTGGATATGATGAACAAATCCTCTGTCCCATAACACAAATACTTGAGCTGGTTTAAGCAAATACTTAGGAGCTGTATCCCAGGGTAAAGAGTCATCCATTGAATTCTGCTGCCTGGTCTTTAGGTGCTCTGAGGGGTTGTAATTGCCTTTGTTAGCAACAGGAAGGTCTCTAAGCCACGAGCTGTGAGTATCACAATCCTGCAATTGTGCTGCAAGGATAATTTCCCTGCACATGAGCCTCAACATGTAAGGAGAACATTAAAAATGTGACAATTTCCAGATTTTCTTGATTTTTTTTTTTTTCCTGTGAACTAGCCTGTCAGTGAGCCACAAGGCTCACAGTGTCTTCTATGATGCTTGTCACTTAAGTGTGCAGAGACCCATTAAGAAACCTCAACCATGACACCATGTGTTCATCAAAATGGGGTGGCTTCTGATTATCTTTTCCCCTTCTGCCTTAATTATATGGGAAAAATCCTTCTCAATTCTGTCTGGAATGACCCACAGGTGCAATCTGCCTCTAAACACAACATTCCCAAATTGAGAGCAAATAAATTCCTGGGAAAAAAAGAAACTGTCCCAGAGATGATACTGGAATCATGTATCAAAAATACTCCTAACTTGTGTTTTAGGTATTTCTCCATTTGAAAATAGCTGTAGAAATGAGCCCCTTCAGTCTGAACAGAGGCTGGGTAATGCTCAAATTATTGTGGTCAAATTGTAACAGCAAATTAAAGCATTGCTTAATTTCTAATAGAAAGGCCTCCTATGCACTGGCCTGTGTCTACTGCCACTTCTAGGTTGGCTTTATTAAGTAGAAATCCAATTTTAAAAGCCCTCTAAAGTCCCACTGCATGTAAAATAAATGCAGATGAAACAAAGGGAAAAAAGAGGAGGGCCCTGACTCCAATTTGGGGAACTGCTATGTTCTATTATGGGATTAATACTGTAATCATTTCTACCATATTTCAAAAGGAAAACAAAGCCCACTGCTCCTGCCTTGTCTCCTGTAACTACTAGCCAAGAAATGCAATTCATTTTTTCAGCAGCCTGGGTTCATCCCAGGGACTGTCCTGAAATCTACTGACCAATTGAAGGTCTGATCAGAATCTCTGTGATTTGGATATGCCTTCCAATTCTTTACCCTATCAATACATGGACATCAAGTAGTTTTTAATTGAAAGGGTCCTGGATATTCTTCACTGGAGAAACTGTTAAAAAACCCACAGCAGATAAGGCTTCCAAAGAAATCTGAGTGCCTTTGTGTAGCAAAGCAAAGGATGTTTCCCCTGCTGGTATCAATAATGGAAATCTGTGCTCAACAACTTGCTGCTGGAGTGATGTTTAATTACAGCAGAGTCAGCAAATTAAATGGCAGCTTCTCTGGAGTGAGCTTATTAGTGAAGGTTACGTGTGGATGTGACATTAAAAGAACTATATGGACAAGAAGTGGCCCAGTCACCCTCACCTACTGTCAGGAAGTGTTTGCACCCAGTTATATTAAAATACAGAAAGGCCCAGTGGTTTGTGAGCATTGAAGCTACTTCTCTCTTGGGGCTACTCACATTTTTCAAGAGAACAATAGCACTAAAACCAAAAACTAAACCAGACACTAATGTTTAAAAGTAAAACTTTCTCCTTATGTGCTTCCAGTTAAGGTCCAGAACCTGCTTAAATGCCCCCAACTGCAAAGCCAGGGAGCTACCAGCCTGGTGGGAGGCAAACTCTTGGGCTGCCCATGAGCACCATGTATTTAAAAATATCCTCATTTCCCCTCCTTTTCCACCCAAAACATATTGCAGCCTTTAGGTATTACCCAGAACCGTGTTGTGGTTTTTTTTTTTCCTCTGTTCTAACACTAAAGAAATTTGTGAGTTTAGCCTATTTCCCGCTGCAAATGTTTCCATGAAATCCTCAGAGAAATAAGCAACTGCTTAACACATTTTAAATATTTATAAAACTTTAAGAACCGATTACTATTTAATGTTGCCAAGAGGTTTTGTCTGCTGACATCTGCAATCAAACAGTTTCAAGAGATCGCATAATTCCAGGGCAGAGATGCATAAATAGTATGTTATTTGCCTGTTCTGCACCAATTACTCCTTCAGACTGTGCATAACCAGTGAAAGGATTAATTACTCTCAGACACAGAAGTTCATTATTCAACACAAAAGACTCTGTGCAGGGAAAAACAATAATTAAAGGAAGTTACTCTGAAGATTTATGCATCTCGTTTAAGGTGGGCTGCCAAGACCACCATGACTTCAGGAGGTGGAAAGCTCTAAAATAGGATCTCTTTAGTGTACTGGCTTGTGGAAGAGCTACAATTGAGAGGTTTTCAGCATCCCAGAACGAAATTCCAGGTGGAAACAAACTGGGAAGTGTTACAAAACACAAAGAGGTTGCATTTGCCAGGGAGCTGAGTCAGGCACTAGAATTTTCTCCAGGCATCAAGGTCTTTGCTTTTCCCATTCACATTCTTCCCTCTCTGCTCAGGATTAAACTACCCTTAACTAACCCTGGAAGGCAGCAAATGATGAATTCTCTATTATTTAGTTACTATCAGGTAAATTCCTAGAATCTGGATGTTACACCTGTACAAGTTTTCCTTTTGCTGCGTGGAGGGAGGGGGTGTGTACCTCAAGAAAATCTTCAGGACCTCCTTGTGTTTGGGCTCCCTGTGGTGAGATCTTGGCCTGATCCAGACTTCATCTGCCCAAAAGACCACGAGAAAACTCAGGGACAGGCTGGTGGCTTTTCTTGCAGCTGCAACTTGGGTTCAAGTTCTCTTCGTGTCTCCCTCTGCCTGCTTTTACTGCATTGCGTCAAAGCCAGCTCCTGGCTTTCCAAAGGTTAAGCAAGTATTGGCAGCCAGATCCCCACAACCCGGGGAGCATCTTGGCATGCAGACCTGTGTTCCCATCCTCCCTCCCACCAGTTTACCTCAGCAGCCAGGCAGGACTTGGGGGAACAAAGCAGGCAGGACAGTCACTGCAGCTTGTCCCTCTCTGCAGCTCCTTGCCACGCCTGCGACTCACACGTTGCCTGCAGAGTGGTGAAATCTCTCCTCTAGCTGCAATACATGAAAAATAACCCGAGGAGTGGGGATCAGAGGGAAACACACTGCAAGGAGAAAGGGGTTTGCTGGTGTGTCTCTGAACGTGCTGGTCTGAGAGCATCCCGAGCAGCCTGGCTGCGAAGGTGCGCAGAGCTCGCCGGCCCGATCCCTTCCCACAGGGGACAGGGGGACTCAGGACTGAGTGAAGAGGTTTATCTGCAATAAAGGACACGAAAGAGGAAGCACGATCAGGTATTGAGAAGTTCAAAGGAGCTCTGAGTGCTTGGCAGGGTGGGGCAGTGGCTTTAATATATGCCAACCTATTTAACAGCAGTTGGGCTTAATGCCTGCGTAGAGCTCCGAGCTCACGCCTAACCTGGCTTTTACCTCTTTCCAGACTGAAGTGCCCTGCTCAGCACTTTCTGACAGAGCACTCAGGTGAATGCCCAAGTACAACCTTTATTCTGCTGTGTTGCAATGAAGGGTATCACCCCCCACCAGGAGCAGGTCTCCTGCAACCCCTTGATAGCTTTGGAAAGCGCTGAGCGAACAGCACAGTCACCTCCCACTCAAGAAACTGCAAATACCCCCCCACCTCTCCCCACTGCCTTCCTGGAGACAGGAGAAAAATCTGCTTTGAAATAATAAGTTGGCATAAATCCATGGAGAAAAACCTCCACTAAAAACAGAGGGGAAATGTGATTAAAAAAAACCCAAAACGAGACAAGAAAGGAAAAACAAATGTACTCATTTCCCTTCTGGTTCTCAAATGCATCAAAAACTGAAGTAAGTAGGGGGAGAGAGGGAAAATAAGCATTTGGAAATGATGCTGGAACTCCCTGAACAGGAGCTACTGGAATTACTACCTATGCACACAAGCTCTGTTTCCTGAACAGTTTTATCAAAGCTGCTGCTTCTTTCTTCTGCTGTTTTTCCTGGGAATGTGGAAGGAAAGAATTGTTTTCATCGCTTACCTCATCCATCATCATCTTCTTCACCACTCTTTTCAGCACTGAAAAGGAGACACTTTTGGAACACCCCTAACATTGGTATAAAGAGACACTTCCTTTCCCTCTCAACACAGCATCAAGGAGCCTGTGAGAATCAACTGCTGCCATGAAGTCAGTGTAGAAAATTACAAAGTTACCCCAAAATCCTTTGCAAAAATCCATCTAGCTAAATGGGACAGTGAAAAGATTAAGTGCAGCCATGTAATGCCTGTATTAAGATGGGTTTATTTTAAATGGTTTAATTTGCAGCATTAATCCAGCACTTGCCCTTAGCACAGGGTTTTAATTTTAGGCATCAACTTGAGCTAATTAGAAAACAGGCTCAGCCCACAGGACATGGCTTTTAGAACTGCCAGGCTTTGCTGCTGAGCTGCTCCTATTTGGTGCCTGATCACAGCTTAGACTTCTCTTTAGCTCTCACTTCAAACTTTAAAAGGCCCTGACAGCTTCCCCAGAAGAAAATGAGCCTTTCAGTCCACAGTGGACTGGCTTAGGACAGGACCCTGGAAAGGCAGCTCATCCAAGCAGCTGAGAGAACCTGTCAAGACACCAAACAACTTCCTATCAGCTTTTTTAAAACAGCCACATTTGCATTTGGCTTCTGTACGGGTTTAAAACCTTTTTTTTTCAGAAGGCCAATGGGGGCTTGTGTGCCCAACAGCCCAGTGAGACCCACCACAAAGCTGACAGCACAGACACTGCTGTGTTGTTACCATTTCAAGCTTTCCAAGGGAAATTTCACAGCCTCCTAAGAAATGCTGTCCACCTATTAGTCCTCCAAGCATATAGACAGAACCCAGCATCCCACATCCTGTTAGACAGGCTTGAAAGAGGAGTGTGATACCCCACTTTGTCAGCCTTTTAAGTGCATGAGTGACAAGACACACACAAGGAATCCGTGTAAGCATTTCTGTAACTTTATTGACTAGCTTTATTGCACATACTTATTGAAGCCTCCATTATTTTACCCACCCAAGGTTCCCATAATTATTTTAAATGCAAGTTAAGGATAACTTTCATTCCCATGACTTTTTTTCCCCCCCCCTTTTTTTAAATGTTAAGGTTCTGAACCACCCAAGAAAGACTTAACCCCTGAATTCATACGTGTAGACCATGCGGCACTCGGGGAGCAAGCCAGTGGGTGCTCTGCAAGCAAACTGATACTCTGCACAGACAGAAACATCATTAACTTTAAACCTCAGTGGTCACTGAATTAATAAATATGTGAGACTGCAATTTTAGCTCAGTCAATCATCATTTACTCTGATGAGAAAGCTCGACTGCCTAAACATCAAGCCTTCTTCTTCACTTCACTCTCTTCTTTTCCTGCTGGTTCTTTCTCCTCCTTCTCTTCCTCACCAGTTTCCTCAGCAGTTTCCTGAGACTCCTCTCCTTCTTCAGCTGCTGTTTCTTCCCCTTCTCCTTCCTCTTCCTCACCCTCTTTGGCTTCTTCAGATTCTTCCTTGGCACCTTTGAAGGACAACAGGAAAAGATTTCACATCTACATACTGTTCCACATCTGGAATTTAAGAGAAGCCAGGACACCTGCACCCTCCACCCCACACATCTGGGTGGCAGCCAGCTCAACACAATGGGACTGGCAACTGATTTTGCATGGAAGCAGGGACATTTATCCAGGACTTCCAAGGGAGGCCAAGAAAACTACACAATCAAATCCTAGACTTGAAAGGGAGTGAAACACTTTGTAGTCTTCTCAAAATCATGGCCTTGAAAAATAGTAATTGACTGTGGACTCACTCCTTTAAGCCTTACCCAAAGACCTGAGTTCAAAAAGGGACTGCTCTCCAATTAGCTGTTTAGCTGTAATTTCATTCTAATTAATGTTTGCACTAACAAACTCCAATAGTTCAATGGTAACCAATGCATTTCAGGTATGTTTAGGTTAAATCCTCAGAGCTAGGCAAGTGAGGTTGGGAAAAGCAACCTCTGGACAACATTCTTTTACATTTTCTTTAAAATACAAGCTTGGCAAATGAATTATAGGGCAGCAAGGAAGTGGCATAACCTTTGGTTAAACAAGAGAACTTGCCAGACCTCAGGCAACAGGTATTGCTATGCACTGAACCCACCATAACACCTACAGACACCTGCTGATGTTCCCATTATCACAGGCTGCTCTCTGAGAATCCATATTTAGCTCAGGATGTTCTGTTCCTTCTTTCTGAGAATGTCTGCAAGAGCCAAGCACCGTTTGCTGCCACGTGAATACAGCACTACATGTTGTTCCAGTATACTATACTCATTGTCATGTTTGGAAATTGGAATGGAAAAAACACCCAGTGATTTCCAGGGGAGTAGAACCAGACCTATGATCTGCCTGATACTGAACATTTACCTTACCTTCCACTCAATATTCTATCTGCCCTGCTTAAATGCTGTGGGCTTAACACCACAATCCTTTGTCATGTGAGCAGACAAGGATAGAGGTCTCATCACTGGACTTAACCATCAGGATTTCTGGGTTTTGCCCCACACGAGCAGGGTGAAGCAGGAAAGGGAGGGATCTGAAGTAAGTACCTTCCTCCTCTTCTTCGGCCTCTTCACCTCCTGCTTCTTCCTCACCTTCCTCCTTCTCTTCCTCCTCACCTTCTTCTGCAGGGGCTGCCTTGGCTTCTCCCACTTTAGCAGACTCAATGGTTTCCTCTATTTCAATCTGTTCCTCCTGGACGTGACTGGAGTAGTAGGTGGGGAAGGAACGGGTTGTCATCAGGTAGGAGCTGGACTGGAGCCCACTGTAGGCAGACCTGCCAAAACTGGGGGCAGTCTGGGTGTAGCCACTGGTGATGCTTCCCACACTGGTGAAGCTGAGTCGGGTCTCTTCACCCTCCAGCAGCTTCCTAGCAGAAAAAAACAGGAGATAGAAATTAGGCTGCAGCAGATTCAGCTGTGGACCACGAGAATAATGATGCTTTGAGCAACACAAGCCCCAGAGACTGCAGATTCAGGACTGCAAAAACTAGCCCATAATGAGTAACTCATGTGGAAATGCTACCCTATCTTCTTGGAATAATTTCAGTTTCTGAGGTGCACGTTACTGGTGAATTAATACTATTCCTTGTGAGAAAAAACAATGGGGAAAAAACCCTCTAGGATTAGGTTCCTACAGCAGGTGAAATCCGAGGTGTGTTTTTTTTAGCCTGTAGGGCTGCAGAGAGCAATGCAGACCTGAGACTTTGATGTTATGTTCAGTTACTAGACAAGGTTTATAGCCACCTTCTCAATATTCCCCCTTGTGGCACTCACAGAAACTGTTTCAGCCTCTGCAATTTCTAACGGTGTCTGGGACAGAACATCTTTTTAGCAGTAATTCTGCTGTAAAATATTTGCTTTGGAGCTTCTGTGAGCTAGAAACAAAGCCCACTCTTAAAAGGGATTAACCATTTTGAGAACACAACCATTTGTATTAGGAAGTTCCACTGATACAAGATCTCTTCAATGCAAATACAGAACAGGTATTTTTATCTGTAAAGATGGAGAAATGAGACAAAGAAATTGCAGAGCTGCAAGTTCTGGATGCATATATGTATTAGTAGTCACACAAGTTGGCTACACATGGAATATTTTGCTTTAAAGCAAGTATTTTACCTCAGAAACAACTGCTTCTTCCAATAGAGAGACTGATTCAACTCTGACATCTACCTAGGAACATTTCAGCTGGAGGAATGATAAATAAAATAAATGATCTTGAAGATACATGAAGGGGAACCTGCTCCAAGTTCTGACTTATTTAAATATTGCCCCCCCATCATACCTGTAAGCTGCAATTTCAATGTCCAGGGCCATTTTCACATTGAGCAGATCCTGGTATTCCTTCAGGTATCGAGCCATTTCACTCTTTGTGGTCCTCAGCTCATTCTCTAATTTGTTGATCGTATCCTGTTGGAAGTAACAACATTGACAGTGTGAAACTCCTCATTCTGGCACGTCTAGCAATCCTTGGAAGGAACGTCTCCTAAACTATCAGCTTAATCTTGCTCTAGCAAGCAGAGCCAACAGACCCAACTCGTCCCCGCAGCCAAAACTGCACCATTTACCAAATCCCACCTTCCCTGGCAGAGCTTTCCCACTCCTGTACCTACAGTCTTATTTTTCCATCCCTATTTAACATCAGGAGCTCAATTTTCTGCCATCCAAGGACTAACATGTGCATGAAATTCACGCCTCCCTTGGTGCTTTGTATAGTTTTAGCTTAAGGCTTTACTGGTACAGAAACGAAGGCTGCCTCATGCATTGCAGCTCTCTGGCGTTTTGCACTGTGATTTTACCACACCTTAAGAGTTTAGAGACGTGGCACCACTGCAGAAATTACCTGTGAGCTGCAAGCGATGCCCTCCCCTCCAGGATGCCCCCCCCGGAGCTGGAAGCGATGCCCTCCCCTCCAGGATGCCCCCCCCGGAGCTGGAAGCGATGCCCTCTCCTCCAGGATGCCCCCCCCGGAGCTGGAAGCGATGCCCTCCCCTCCAGGATGCCCCCCCCGGAGCTGGAAGCGATGCCCTCCCCTCCAGGATGCCCCCCCCGGAGCTGGAAGCGATGCCCTCCCCTCCAGGATGCCCCCCCCGGAGCTGGAAGCGATGCCCCCCCCCTCCAGGATGCCCCCCCGGAGCTGGAAGCGATGCCCTCCCCTCCAAGATGCCCCCCTGGAGCTGGAAGGGATGCCCCCTCCAGGATGCCCTCCCCTCCAGGATGCCCCCCCCCCAGCCCCTCTCACCTGCAGGGCAGAGATGTCCGCGCTCTGCTTCTCTTCCAGCTCCTGCAGCTGCTTCTCCAGCGCCTCGTTCATGCCGCGGGTGGCCTCGATCTCCAGCGTCTTGGCCTTCAGCAGCCGGCGGCTCTCGGACACCTCGTCCTTGGCGGCCCGGACGGCGTCGGTGTTCTTGGCCGCGCTCTCGCTGAGCACGGTGAAGCGGCTGCGGAACCACTCCTCGGCGTTCTGCATGTTGCGGGCCGCCAGCTTCTCGTACTGAGCTCGGATGTCGCGCAGGGCCGCGGAGAGGTCGGGCTTGGCCGACACGTCCATCTCCACCGACAGGTGCGCGTACTGGATCTGCGCCTGCAGCTCGGCCAGCTCCTCCTCGTGCACCTTCTTGAGGAAGGCCAGCTCGTCCAGCAGGCTGTCCACCCGCTTCTCCAGCTCCGCCCGCGCCAGGGCGGCTTCGTCCGCGCCCTTGCGCACCTCCAGCAGCCGCGCCTCCGCGTCCTCCCGGCTCAGCACCTCCTCCTCGTAGCGCGCCTGCAGCCCCCGCAGCGTCTCCTCCAGGCTCTCCCGCTCGCCCTGCAGCGCCTGCTTCTCGCTGGCCGCCTCCTCGGCCGCCAGCCGCAGCTCCCGGATCTCCTGCTCGTAGAGGGCGCGGAAGCGGGAGGGCTCGGCGTGTTTCTGCCGCAGGACCAGCAGCTCGGCCTCCAGCACCTTGTTCTGCTGCTCCAGCTCGTGCACCCGCTCGATGAAGCAGGCGAAGCGGTCGTTCAGGTCCTGCAGCTGCGCCCGCTCCTGGCTGCGGATCGACTTGAGGTCGTTGCTGATGGCGGCCACCTGGCTGAGGTCGAGGCTGTCCACCGAGTGCAGCAGGGAGCCCGAGGCGCTGGAGCTGCCGTAGCTGCGCCGGACCGAGACGGACGAGACGGGCGCTGAGAGGCTGGAGAACGCCGAGCGCGCCGAGCTGAACCCGCCGCTGCGCACCGAGACGTGCAGCCGCGGGCTCTCGGCGAACCGCCGCTTGTAGGACGGGAAGAACGGCTCGTAGCCGTACGAGCTCATGGCGGCGGGAGGGCAGCAGGGGCTCTGCGGGACCGCAGCCCCCGCAGCCGCGATTTATGGGCGGGGAGGGCGGGCGGGAGCAGCCGGGCGGGGCCGGGGCGGAGCGGCTGGCGCTGAGGCAGGGCCGGGGGATGGGTTGGGTTGGTTTGGGCTGGGCTCTGTGTTAGCTCGTGGGGTATCGCCTCGGAGACGCCTCAGGTCTCGCTGCTGCCCTCCCGACCTTCCCGCCTCCTGTGTAACTGTCCTCTTCCCTCATCCCGACCTTCCTGCCTCGTGTAACTCTCCTCTTCCCTCCTCCTCCCCTTTCCTGCCTGGTGTGTAACTCTCCTCTTCCCTCCTTCTCCTCACCTTTCCTGCCTTGTGTGTAACTCTCCTCTTCCCTCCTCCTCCTCCCAACCTTTCCCACCTCATGTGTAACTCTCGTCTTCCCTCCTCCCCTTTCCCACCTCGTGTGTAACTCTCCTCTTCCCTCCTTTTCCTCCCCTTTCCCACCTCATGTGTAACTCTCCTCTTCCCTCCTCCTCCTCCCAACCTTCCTGCCTTGTGTGTAACTCTCCTCTTCCCTTCTCCTCCCCTTTCCCACCTCGTGTGTAACTCTCTTCCCTCCTCCCAACCTTTCCGGCCTCATGTGTAACTCTCCTCTTCCTTCCTCCTCCTCCCAGCCTTCCTGCCTCGTGTGTAACTCTCCTCTTCCCTCATCCCAACGTTCCTGCCTCGTGTAACTCTCCTCTTCCCTCCTCCTCCCTTTTCCCACCTCGTGTAACTCTCCTCTTCCCTCCTCCTCCCTTTTCCCACCTCATGTGTAACTCTCCTCTTCCCTCCTCCTTCCCTTTCCCGCCTTGTGTGTAACTCTGCTCTTCCCTCCTCCTCCCGTTCCCCACCAGGCACCCTGGGCAGGCCCTGGGGGGGGTTGTTGGAAGCCCTGTGTTGTGGTTGGGGTCTCAGGGAATCCCAGTGCCTCAGGCTGGGGGGACCCACAACCCTTTCTGCACCTCAGTGTGTGCATAAACAGCAACGTGGGGGGCTTTTTTCCCTTCATTTTGCAGCTTTTCCATGGTGTGTGTGCTCCTCGAGATCCTGCTCTCCTCACCAAGTGTTCCTAATAACCAGGTAATTACATGCAAACAAATCTTAAGAAAAAGCAAGTTGGTGTGGTTCACAGTCATACCAGAATATGTTAATACCTAGTTACCTTGCTTTGCTTCCTCTGTTCCTTGAGATTCACTAGAGGTAAGTCTGTCTGAGACTTGGACCATAAGGAGTGAGTATTTATCCTTACCTAGTTGGGCTAATAACAGAGAGTAAAACTAGGTGACTGCACCACAGGTACCCACAGTATTAGCCACTGGTTGATTAAAACAGAACAGTCTTTGTGTAGCAGAGAGTTATCAAAAGTGATCTAGGAATATACTTATTACAGACTGGATGCTCAAAAGGGCAATGATAATTTGTCTCCCTGAGTCAGGAGGGCAGATTTGTTGCTGAACGAGCTCCTCAAAAGTTTTCTTGAGGAAGGAGTTAAATGTAAGTGGGGGTTGGGAGACGTTTATTAGGAGAGAGATACCACAGAAGTGCTTAGTTTCTTCCTGAAGAAGGGGGAAAGACAGTCATATACATAAGTTAATCTGTGTGCCTGCCACTAATTGCAACGATACTGCAATATGTGTGGCACAAAGGTGTGTGTCTGCTTGCTACCAATCATCTACCAAAGGTAGAGCAGGGTTGATGTTTCTTAGCATCTTCCAGTGATCTCAAACAGAATATTACCTGTCGTGTGGTATCGTTCCCATAGTTTTCAGGATACTTGAATAGGAGGGATATTAAGCTGTGAAGGGCAATGACTGGCAGAGCTACACCTTTTTTCTTCTGAGCTTAAGCTACATGGAATGAACAGTTTTAAGAGGTAGTGGAGGCTTATGTGTCACTATCCCAGTAGAGCTGATGTGAGATTTTATTTTGCAAATCTAAAGTGCCCTCAGGAGGATGAATGGAATTGCTCTCCATTTACAAGCAATGAAAGTGAGGCTTCTACTAGCAATTTTATTCAAAATTTGATTTAAATGTCAGTAGCATTTGCATTCATGCATGTTAGATCAACTATCCATTATTCAGACATCAAATATGCAAAGTACAGCAGCACAGGTATAGCTTTATGTGCTAATAAATTTTAGCTTTAACAGAGATTGATTTGGATGTTGGCCCAAAATAGGTTTCTTGTGTAGCTTGCAGAGAACACAGGGAAGAAAGGAGCAATATAGATGTTGTAGCAGTGGAAAGACTCACAGTGGGCTTGGTCAAAGGTTCAGTGAGCTTCTAAACACAAATTGTTATGGAACATTTAATTAATGTAAAGTGGCATACCTTGTTTCATGCCAGTGAATTTATGCTTTTCTCCCCTACATTCAATTTGAGCATAAGATTTAATTATTAATGATATCAGTTATTGTGCCATGTATTAATAAAGGAGTATATCTCAGCTTTTAAAAACAACTCCCCATGATATCCCAAGAAAATAAGCTTTGTAGTTCTAGGCTTTTAATGTTCTTCCTTGTACTTTTTTTTTTTTAAAAAAAAAAAAAAGGGAAAATGAGTGGAAAAGTCCTCCCCTCTGCCAGCAGTGTGTGCCAGGAGGATGGGAAAGTGTGTCTGCAGACAGCCCTGCTGTGTGGAGTTGGAGTGTGACTCAGAGGTAAGGACTAAGCTTTGTTACTAGAAGGAAAAGAAAGCTGCTGCTGAAGGCATCCTGCTCTGGAAACCTGTATTTCCAGGCACAGGAGAGTGCTGACTCCAGTTTCCCCATTCCCTTTTGCCATAAAAACCTATCCCATTGGTATGTTATTGTTAGAGAAATGTTTGCCACGGTAGTGAGCAGAGGAACAGGATGAAAACTGGCTTCCAACTGGAATGAAAGGGTCTGCCCTGTGTGTCTCATCTTTAAGACTGTGTTGGAGCAAGCAGGCAGGCACTGGATGAGCTGAGTCACCCAGCAGCAAGATGTGATGTCCCTTTCTACCTGCTGTTCTCCTGCTGGTTTAGCTAGGGGTGAGCCTCATCATTTCATCTAACAACCTTTCAGGAGAAGAATCCCAAGCTCATGTTCAAAATGCCAGTTATCCTGGTGAATTATAAGAAATAACAGTAATGGCATGACAAAGTGGCAGCTGGGCAGCCACATGCTACTGCTGCATAAGCAAAAGCCAGCAGCTCCATGACAGCATCTTCTTCTTTGTGTGTTTTCCTCTGCTACATACTCTGAGTTAGCTTGTACTCAGTCTAGGAATGGCTTTTGCTCAGGGAATAGTGAAGGTCTGAGTCCTGTTCTGGAGCCTCATTGAGCACTAAGAAGTTACTTAGGTGCAACTAGAGTTGGTGAAAATTCCTCTGTGCTGCAGAACACTTGGGCACTGAAGTCTAGTGGGGTTTGTCTTTTTTTTTTTTCATATCAAAAACCAGTTTCCCCAGTAGAAAGTGTATCAGGGGTGTTTGGCATTGAGGTGTACAGCAGAAAGAAGTCTTCATTGTCTCCTCCTGGTCTTCTTTCAGAACCATCAAAAGAGCTGTAGCTGCTGATTTTGAACTTGCAGAAACCCAGCAGTCCTAAGGCAGAAAAGCTAAAGCTTTGCTTGTATCTGGGGTTTTTAAAAGTTGTTTCTACTCTATCAAGGCACAACTCTGAGAGTGGGGAAAAGGGGCCCTCCTGTGTTGAAAATATCACATCCCTCTGATGTGTTGTGCAACACTGTATTTTTTTATACAATATATAAAGGACATGGAAAGAGTTGATCCAGGCATGGTACCTGTAGTCACAGAATAGACAGCTGAGAGATACTCTACAAAGTATGATTAAGCCATTTCCTTTCCCAGTGTTTTGTAATCATGAATTTACTGCAAAAACCAGCATATTGTAATTCTGTGGCACCGTGTTTTATGGATGAATTGATTGATTTTTTTATTTATAAGATTGATCAGAGCAGGTCTGAAGGAGAAGGGGGAAGCTGGAACAGGTCCAGTGTAGCAGTCAAAGCTTTGTGCCAGTGTTAGTGCTGTGGGGATGCAGCACAGCATGCCTGTGTCTGCTAGAACTTCTAGCATGTCTGCTAGAATCTATCTGGTCTAAGTTTTGACCCTATGCTGAACACACTGAAAACTGCTGTTGTGTGTTACTGACCCTCTGCCTCTCAGGGGAATATTTGGAAAGTCAGTAGCACAGGTAATGGGTTCTGTGTTCTTTCCCTTGTTAGGAAATGAGGAATCCAGATCTTATGTCTATTTCTAAAATGAAATAAAAATCTCCAAATTAGTTTTGAGATGTGCAAATTAAAATTATTTGTTCATCTTATTATTCTCTTAATCCTGCTGCATTTTTCTTCTGTGAATTGGAAGGAGTCTCCCATTTTGGGAGGTCTGCCTCCTGTCTTCCCAACAGCCCCTTCAATAGGAGGCAACACTAAATTGAACTCTCAAAGCCTGTGCAGAATTTTGTCTGCAAGGACTGAAATCCAGTATCTGGCAAACACAGAAGAAATGCTAGTAAGTATTTAGTCTATTTCTTTTGAGCAGCTGTTTGCTTTGTTTGTGCCTGAGCAGCTTTCATTATTTTATTATTGCTCAGACTATTTCTGTTTTGCTGAGCACAGGAACATTAATTTGCTCACGTTGAGCTTGTTCTGTCTCTTGATTACAAGAGCTAGAGGAAACAGCCAGCCACTTCTTTCATTTGAGTTCTGTTAATGAATGCTTAATTAGAAATTCATTAGCTTTGTTTATTCTTTGGATCAGGACTCCAAACTAAGCTACCAAATCTGATGGCAGATCCCTCCTTGCAGTTGCAACAATTAGTTTTTTAACTCCCAGAATCAATTAAATAGATGTTCTGCTTTTGTTTGATTCCAGCAATTAAAGATAAAAAGGATTCTTGGACAAATGAGAGAAAGCTCCCCTACCTTGCCAGCTGCAGAGCAATGTGCATGGTTTGAAAAAGCCCACTCAGCCTGTTTGAAGAGAGATCATTTACTCATTTGCAAAGTCTCTTGCCTGGAACACGGGTCTTCTGCCACTGTGGAAGGAAGGGGACAGACTCAAGAGACAAGGACCACATCAGGAGCTTGCTGTAAATTGGCACTGGGCTGTAGGCTGCCCTGAAGTCCTGCCACTTAGGGCTGCCTGAGGATCTGAGCTTCATCTTTTCCTTGTCTCCTTGTGAGTGATTTCACCTGTCTTAAAGCTGTCACCTGAAAAAGTGGTACTTTATGATGCCATAAAGAACAAAAGAATAATTGTGCCAGTTCTCAGCTGAATCAACTGCTGGTGATTTGCAAGGGATTCCTTTTTCCCCATCCTCACATGATTTGGTGAGTTGCAGAACACTTTTTTTCTCTCTATTCATTAGAATTATCTCATCAATCTTAATGGCTGCAAGATCCAGTTTACACTGGGTTGTGCAAGGTTGGCATCAGACCATCACATCTTATGGCACATCATGGAACAGCTGATAGGCAGATCATGTAGGTACCTCATGGCTGTAACATGCCAGGGTTGGAAGAAAGCAACAGAATCCATGTCTGTCTTCTTACCTTGCTGGCATTTCTAACCTCTAGCATGGTGGGTTTTTTTTTCCCTTCCAATGGCTTATCTAAGTCCTTACATTTTAAATTTTTTATCTTGGAAACCTTTCTCACCATGTTAAAATGTTATTCACAACAGTTTTCAGTCTTCAGTGTTTCTGAAATACTGTTCTTGCCACATTCCTTCTCAAAGAAATATTAAACTGAAGTTAATGCAGTTGTTTGAGCTCTGCCATCACATCTGATGGATACCAAGCATAATGATTCAAGTGGGATTTTCACATCTCTAAATGACTGATTCCCATTGAATCTCAAAGGAATTTGGACACAAAACTCCTTTAAATTCCCTTGAAAAATGTCAGCTTGTTATAATTGCTTTTGCAGGAAAAGGTGAGTTACATGCCTTGTGTCATGTGTGTATCTTTATCTGTAGGAGCAGCTGAATATGCCTGCAAATCTTCCTTTCCCTGGGCCATTATACAGTGGTGTTTTCTGCTTCTGGACTCAGTTAAAGACTTAAAATAGTCAGTGAACTACCTGAACATGAAGGAACAAAGTGAACCTGAGGTGCTGGTGTGCCCCAAAGAGTTGCTCAGGGAAAAACTGGCTACTGCAAACTTTTAAATGCTCAGGGAAAATTACTTTGTATCTAGTTTTGTTTGAGGGATGTCTGCAGTAAGAACTTGTGCTTGAGCAACTGTGGATGATGATAAGAGGAGAAATTGAATATCCTCCATATTTTTGAAGCTGGGATACTCGAGTCAGCAGCAGCATCCAGAGGCAACTAGTGTGAACATCTCTCTGTTTTCCTGTTGCTGCTGACTACTCATGGGCTGCACCAGCTGAAGTTAGTTCTGTTGATGACCGTGAGCAGAGGAGGCTGCTTTTCTCATACAGCTGAGAGCATATGAAAGGCTCAGGATGCAGTCACAGACAGTTTCTTTCCAAAAACTTTCCAGTATGAATGACAATAAAGCTAAAATGGGGGTCAAAAAGAGAGTTTGTTGTCTGCATGCACAATTAAAAGGCATGAAAGCTTTTATCAGTGGTCTGCAGGGAACTTAAGGATAATCTGCATTTCTGATTACCAGTTCTTCCCTCAGTCACAGAATCTGGATGAACAATTGAGGAATACTTGCCCTAGAACTAATTTATTCTTTAAACCTTGGAGAGATTTTGCTCCTTGCTGGATATAGAGCAAAAAATTTATGTGGGGTGTACACAAAACCACCTCTGCCTTTTGGGATGCTTTAATCTTCCCCCGTGCACATGTGCAAGCATTTCTTAGCAAGATAGAAGCAGACCATCATTTAAGAGCCTGGCATATAGTGCTGACCGTAAAACTCAGGAGGAAAGTGAGCAATAAAACTGTCTGAATGTTGTATTGCAGCATGTTGACTGGTTGACTTTTCACAGCAGTGAGCTGAACTTGCTCAGCTCTGCAGTGTATGAATAAAAATTACTAAACTTCTGCAGCCACCACACCCAACCTGCTGCATCAGATCACACCAAATAATTCTGGTTGGAAAAGACATTTCAGATCTTCTTGCTTGCATCGTGTTCTTGGAATCGTATTTGGTTATTAAGGATGATAGTCCAGGATTTATGCATGTGTGGGACAGAATATGAACTGCAGCCCATTGCTCTGGTTTTACACTAATATAGTGTCACTGAAACATTTGCAGAGGTCTGCAGAGGTTCCAGCTCTGGCACTACTCCTCTGGGAGAGAAAATGGCTTTGTACCTCTCTAATGCATAGATTAAATGATAAATTATACAGCCTGACTGAGAGGCTCCCCTGGCATATGTGAGCTGTGAGAATTCAAGTGAGTTCTTGGTATTAGTAATAAGGGCAGATGAGGAGTTGCTGGTTGTTTTTTTTATTATTTGTGCAGGGTTTTCTTGAGAAATAGAAATAGCTGACTTCCACTGAAGCTGCTGTTGGGTTTGGTTCTTCTTTTTGAGTGTGAGAGAGTGAAAAGGGAATTGCTCAAAACTTGAACCCTGAAATCTTGAGGGCTTGTAGTGAAAGGTCAAGGGAATGGATTAAAACTGGAAGAGGGGAGATTGAGGTTGGAGGAGGAAATTCTGTGCTGTGAGGGTGGTGAGAGCCTGGCCCAGGTTGCCCAGGGAAGCTGTGGCTGCCCCATCCCTGGCAGTGTTGAAGGGCAGGTTGGATGGGGCTTGGAGCAGCCTGGGCTGGTGGGAGGTGTCCCTGCCCATGCAGGGGGTGGATTTAGATGATCTTTAAGGTCTCTTCCAACCAAAAGCACTCCATGAATCTGTGATCTTGTGGTCTTTCATTGCTAAGTAATAAAGATGTGATTTTTCAGGGTTTGGAGTTTTGACAAGCTCCCAGGCTTGGGTCTTAATGAGCAGATCTATTGTTATGTGACAGCCATTGCCTTCTATGACTGTGAAGGCTAAAATACAGGTAGTCCCAGAGTGTGGGAGAATCAGCTCAGCCTGGGAGGAGTCTGTTTTGGTACATTTTGGAACATGATCTGTGTTTCAGGGAGCTCTGTGCAGTTATCAAGCAATGCCTTCTGCCTCTGGACCTTCCACATTCCTCACAACATAAGGCATATTCCCAGGGTATGTTTCCTCTCTATTTGATTGATGCCAATAGGAGTTTGGTGCCTATGTTCTTCTGGAGATCTGGACCTTAAGGTTTTCCAATTTTAGATTTGGCAGCACTTGCATTGTCACTTGGGCCCTTTAAAAGCCATCAGGTGAGTAAAAACTTGCAGCTTCTCTTGTGTAAGAGGAACGTACTATTGAAATAACTTCAGGAGCAATTAGCATCTATAACTAACTAGTCTCAGTCTGTTTATTTGGCACTGCCAAAAGCTACTCAGTCATTTTAGTTACTCTGAAGTCTCACTGGGGTGTTGTGGCTGTTGAGCAGATGGTTTTAAGTGTTACCTTCTAAGTGATTTTCTGCTTCCTGTCTCACAGCAGAAATGGAGAAATGTGCACTTGTCCTGCCCCCAGTAATTATCTGATAGAGGTGTGGGAGATCTGCCTACCTGGTCCATTGCAACTGAGATAAAATTCCTGCAGCAGCTGAAAGGAGTGCAGTTTCTAGGCTTCCACAGTTAAAGAAGAAATCAGTCTTCTAGGGTCTGCTGATTTACAAACACAGCCATCAGAACTGACTAGAAATGGTATTTGCTTTTCAAGGAGAATAACTTGGCCATTTATTATGAGGTAGGATACAGCACTGGAGATGGTGCTGTAGAGAATAGCTCTGAATAGACAGGGGATTAGGAAAGATGAGGTAGCCAGATGTATCCTTTTGTCTCTCTTTTTGTTGGTGGAGGCCATAAGAGGATGCTTGTGAAGCTGTCATAAGCATATTTCAAATACTGAAGCCAAACATGAAAACTCCTGTTTCACCTTTCAATGCAGTGATGTGCACTGCAGAGGAACACAGCTGGGCAGCAGTGTAAGAGCTACTTGTTTGCAGCAAAGGGTTTTATGGGTGGATTCTCACTGCCTCCTGGTTTCTGCCTGGTTGCAGATGGGATGAAAGAGCTCTCTGACCTGCTGCACATGAGCATAGTGGTTATGTGTCCTTGAACAATGCTCTTTTTCTGGTGTGTGAGTATCAAAATTATTGGATCGGAACAAGAAGCGACCAGAAGACAGGATATTGTAGCAAAGGTTTCTTAGTATGTAATTATCTAAACCATGAAACCAAGAGGTTTTTGTTCTGATAGATTTAAGTGAAGATATTTGTACAAGCTCTGAGATGTACTGGTGCTTATGAAGTACTGGAAAAAAGATTTCAAGAGAACTTTATATGATTTCAGGAAAAGATGCCTAGTTTGTTTGTTATACCCATTGCATGCTCAGCATGGAAAGCAGTTTCATTAATTCCTTTTTTTTTTTTTAACTTCAAGGGTGGCTACATGCAACTTGTTTTTAATCTGTCTTTTGTGTGTGTACACAAAGATAGCAAAGAGGAAACTGTCACATTATCCACAACATCTAGGGACACGTGTAACGTTCTGTAAGGCCGGGGGACGCTCCTTGTGTTGTGTTGATGGAAGGGATTTGTGAGCATGGCAGTGCTCCTTCTTCCCCTAATCCGAGCAAAGGAGCAAGACCAGCAAGTCTGGAGATCAGATGTTCAGAGAACTGATTCGATGCTGTGAGCCTGCAGGTTTTGCTGAAGAAGGAGGAGCTGTTCTGTCAGGCTGCAGCCCTGGGGACAGCAGCTCCTGCAGCCCTGGGGACAGCAGCTCCTGCAGCCCTGCACAGCCACTAGGAAGCAAATGCCTGTATTTGCAGGCACAGCAGAGTCAGAGGGAGGTGAAGGTGGGTTTTGGGGCTGTCTCCTCAAAATGCCAGTGTGTGGGATAGCTGAGGGGGGGGGAGGAAAGGAGGAGTTATTTCTTAGAGTAGTGCAGCGTGATGAGTAAGACAGGAGGCAGATTTTTCAGTTCAGTGGCCCCTGAGGTTTGGTGGTGTGTTCTGAGACAAAACCCAATGCATTGTAGGTTTCATGCAGGCTGGCCAAGCTGTGCAACTGCATCTAGGGCTTGCCTTGAGGGGCGGAGTTACTATCCATATAATCTGACCTAAATCATTCCTTCAGGAAGCTTGCCATGCCTCCCAGAAGCCTGCAGTGGACTGAGAAATGCTGGGCACGGTGGAAAGGGAGGGAAAAGGCTGCAGGAAGGGTTAATTCTGGGTTTGCTGTTCTGGGGTCAGACTGCAGGACTTTGGTGCTCCCTGTATCCTCCAGCGCCTCCTGTCGGGAGTTTGCCCCATGAAGCTGCAATTTAGGGGGAGAAGGGAGGGCAGAAAGGGAGCAGAAACTTTCTTCTGGAGTTTTTAGGATGGAATCTGCCGCATGAGGGCTGGTGTGTCAGGGATGGCAAGAGAGACGGGTGCTGCCCCAGGGTAAAACTTCAGTGAAGTTTCTCTGCCCATCCTTAGGGAGGGATGGGACATGGTAAGGGGGGATTTGACCTTTTGTAAATGGAGAAGGAGGGGAGCAAACGTACTTCCATCAGCCCTTGGCAGTGTCCTCTGCCTGTCACTGCAGCCAGGTGATGGGAGGACCCTGTCGTGGGAATGTATGGATTAACAGAGGCTTGCTATAAGCAGAGAGGGGAAGGACGAGGGAGAAGGGATTGCTTTACTAGCTGCTGTCAAGGGGAGCTTAGAGAAGGCATTACTCAATCTGCTTCTCCCCTCCTCCCTGTGGGAGCTGCTGCTTCTGCAGCAGGTCCAGTTCCTGGCAAAAGTTCAACACTGCACCAGCTTTCAAACAGAGAGAGGAGGGAGGAGGAGAGGCCCGCATAGAGGAGGAGCTACCAGGTCCCAGGCTACTTTGGCCAGAAGCCTGACTGCTGCAAGCAGGAAAAGAATTGGAGAGAGCAAGTCTCCCTTTCCAACTCAGCAGCATTCGTTCAGGCATTCCTCCTTTGCCCTGTTTTTTCCATAAAATTAACAAGTTTTCAGTGGCCTTATCACCTCCAGACCTCACACCATGAGGTAGTGTTGGTGGCTTCTGCTACATAAAACTCTCCCCAAAGTGGCCAAAAATGATGCAACAAAGTGGGGTGATTGGGGGATCCATGGGATCAGAACCATTTCTTCCTAGGGAAGGTTTTTTCTTTTCCCCTAAGTGTTCTTAGAGAAGGGCCAGGTAAAATCTGGGGAGAGGTGGAAGAAAAAAAAAAGTCCATTTACTTCTCAAAAAAAAAGAAAATCAACAGCACCCAAGGGGAAGGTTTTAAATAAGGAGTGGAAAGGTAGGTTGGAAACAGATGGGAAATCGAGGCAAACTGAGCAGAACGTGAGCTAGTGGCTTCCCTCACTTTCCTGCAGCCTTTGCCAAGCTGGCAAAGCAGTGTTTGTGCACAGCAAGAGCTTCTCCCCACAGGAACTGGTCCCATTTCCAGTGGGAAGAGACCAGTTTCCCACTGGTGATCATGAAGGGATGAGGTTCTCTGCTTGCTCCTGCACACTGAGCAGCTCTGGGATGACTGTCAGAGCACGAGGTTCCTTTCCCAGGTTGTCTTCATGTGTTACCCCCTGTAGGGAGCAGCTCCAGTTGTGTGGGTCTGGACATTCCGTGCTATTTGGCCCTTTTTTCCCCACTTTTCTGAAAGCAGTGGTGCACAGCTCTGTGAGAATTAGATGGGGTGCAGGAGGGGAAGAGGAACCAGCTGCTCTGCTGCTCTTCAGTGAGTAGGAGCTGGGTATGGCAGCGTGGGAGTTGACATTCCTGCAGCTCCAGGGGAGGGTGAGGGTCTCTCTGGTTTGGCACCGGTGCAGCTTTGCTGATGCTCTCCCTGGAGCCAGGCCTGAGGGAACGGGCTCCATGGAGACTCTTGGAAGGCTGTGGAGGTAGCTGTGGCTTCTGCAGGGAGGTTTTTGGGTAGAAGGAGAGCAGCAGCTCTCCTGGGAGGGGTCTGGCGTGGCTGGGGTCTCCCTGCAGGGCGGGGGCTGCTGCCCTGCCTCCCTCTTGCCGCAGGAGGATGCTGAGTCACTTCTGCAGCGCCTGCTCCTCCTTTTGGACTTCACAGCCTTTCCTAGTCCCCCGCAGTGAAACCGATGGCAGGCAGCTCAGACTCCTCTTTTCCTCTAGCCTGACTTCTTATTTGCTCTCTTGCTTTCTCATTTCCCCCCCTTCCCCCCCTCCCCGTTGCTTTAAAATAAAAATCTCTCACTGTAGCTGTCATGAGGTGATGCTGAATCTCCTTCTCCTTTGGTAACGCATCTTTCTGTGCCTCCAGAGAGCAGCAATGATATTGGATGAATACAGTGAATGCTGCAGCAATTTTCTTCTGTAAAGGAGCCCTCCAGGGCATTGAATCAGCAATGATTATCCATCGGGCAGACAGTTCTTGGAAGAAGGGCTGGGGCGGGGAAACGGGTTTTTTTGTGTGTTGCTGGAACAGGCAGCAATAAAGCACTCTGTGCCTGCTGTACCAGCTGTGCCTTTAACCTCTTTTTCCTCGGGGATTGCTGCAGAACACCTCAGTAACACTCTCAGAAGCTGCCCAGCGTGGAGCTCTGGGGAGGATGCTCTGCAGGAAAATAGGAAGGGGGAAGGTGGGTCTCAGTGCAGGGCTGTGCTTGTTGCACAGAGGCAGGGGCTTGGGAAGAAACGGGTGCTGAGTGAACACTGACAGCTGGCAGAGGAAAAAACTTGCATCACCACTTTGATGCTTGTCCTTTCCTTTTTAGTGGCAGTTGAAATCTGCAGTACCAGATGGGAATTTATTAAGTGAAGGCTCCTAGTCTCCTGAAAATCAAAGTGCTTGTTTGAGTAAGCTTTCTTGTCAGTGGGTGCTGATTCCTTGCTTCATGTCTTGCAGCTCTAGATTGCACTATCCTAGAATCTTCCTTCCTTTGTATTATTACAAAGAGATATTACCACTGCATATTTATTTTTATTATTAGCTCATACTTACTATTTTTAAATCGTGCTTTAATGTGTTCAGTCTAGAGAAGAGAAGGCTCTGGGGAGACCTCATAGTGGCCTTCAGTATCTGAAGGGGCTCCAGGAAAGCTGGGGAGGGACATTGGACAAGAGCAGAAAGTGATGGGATGAGGGAGATTGGATGAAGACTGTAAGAGGGAAGATTGAGGCTGGACATGAGGAAGAAATTCTTTGCTGTGAGGGTGGTGAGAGCCTGGCCCAGGTTGCCCAGGGAAGCTGTGGCTGCCCCATCCCTGGCAGTGTTGAAGGGCAGGTTGGATGGGGCTTGGAGCAGCCTGGGCTGGTGGGAGGTGTCCCTTTTCATAGCAGGGATGTTGGCACTAGATGATCTTTAAGGTCCCTCCCAACACAAACCATTTCATGATTCTATGTTCAGAACTTCTATATTTAATAATAAAAAGAAAAAAACAAACACAAACAAACAAAAAAACCCAAACAAAACAAAAAACCTAAAACTTAACTTTGACTTCAGAAGCTCTTTTGCCCTCCCATATTTTAAAGCAGGGTCTTGAAATTTAATGATGGTGGCTGTTATTTCAGTCACACCTTGTCTAGTTATGATGCATTATGATCCTTTTAAGTGATCATGCACAGTTTTTTCCAGAAGACTTGTAGATTTATTGAGTAAACTACAGTTTATGTATTAATATACTTTATATCTTGATGCCCTTCCTGTAGTGTCTATCCCTATGTACTGTTTACAGCATCCAATCTAAATCACTCTGTTACTAATTCTAAAATGCCTTAAATGGTGAAATAGATGCAGGAAGAAACAATTAAGCCTTTAAGAAACCACTGAAAATCACTCTTTCCTCCTCCAACTTGTAGGACAAAGTCAGACCAGTTGTGGCCAGTCCCACAATAAATCTGGCTCATTAGCTCTTCCTGCCCTGAAATCTTTAAAATAGCTGTGAGACCAGCAGGGTACATGAGCTACACATAAAAATAATGTTGACCACTAGTCCCTTCTGCTTCTGACTCTAGCATTTTAGTCCAGTGGCCACTGCTAGCCACAAATCTCAATCTGGGCAGCAGTTTGGCACAGACCTCCTCTAAATCTCTAAGTCCTAATTCTAATTTGGTTGGGCACATGACTTTTGGACAGAATTTGCTAGAAGGATAAGAACTTGTTTCTGAGCTCTGAAATTCTGGCTCCTAGTGAGCTGCTGGTCAGATGCAGGAAAAACTTTTTCCTTTTTCTCAGCCTGTGTTCCAGAATCTGCTCACATCCTTATTGTTTCCTTTTTCAGATCTGTTTTTAGCTCAGCCATTCCTGGCTGCATGTCTTGAGGGGTAGGTAGGTGTTCCATAATGGATGAGTTATTTTTCTTGTAGGAAGATGAGAGGGTTAGAGTGGAGACCTGGAATTAGGAAATTTTTTTTTGGTCAAGTCCTGCCATTTTCATCAAGTTATTTGTAGAGACAGAAGTTTTTGTCTGTCTGTAACATCAGATACATCAGGCTTCAAGATTTCATTTGACTAGCTTTAAGGAGATTACTCAAATGAATAAGGAGGGTGTGTAGGAAGGCTGCTGGTTTTCCCTTCCCTGTGTGTCTCTGATTTCCTCCCACACTTAATATTAAAATCTCTGAGCTCAGCAAACTGCTTTGGAACATTTGGAACTGATGCCTCTGACTCTTCTGTGGTAGCTGGTGGGCAGATCGTTCCTAATGCACTTTGTGTAACTACAAAAGGAGTATTAAAGACTGGGCTCTTGAAATGTAATAGCTTATCACAGAAATAGAATTAAAGGATGGAGGAAAAGAAATAATAGAGGAAGCATCAAGGTTTTCCCAGCAATTTCATTTCAATGTGTGTTTCTCTGTTTGATTGACTAATAATAGAGTAAAACATTGTCTTATTCTGGAGCTTCTAATCTACAGATCTCAAGATGCATCACAAATACTACTCAGCTTCAAAGGGCATTTGGATTCTCCTGCCTAAATATTAGCTACAGGAGGTTTAAGTGGTACTGGCAGTGTCTTCTGAATTTGGTCCCATTTCATTTGCTTATTACAAGGACCATGGGCACCTAAGGGCTCCTCATGAGTTGCTCCAAAATGATACTGCTGCAAAATGATGACATTTTGGTAAATGCCTTATGTTAATACATAATGTCAATATTATTGATTCTGGTAAAGAATCTGATTGGTGTCTTTCAAATGTAAAATACTTGCTGTGTCTTTCCTGCAATCTGTCAACATTCAGAATGATTACGTGCAAGATGAAGACTCTTTATTTCCCCAGGCTAGTACAGCAGATACATAAACCCATCCTGTTAAAGGAGTAATTTACCTAACAAGGCACAAAATTGGCTTGCCATCCCATGAATAATTGGAATAAGTATCTGCCATCTGAGCCCTTGCTCCAGCCACTAATACAGATTGAGATTTGTGAGGTTTGGCTGCACCCTGTGTTAGAAGTGCTCACACGTACAGACTGAACTGGCTTCTGGGCTGGGAATTACAGATGGGGCTCATGGAAATCCCTGAGCCCAGTGCACTTAAATGGCAAAACAGGCAGATGTGAACAGGGAGTGAGCAGGAGGCAGAACAGGCCATGTTTGTTGTAGCCTCTCTCACTGAACTTAGAAAAAGCTTCATATTCTGTTGGGGTCTGAGGATTCGGTGCCATCCTTTGTTGTGGAACAGTACAGATGTGGTCATCTCATGGGGGCTGTATGTACCCTTTAACATCCTGACTTCCACACTTCATGGGATCAGAGGTCTGGAAATGGAATAAGAATGTAGAAATAATAACTTTTCATTACAGGAATCTTTAATTTCAGAAGTAGTTTGGGTTTTTGTCCATGAATCATAAATCCATTTTTATGGTCAGAAAGGAAAGAGAATATGAAAATTGACCTGAGGTGTGGCACAGTCTCACCCATGTCTGGATTTTTTTACTTGGGATTGTAGTGAGAGGACAAGGAGTAATGCATCAAAACTGGGAGAGGGAGACTGAGGTTGGACATGAGGAGGGAATTCTTGACTGTGAGGGTGGTGAGACCCTGGCCCAGGTTGCCCAGGGAAGCTGTCGCTGCCCCATCCCTGGCAGTGTTGAAGGGCAGGTTGGATGGGGCTTGGAGCAGCCTGGGCTGGTGGGAGGTGTCCCTGCCCATGCAGGGGGTTGGAATGAGATGATCTTGAAGGTCCCTTCCCACCCAAACCATCCCATGATTCTGGGTTTCTTTACCCCGTGACACACATCTCACTGCAACCCACACACCAGAGACCTCCTCTCTGGGAACTGTGTGTAAAAATGGTTCATTGCATGTGTTTGGATCTAATGGGTTTCATTACAGTGCTCCATCTGTATGAGACAGGACAGAGCAACTGGGAGGAGTCGGAGAGCAGGCAGAATTCAGATTGGATCCCAGATGGTTTGTGTGTGAAAGCATGACACAGGTTGGGGTGTCTGTAAAAGGGCATCAGGAGGCACATGGTGGTTGAGTGTAGATACTTCATTTGGAAAGGAGGGAAGCATGAACTAACAATACAAAGTTAGAGATCTGCCTATCAGCAGGTTAGAGAGTGTTTGTGTGTTAACATCTAAGTCATCTCTGTTTTATGGACATGACGTTGTTATTCCAGACAGTAGCACTCCCCTCACAGAGACATGTTCATTGCTGCTGGAGCTCCTGACCCAGGCAGGACAGGAGTCTGGCAGACACTTGTACATCAGTTCTCACAGAAGTTGGGTGCTCCTTTGGGGTGCTGGGTGAATCTTTCAATTTTCTATTGTCATAGCAAGAAATAAATACAGAGACTCAGCACAACTCTGTTTGCTTTAGACAGATTGTCTTCTGATTCTCCAAACGTTCCCTTCCATCATGAGATCATTCCAGCCAGTGTTTCTCAAGATCCAGCTCTTCCAGGTTTCATCACTGGGCTAATAACTGCATCCAGGCAGCTACGTAAGTGCTGGAGCTCTGCTGCTTTTCTTGGTAACATACTGTGAATTATTTATGCCAGCTCTTGATTGTCCTGGAAGCTTGGGGGGAAAAACCCAGGAGTATGCAGCTTCACTTACAGGCCACATTAAAATGGTTTATGAAACAGATACATCAGCAGGTAGTAGAGTTGTTTTCAACTGTTTGTAGTTGAAACTACAACTGTTTGTTTTCAAGCTGTTGTAGGGGTAGGGTGGCCACCTACAGGATGTCCTGTGTTGGCTGAAATTGTAGCAAGAGATGTTTGCTGGTTGCTGTCTTGGAAGATCTGTTATTACCTGGTACAACAATCTTTATTATCTTTAATATCTTTATCTGTTACACCTCTCTGCATCTGGTGCTATATTGGCAGTAGAGCTTGGAAAAACTGTCATGTACATCCAGTTTAAAAAGGTATGTGTGAGCCTGATTGTAGAAAAGAATGTTCACCTGTTAATGAGCACTTTTCATCAGAGCATGAACCATCTGGCTCCCACCTTTGTGGTGTCTGAAGCTGACAGAGCTTCAGAGCACGTGTCCTCTGTTCACAGCCCTGCAATGGCACAGCACAGTTATGGATTTCAAAGGCAGCTACTCACATCACACACTTTCATACGTTCCTGGGAGTCCCACAATGCATCTTTCAGCAAGTTTGTACTCCTGGAGATCTGTGCACTGAGGGCTGTGAGTGATTTTTCTGAGCGTGTCCATGGGAGAGCAGGAAGGAACCTACAGGGATTGCTGAATCCCTTTGTCACTTACTTAGATGTTGCACATTACTGATGGCTTTTGCTTGCAGATCCAACTTTAAACCAATGAAATGAAGTTCTCAGATAAGTTTAGAAAACTAGTGCTGACATTCTGCTTTTCCTAGACAGGACAGAGCTTGGCCTCTTAAATATGGATCCTTTATTTGAAAATTACTGTCTGTAATGCAGCTGTTAGTTACATTGTTACCCCAGAAATGCCCTGTTCTTGTGATTTGTAACTAATGGCTCTTAGAAACAACCCAAGAGTAGACAGGTGAGTGACAGCTACATTCCTCAGAGGCAAGGTAAGGGCATTTAACTGTTTTTATACATGGTGTTACAGTGAAAGGCAGGTGTTGTCTTCTCCATTGTCCCAGATTCTGCACATCTTTCCTTATACACTTTCTGTTGCTGCCTAAAACAATAGCCCCTAATAAAGTAGGTTGCTGAAGAGGATATAGATTCTATTACATGTGCAGCTGCTGCAACATTTTTAATTCAATTTGTTAAGGGATATAGACATCCTCTCTATTAAATTACCTGCCTGTGAGAAATGTAGGATAGGAGGGTCCATTAGCAAATGCCATATGCTAACCTCAGCCCTGTCCACACCATAATATAAATTATGAACAAAGGCATATTCCCATTTGTAGTTGCCTCATATGGAGGTGACTTCCAGGGTCATCACATCCATTGTTCATGCAGACTAAGGGATGAGGGAAAGAGGGCACAGGCAGATGCAGAGCTGTGTGATGGATATGCCTGATTACAGCATGAACAATAGCTGAGGGGAGGGGATCATGCTGGGCTTTGCTGCTGTGAATTTACTTGAAATCTAATGAGCCCAATCTGCCACCTTTGCATCCAGCAGGAATTCTGCCACTGGTTGGAAATGCAGCAGAATAAGGCCCAGTATCAGGCACTGGGTAATGTCTTCAGTGCACAGGTTTGCTGCTGTTCTTTTTAAGAGATGCAAAGCCACCAGGAATGACCCTTGCACATTTTTGTCACTGCTTCACAGAGAGGTAAGCTGGGCTTACAGCATTTAATCTCTGCTCTAAAATGACTACTGAACAGTTACCCCTTGAGAAGTCCCCAGCAGGTATCATGACTTTCCCTTTGCTTCTCTCACACAGTGACCTAATTACTAGTCTACCTACCTGCCCAAAGAGTAAAACATGCTCCAAGAGTTCTAGGGCTCCTTTAATTAGTCCCTACCTTCCAAAAGCTGGGAATAAAATGCAGATTTTTTTACCAGCAGACCCCTGTTCTAGGTACTTGATTATACTGCTTTTTTCAAAAGCTTTTTGTTGGAATATTTTGGCCCAATTCACACTACTTCTTTTCAGGCCAGCTTATCTTGTTTTTAAGAGGTATTCAGTATCTCACATTTGGTTTCCTGATTTAGGACTAGACTCTAGTGTACCTCCTTAGTAGAGATAATATGTAATGTCAAGAAGGAAGCTGTCTACAACATAATTACTTGCAGCCTTTCTAGTAATTTGGAGTCATATTTAAGGTTAAACTTAATCCTAGGCAGTCATGAAGGCCAATCTGATTAGTAGTGTTTGTGCACAGAAGTAGTCTTTGGTATTAGATTATTGCTGCTTTTTCCCTATCATCCTTTTTTGCCAGTGTTCATTGATTAAGTGTGCTGCTCCAGGCACAAATAACTACCTAAATAAATGGAATCACATCCCTCACTCCTGCAGCTGATCAATGGACTGGTTTTTAAAAGTCTGCAGATCCCATTACAAGGGCAACTGCTATTGCAGGTTCAGCAGATGTGGCTGCAAGCTGTGATTTTTGCATGCAAATGTGATTTAAAAATAAACCAGTGCCTCTCTGTATCTCAGCTCTCTGGTGTCAGAGCTGGCCTGTTCACTCAGACTGTTGGTGGAATGCATTGGTTTGAACACTTTTCCATGTGATGAGGTGGCACAACCAGGAATTTGTCTCAGCTTTCCTTACTGTGCTGTTCTTTGCACAAGGCAAAAAGAGCTTCACATCAGAAAAACCCATTTTAGCCCATCTTCTCTGATCAATACCATGGAACATGGTGCCCTAATACACACTGGCAAAGCAATTAACTCTCATTATTTTGCCTGATTCCCATCCTGAAGGGGCTAGGTGGAAGCAGTGTTGGCTCAGTGCAGATGTAACAGAGGTGAACAATTCATTGGATCTTGTAACATGCCACAATAATGATTTCTTTTCTTGTATTTGATGTACAAAAATGTACATTTTATTCTTGTCAAGATGTCTCTCTTTTTGTCACTTACTGACTTGCATTTTGACATTCTACTAATACTCTTAAGGCTCCTTCCAATGACAAGATGGTACTAAAAAGCTGAGAATGAAACAAATTTGTGACGTTTTGTATGAGTAACTGTACAAGCAGAGATTCCCACAGAGGTAATGTTTTAAAATGTATATAGTAAGTATATAATGGAGGAACTTTTGCCCAAAGTAGTGCAGTAAAGAAAACCAGCCTGAACCTGGCTGTTATTTTCAGCTATCCACTAACTGATGCTACTGTCCCTCCTTACAATCCCACCTTAAAATGTGGTATCCCTGTGAGAAAGCAGGCTCCAGTGCTTCCTGGGATCTCACCCATAAGTGTTTAACTCCATCTTTATCCCAATGTCCCAACATAATAATATATCCTAAAGTAGGTAAAGCAAGTGGGACTCTGCATGGATTTCTATGGATATTTAAATCCTCACCAATCTGTTAGTTACTGGGAGCTTTGGTCCACAATTCCCCCCAGTTCAGAAAAATATTTATGCCCCTAATTTGTTACTAAGTCACTAAGTCAGCAGGAGCCTTGCTGTGGGATGGGGGACACCTCTGTGCACCCCAGGCCTCCTATGGAAGGGTCATAAATGCTTGGAAATCTTTGAGCTGTCATGGCAATGCTTTCAAGTCAGTAACAGCAATCTTTGAGGTCCACAGACATGAAATTAACCTGTGTTCTAAATATCTGTTTATTATATACCAGTGCTCAGTGATGCTTATTTCTATGTACCTCAGTGTCCTTACTGTTTTCCACAGCAAATACTTCCTATCATTTACTCTTTCACATCTATAACAAATGTGCTCCTTTGAAATGCAAAACAGTGGCAGAAACTGTTGTGGGGAGAGAATTCTGAGTAGAATCTGTAGCTGTGATTGATCTTCATTTTAATAACAGGTGGGTTAATCAACATGAAAGGAGAAGCTTTTGAGGAAGAGAGGTTGTTTCTTGCTAGGCTGCTTTTATACTAATTCTCAAGCACAACTGCTTTGAGTCATTGTGCTCCAGTGTACATTACATTTCAGCCTGAACTTTTATAGATTCTGAGATTTTTTCAAAGGAAGGGCTTATCTGAGCATAGGCCACAGGAGCACTGTAAGTAAGGTATAAAATGTCACATGAGAAATCAAGAATCACTTGTAGAATCACAGACTTGTGTGGTCTGGAAGGGACCTGAGAGAGCATCCAGATCCAACCCCCTGCATGGGCAGGGACACCTCCCACCAGCCCAGGCTGCTCCAAGCCCCATCCAACCTGCCCTTCAACACTGCCAGGGATGGGGCAGCCACAGCTTCCCTGGGCAACCTGGGCCAGGGTCTCCCCACCCTCACAGCCAAGAATTTCCTCCTAATCATCCTATAGGATTTAAATGTTTAATACCAAGACACCATGGACCAAATCCTGCTGACTTTACTTTGGTTTTAGCTAAAGGGTGTTTTGCAAGGATAGGATCATGAGAGATTTCACCTCTTGTCTTTCACCAGCTGATTTTTGCCTAGGCTGGCTGTGGCACATCTGCAGAGGTGCCAGTGTCTGAGTTGTCCAGCAATCACCAGTGACAGCAGAACATGACACTGTTGTGTTGTTAGACAACAGCAAATTGACCTCATGTCTCACACGTCAGTAAACCAAGCCACTCTGCTCTTTTGGAAATAACTGCTGTTTCTCTTTCCTGCTTTTTCTCCTCTCACTGTCCCCCCAACCTTTTTTTTTTTTCCCCCCAGTAGGTAGAACCAGTGGTGTGTAACGTAGACATCTCAGTTTTGATTTAGTCTTCATGTACCCAGCTATAAATCTTCCAGTTCTGAGTGCTTGTTCTGAGGACCAGGTGCCAAGGGCTGCACGTTATTCCAGGTTCTGAGACCAACAGTCCAGTAGTGGTTTAGTCCATCAACTAACCTTGGGGTATCATAGAGCAGAATCCTTTTGCTTTTGTAGAGGAATAAAGGAGATCTAAAGACTTGCAGAAAAGAGGACAATTTATTTTGTCCAATGCAGGTTTGTTCTTTCTCTACCACATTCTTTGTCCTTTATGCTATATACTCCTTTCTCTACCAGTCAGTATCTAGCTGACCTATTCCTGAACAGTTTTAAATTGAAATACATAATGGCATGCAATTTCTTTAGGTGTTTTGGTTTTCTTTTTAGGACAAGGACATGCAAGGAAAATTGCCTAAGAGCCTGCATAGCTGAGACTTGAGGAGTTCAGCAGTGAAAGGCATCTATAACATGATATTCAGAAAATACTAGGCAGGCAGGATACCTAGTTAGTAAGATCCAGGGGTTATGCAGATGCTTTCTTTAATGCCAGTATCATTGTGCTTCTTGCCAGCATGATTTACAGGGCCTTAAATGAGTTAGTACCTGAGCTTCACTGCTCCTGAAAGAACCTTTATGCATCATCTTACTTTGACAGAGCAGCTAATCACATCCGGGAGAAGTAACAGACACGTTGCCATAAATTCTGGCTTTTAAACCCCAGATAAGGATTGCAGGTAAAAAACTGAGTTAGGAGCCAAGTAGATGGTGTGGCTTGCAAAATACATCTTAGGCATTTGAGCTGAACTCGGGGAATCAATAGGTCAAGTGTGCAGAAGTTGTTTTTAACTTAGATATCAGTACTTTCATAGAATGATAACACAGAATCATAAAATGGTGGAGGTTGGAAGGGACCTTAAAAAATCCTCAGGTTCCAACCTCCCTGCTATGGGCAGGGACACCTCACACTAGACCAGTGTGCTTATCATTTCTGTCCTAATCACTTGTTTGTGCTCCTAAAGCTTATTACAGAAACAAGGAATACTGATCTCCAGGTCTCTTTCCTCCAAACATCAGATCTGTGTTTGGATAGAGCCCTTCCCATTCATTTTGTTAGTGAAGTGATCACAGTTTCCAGTGGTCAGCCCCAGTGTTCTCATACTGGATATCTAGAGGTGAATTAACCCAGGACTGGAGGCCAGCTCTGCAAGCATCCAGTCAACAGCTGAAATGGAACAAAACAAGAGTCTCAAGCAGAGCATCTTCAGCCAGCAGAGCTTAAGGATGCTCTTTTTATAGTGTCAACAAGAGGAGGAAACCAACTTCTAGTCCAGTCTGATCTAGAGGGGAAGCACAGATCACAAAGCCTTTGAGAAAGGAGTAAAAGCAGATGAAAAAGCATAACCTTATCTTGGCTTTCTTCCCATAAGTCACTGAAGGTAATAATGTGGATCATCAGCTGCAGTGAGCTGGGAAAGCTCTAGAGAAATCCTGGGTTTATCACTTGAAAATCTGGGACAAAACACTGGTTCTGCTCTGTGAGTTTGTATTGGTCAATACCAAGTAATTCCCTGCAAACATCCTTGAACTCTGGGTCACTTTGGACCTTGATTTTTCTGTCTGTAAATTGTAAAGGATCTATACATGGAAAACTAAGTGTGTGTGAGTAGCCTGGATTGCCTAAGTGCTCAAGGGAACCCTCTGTTATTTTGTTTCCTTACTATTCCAGCCTGCTGCATCAAGTCCTATATCCAGCAGTCTCTATCTGTAGACAAGAGTTTGCTTTCGTTGGCACAGTTATTGAGAAAGGAATCTGAAAATATAGGTATCAAAACTGTATGGCAGTCTTCTAGCACAAACTGCTTTGAATCCCCCTCTGTTATATATATAGATAAACACGTATGTATACACACACATATATGCCTTTCTAGCCACTCCTGATTCCACTGGCTTGACTGAATCTTTGCTGAATTCACTGGGTGTAAAAGGAGAATCAGACCCCTTTGCTTAGCAGAAACCACTGTAGTTTGTTTTCATTCTGACTGAAGAGAGAAGGGTTTGGTGCTTCGGCTGTCAGCAGGCAGACAGTAGATTTCACCCCTGGAGCTGCTACAGACAAGCAAGAGCACTGCAAAGCTCCTGACAGATTTCTCTTTCTGGTACTGGGAGGTTTGGGCATTGATGTGAATACAAATGACCATAGTTTTCTCTGTTAGGTTCGTGTGCCTGGGTTGTGCACAAGGTCTCACTGTCCCCCTTGTCTGCATTTTCACAGCACTTCTGTTTATCTTCTTTCCTCTGTAACTGGACACGTTCTGAATGTGTCACTGCTTCCCTCCACACTCTACTACATTTTCGTCTCGATTTCCTTTTTGTTCCTGCAGCCTCAGGCAATTAGACTGTTAACACAGTTACTTGTGCTGAGGGAGGGGAGGGAGGCAGAAATGTAGGCTCTGGAAGGGAGCAGCAGGGGGTGGGATTCTGCAGTGCATCCCTCCTGTCCGTGTTGCATAGTCATTAATAAAGTCCCAGAGGTTTTTCTGCACTCTTAGGCTCAGAATCTGGGCTGCCCTTCACAGGGGAGTAAGGATAATGCTGGTTTGGCTCTTCCCAAATTCAAATAGAGGTCTAACCTCTGGGGCTGCTCTAATTTATTGGCTACAGCAGCTCTCGTGCAAGCCAGTGATAACCTAGAACAGGTGAACTACAAACTCCAGGTTTCCTAAGCTCCTTGCACAGTAGCTTTATTCAATGGCAAGAGAGAACAGCAATCAAAGATAAATATTTGTGTGTAATGGATTGATTTGCTTCGTAATCTGACACGGACAACATTTTGATCTTGGAAATAAATTCAGGTCAGCTGTGAAATGAAAAGTCAAAGGCATTCCTGTAGAAAGTGTTTCTCTGATCTAGCTTCAGCAAAATTCCACTTTTCCTTCCTTCTTCTGACTGAAACTGGTTACTGAAGTTGACCTGGATTTACAAATAGCTGATTTATGCATCAAAAGTTTAATCAAAGCCTGTCAGACAATTTGTGCCTCAGTTTACCATATAACCAAGATGGGTCTGGGAAAATTGCACTGTCGTGCTTGCTTTGTACTGGATCTTTGCAATGAAGGTCCAGGCTTGAAGATTCTCAGGCAGGGATTTGCAAACCCTGCTCTCTGCAGCAAGCACTTCTCTGTGCAAAACAATGAGATAAAAAACTCTGTCTGCATGAATATATATATTGAAACTTTGTTTTGAGGAAAGAGGGTGTCTATAATGAGCAGAGATCACTTATATCCCAAGTTTCCAGCTTAAATACTGCACAGTTTGATGCCTTCTTTTTTGAGGCAGTGTGCTCTAAAAAGGGTTAAGCTTTGTGTGACAGCATTGCAGCAAAGGGGATGAAGTGAAGCTTGAAGGGCAGAAATGAAGTACTGCATCTTTAACAGGGTGTGTCCAATCCACTTGCTGCAGTCTCTGCTGCAGTGAGGTTTAAATTGGGCTCTGGCTGCCTGTCTTGTTAACCCTCCTTGCTTGGTGATACTTGGAGACAGGGATCATATTCAGGCTGTATGGCTGATGAGCTGAAACCAACAATTAGCCCGTGTAGGATGGGAAACTCTGCCCAGCACATATCCCCAGCTCACTCACTGTGCTTAACTCTAAGAAAAACTTTTTCACTGAGTCTGTGTTTTACTGAGTTAAATGGTTCTCTTGCATATAAAAGGAGAGCTAGCCAGAGATTTCAGCACTCTCTCCATGGTGCCCTGTTAGTAACTTCACGCAGTCATCAAACACTTTCTTCAGCCCTTGCTGAATCAATTTGGCACTTACAAGAAGGAGATTATTAGGCTGTTGAATTTTCTTGAGTTTTTTAAGAGTCCCTTCAGCTCATTTTACATCTAGTCATAAAATACGCTGGCATTTAAAAGTCCTGAGAAGCAGTTTTGAGAGGATGGAAAGACAGAAGTGGTTTGAAATGGTCTTCTCTGCCTCCACAGCTGTAGTGCTAGCTCTGCTGTGCTGGGCAGGCATTGATGTTTGTGTAGTTATGCAAAGCTTTCCATAGTCTCCTGAGTGCTTGTTCTCTTTATACATAAACATCCATCCCTATAAGTAATATCATGCTTAAATCTTGTGAAGTTGTGCACGATGAGCTTGGCAGACAGTGTTTGTAGCTATTTTTGTGTAAGAAGAAGTCTCTTTTTTTGTCTGCCTTGTCATTTAGCACAACTCTGACGCAAAGTGCTGCTGTAAGAACAGGTCCAATGTCACCAGATGTACTTGCTGTTTCATGCTGAAGTCTTAGACTTTCAAAAATTGAGGCATTGATCATAGTATGCACCCAAGACTTCGTTTTTCTCTTAAGAAACTGAAGCAGTGGTAGAGATTTTGTTAACCTGAATCCAAAGGTAGTATTAAACCAAAACAAAGCTGGGTTGTAGGAGATCAGTTTGACAGAACTGGCACGTTCCTGCAGATTCATGCTGCTGGCTCATTGGTATGCATGGGCTCCTGCAGAATATGTAGAATTCAGATAAAACTTGTCAGGCTTCCTGCTAATATTAAGGACTGGTTGCAAGATCAGCCTCTGTAATTATGTGGCAGAGATAATTTCTGCTTCTCTGTGAAGTGCTCACTGTACTTGTGGTACTGGAAATGAGGTAAGTTGTTCAGTTTCCCCTGATGTTGTGAGAATTCACAATTCTAAATCCTGTGGAGACTTCAGAGAAGATTGCAGAGGAGCAGATAGCATTTCCCTTGGAATGACACAGCACAGATATTTGCAAAGAAAGTCGAGAGCCAGATTTCAAAGCTCATTGAGGGGTGTTACAGAGCAAACTGCTGTAGACCACACCGTGCATCAGCTGTGGCAGGGAAATGCTGCTGATTCATCTGATCTTTACTTCCACGAGCTCTAGTGCCACCAAGTGCCAGTCCACAGCGAGCAAGCAGCCCTGCCTGGCTGACACAGGCAACTGCCAACGGATCTGCTCAGGGAATGCAGGAGTCTGCAGCAGGTGGGATCACAGCTAAAATCATCTCCAAAATACAGAACTACCAAGGCCTGAAATTGGGATTTACAGCATGGATTCTCCCAGAGTCTTAAAACTTATTGCACCTTAGTTATCACTAACATAATTAGCCACATTCTGAGCTTCAATTTGTTGACTGACATGGTAGAAACAATGACTTAGCAGTTCGTGTCCCAGACATAGATCCTACAGCACAGTTCAGACCCAAAAAGTACCAGATGCTTTGTTTGTGATGATGTCCTTTTCCACTCGAGCCAGAGACTGAGCAGAATTGTGGAGTGGCCTGAAAGCCAATGTGAAATTGCTGGGCTGGACTTTGCAGACAGGGAAAGAGCTGGAAAGGAGCTAATTCTCTTGAATTCTCTTGGCCTCTGAAATGCTTGTTCTGCAGGTGACAGGAAAAGAAAACGAAAAGAGAAGGGATACTAGGATGAAACTGTGGCAGCCTCAAAGCAATGGTTGATGAGACAATCCATCATATCAATGCATTCATCTTATGTAATCTTGGAGAAGCAAGCTTGCCAGAACTGACGTAAATAGAGAACTGGAACATTTTTAGGTTTATACTCTTCCTGATTCTCAAGTGGACTGTATCTGCCAGGACTCACTGTGCTCATCTTTTTTTTTCTATACCACTCAAGGTGATCCAGGTTTGTCCTGCATTCCTTCTGCTGTGTTAGGAGAAGGGAATTAATTTCTGGATTTTAGAGCTCAGGTGATAGAAACTCATGCTGTTCTCCTTTTATTAGAGCTTTACTGAATTGCACAGTCTCTGGCAGTGTATTATCAAGAGTTGGGTCTTTTTTGTAGTTCTTGATTTCTTTGGAATAAAATTTGGAAAATTTGATCTTGGGTAATGATCCTGTGCTACTGCAGGAGTCCTGTCAATAGGACTGGAATACTTGTATAAGTATTCCTACTGCCTGCACTATGAGTACATACCCCTGAGTTCTTTGCAGGAGACCCTGCTCAGGATGGGGACTTTAATCCAGTGAAGGATTGTTCTCTGCAGTGTATTTTTTTAATCACTGCTTGCATATAAATCTAACTGACATTTTACTGAGTAAGCAAAAGCTGGAAGTAGCCAAGTGATAGACAAGGCTCTATGAATTTTCCTTTTGTATTTTAGAAGAAAGAATGCAGAGTCCTTAGCCCAGGCAAGACAATGGTGTCTGTCAGCAGGTAATCAGGCTGTTCCCTGCAGGGCTGAAGCAAGCATTTCCATGTTCTGAGGGCTAGGGATGGCTTCACCAAACTGCAGGTCAAGTCTGCTACTGCCTTCCCTCCCAGAAAGCAAAACAATGAATTGCTACCTAGGAATTAGTCATCCTATCTGGGACTCCCTGAAACCAGAGAGAGCTGAATCACCACATTGAAGAGAGTCAGAGCTGCTCCCTTAATGGATGGAGTTATGTCTTCAGATGTGAGAAACATCCAAAGGCCTGAGCAGTGTCAGCATGTCACTGAAGGCAGCAGTGGTGCTGATTTACAGGAGCTGAGAACCAGCATTCTGATGTGTTTTCTAATGCAGCCTGTGCACTAGTAATTAGAGATTGCACATGAGCCTGCATTAAAAGTGCACAGATTTTCTCTGAGGACAAAAGGCTCCATCCCTTTTGTGCAGGGTAGGGTTTGTTTCTTAAGTAGTGTAAATGTGTCTCTAATTTATATCTCAAAACTGAACTAATGTTCTAGGCTAAAGGCTGTCATCTATTTATGTTACTGCACAGGCTTATAAAAGAACATGTGCCTGATTCTGGAATCCCACAGTGCTTAATCCTGGAAGCTGCTGTTGGATCAAGCACTTTCTGTTACTCTGATGAGTCTTTGATGTCATTAAAGCAGTTGTAGGATCAAGTCTTCCTTTCTTGCCATGCAGTTTTGATGAACAAATTAGTTAATGTTTTAACTGTGTAAGAGGTAATTATTATTTGGGCAGGGTACTGGCAGTCTGTTCCTCTTGCATGTCTGCACTAAACCTACTTATTAAAATCCAGAGGACTAGGAAGACAGGGGGAAACTTTCTTATGTACTATCTCTTACTAGTTGCCAGCAAGTCATTTGATGTTCTTTTGCTGGGTTGGTTGCTCCTGCTTTGCTACAGGCAGTGCATGAATTTCTAAAAGCCTGGCAACAGTGATCTGACCTCAGTCCAGGCACACTCCTGAGCAACAGGAATGAAGTGCCTCCTCAACGTGTCCTCCTTGGGAGTGAGGGGCTACGTTTTGCTGTTGCAGGGACAGACTCTGCCCTAGATTTCCTGGCTGCAGAGAGAAGTGCAGACTTGATGCTTGGCCTGGCTGGAGAGTGGGTTATAAATGGTGCTGGCAAGTGTGTGTGGGGGGGGTGTTGTACCTGCTGGGGGCATGGATCTGAGCCTGAGGAACAAGGGACTGCTTATCACCTGATGGCATCTCCTGTGCTCTCTTCCATAGGGCAAAATTCTATTCCATGCACTTGTTCCCAGTTCCTGTGGGACCTGTGGAACGATGCACTGTGGTGAGTAACCACTCAGCCAGCTGGCAGTATCATCTTAGTGGCTCCTGCTTCTTCTGGGCTCCCACAGTTACTCAGAATATGAAGTTACACAAAAAAACCCACAGAACAAAAACCCAACATATGACATCTTTTGGCATAGCAGACAGAGGGAAGCCTGCAGAGGGTTTTGTTACATTGCTATAAAGTGAGGATTTTTTAAATCCAGTGGCCACTTTTAAAATTTCAGACTGCCACTTATGGCTTTGAGAACTGGAGATGTTTTGAGATGTAGTTCATGTGTACATCTGTAGAGAATCCTCAGAGAACATGACTCTGCAAATGTGCTTTTTGTTCTTGCACAGCAATTACCAAGAGCATAACTGACAGTTATAGCTCATTGAATGTCTCTGTGCTTTTTGCACGTGGAAGAAGATTTAAACCTCTCTTTGTTTGCTGTTGATGTTTGCTGCAGAAATGTTGGAGGTGGGCATGGGTCTCAGTAGGAAATAACTCTGAAATTGATCTTTCTGTCGGGATTTACATTGGCTTTTATTTTGCTGCTACGAAGGAACCAGCCCCACTGATCCCGAATATCACAAACTGTGCTGTAGCCTTGCCATGAAGTGGTCCAGGGCTGCTGCCTCTGCAGTGAGGAGCCTTCTCTGGGCTGCTACTCCCTGCTGGGTCTGGGCTAGGATAGCGCTGTTCTCTTCCAGGGCGATCTCTTGGTGGCATCTACTGTTCACACAAGTAATAGCACCTTCTCTCAAATGAGGGCGAGAAGCCCACGTAAGGACTTAGGCCTTTTAAAAGAAACCATTTCCAATACCTTCCTTCTCCCTGCATGCCAGTGCTTGCCTTTGATTTTGCTATTTAGTCTTTTCTTAAACTTTGTTAGAACAAACCTCATGGTGTAGAAGCATGAGGGGGTCTGTGAACATCACTGGCACAAAGCCTGTGTTCCAGCTTCCCTTTTGGGAGGTTTGTGAGGGAAGGGGGAGGAAGCACGTGGAGCAGTCCTGAGAAGCAGGGTGCAAGGTAGAGGGTATCTTAAGGGTGAATGCCAGAGGTCTTCAAACCCTTAGACTCTGCTGCTGTTCATTGTTGTGCCTGTTCCACACCACTCCTGGAAGCAGTGAGAACCAAGCAGACTCTACTTCCTTTTTCCTCTCTTTCACTCCCCTTTCAAAACCCCAAACTCCACACTGAGCACATGGCACTGTGTGCCTGCTGCACAGTGCAGAGCAGCCTTCTCCCTTGAAGGTCCACCTATGCAAGAGAGGTACAAAACTTTTAATGTCATCTAAACTTTTATTTCTAGGAGGGAGGGGGATTCCCAGGTAAAGAGTTCTGCCTCTGGAGAATCCAACTACTGAGCCATTGCAATACATTTCTTTTAAAAATGGAACTCTGCTCCAAGCAAGAGAGAATTGACTTAACACAGGGGACATTTAAAGCTCTGAAGAATCTCTTATCAGCTGGGATCAGGCAGTTCCCTAGAAAGATTTATTATTGTATTGGTATTGTTTCTCAGTTCTGGTTCTCTATCTCATCAGTATGACTATTTCTTCTTTTTCAGTGGGGAAAAAAGGGAAATAAGAAAGTTGAAGTAATAAAAGGAGTTGATACTGGATGAGTAGAGAAATTCTTAGGGCTATGAAGGTGTCATTCATGTCTCCATTTATTCCTGTGCAAATGCAGCTGAGTCAGAAGGATGCAGTCTTTATTTATTTTACTCTGAAGTGTGTCTCATGTAATAAAACGTTGTGTTTGTTCAGAGCATTTCCTATAAAGATCTCCAAGCTGCTTGTGCAAATACATCAAGCCCTGTAGGTAAATGTAGAGGATTTGTCTTTCCTAAGGATGCAAATATGCTGTGTCCTGAACCCTTAAGCTGTAGGTTAGTACTTCTGAAGAGCTGCAGAGAACCATTAATTGTTTGCAGCAACATAAAGCAAGTCCACATCTTTATAACTTAGGTCCTTACTAAGTGGAGATCAGTTTGAGCCACAAACTATGTATCTGGGTGTTGGGCTGGGTGACTTCCTGGGAGCCTTTTTTGTTTGATAGTAGGTTTAGAAATAGCAGCATTTACTCTTGGCTGGAGCTCTTCAGTTCTGAGATCCTGATTTGGTTCTTCTTTTTATCAACATTGCTTTATTTTTTTGAGAAATCATTACATTTTACAGGAGAGACAAGCAGGCATCAACCTCCTGTGAGATCAGGGTCAGATCCTTCCACTGTTGCTGCTCTCTGTCCAGGTCTGCATCTCCCTGTCACCAACCAAATGTTTGTGACATCTTTGTAAGGAAGCAACCTCTGAAGCAAAAAGAACTGCTGTCTTTTATAAAATTCACCTGAATTCCTTAGGAAAAAAAACCACTCTACTCCTGCACTTAACAGGCTTCCACTTTAAATGAGTGGTTTTAGCTTTCTGGGATCCTGGCTGCTAAAATCAGAGGCTCGATTTCATTGTGATACTTTTCATACAGACTTCCCAGGAGCAGAGGAGGAGAGAACTGCTTTTGAAAAATGAATTACTGATTGTAGGCTGCTGAAGACCTAAGAATTATTGGAAGCTCATTTCCAGCCTTGGAAATTTTTATTAAATCTGACTACACTACCCCCCTGCTGAGGACACTTTCGGGAACAAGCTCTTCAGCCATTAAAGATGTAAGAGATACATTAAATATAAAATAGTCAATATCCATGATTCAGCTGTGATGGATGATACCACAGGCATTGCAAGAGGGCTTCTACTAATAGGCACTTTGGAATTAGCCTGTGATTCGTAATGAAAATGCCTGCCAGCACTTCCTCCTTTTAATCTTTCACATGATCTCAAAGAGGAGGGAGGGGCAAGCTCACTGGCACAGAAATGAAATGTAAATTCAGAGTTTGCATGGCTCTTGGTAGCTGTTGTTGTGTTCCAGTTGTGCTGTGGTGGCTCCAGGGGAGGCTTCTGGCCTGCAGGATAGCAGAGAAGCATGAATAAGGAAGATAAAAGAAAAACTCAACCTGGATTTATACTGGTGTAAATAAGCAGAGATTCTGTCAAAGATACTGAACCTCTGGCTAGAGCAAAATGTGTCCTTCATCAATAAACACTACTTGCAGTTTATCCTGTTCCACCAGTATCCTTCACCTTGTTATACTCACCATTACACTGGCTCCATCTCTGAGCTCCTCAAGTGCTGGCAGAGCACCTTTCTGTCTGTTTTTAGTGCTAAATCAAACTTTCATCAAGCTTTCCCTGCTTGCTTTACAACACTGTTCCATGTCTTGTATCTGTAGAGTCAGTATTTTATTTTCCTTTATCCTTTAGTCTCTTGTAATGAGAGGTCTCTTGCAGATAGGTGAAGAATGCCAGAATAGCAGCAATAAAAAAGTGTATTCTTCTATCAGGATATTATCTGAGCTCTGTTGTATCTCACCCATTATAAAAACAGCTTAATTTTCTTTAATAAATGGGAACAATATAACATAATAAACCCCATAGTATGTTGGCATTGAAATTAAGTCTTTTATCAGCCATACATTTCTATAAAACATTATCTCCACCAGAATTATTCAGTCAGATAGCACAAGGGGGGGCCAGGCATATTCAGAGTGTGAATAGTGTCAGAAACCAGATACTGCCCTGGGGACTCTTTTGCTGTTCCAAATCTAGTGGAATTCTGTGCTTCCTTTTCACATTTCCAAACTATTCATGGGGCTGCCATGTGCAATTGCTGACATGGAAAACAATACTAGAAAGTGTGTGAATGTTTTTGAATATAGTTAGGAACAAGGGGCCAAAAACATAATCCTGTGACCTTCCAGTTCTGTAGAAATCAGCATGTAGAGGAAAGAAAAGTAGTCACTGCTTTTTCACAGACAAATGCCAGATTGAGAGAGAGGAGTTTAAATCAGCCCACCAGTTGTGAAAGTGACCTTTCTTGAATTTATAATGGGAGTTTTTTCTCCAGTATAAAATTCTGTTTAATTAAATAGCAAAGGAATAAAATACAGTGTTTGCAACAGACTGTGGGAGTTTGGAATCCCTAGGTTATGTCCCAGGCTCTGAAAATGTCTTTAACATCAAGACTGAGAAAAATGAGGTTTTGCTTTTCCCTTGACAGCAATTAGCAGTGGGATAGTTTTAAACAGCAATGCCACCTCAACTGGTCTTCCTCTAGAAGTGGCCTTCTAAAAACCAGTTAAATTAATTACTTTAAGCCCATTTTCTGTATTTTTCTGGGCCTGTTCTTTGGGCTGATTTACTGTGAAGAATGGGAAGGACATTACTTCAATAGGTTTGAAGGAAGAGTTACTTGCTGCTGGCTTCTGATCCTTCTTAATTTGTAAAGCTCAAGTCAGTAGCTGAGGGAGTTTCAAATAGTCCAGAGTTTAACTAGGTACAAGATTTCCTTCTCCAATGAAGAGCTGATAGTGGGCATCTGATGAGGAAGGTTCTGGCCTGTTTCAGTCACCTACTAGAGGGATCATGTGTCTGCCCCTCTGGCAATAGAACAGAACCTCAGTTAATGCAAATGCTCCTGGAAACACTGACATTGGTGGAGAGCTGCTCATTTACAGCTCCTGACAATGTGTGTTCTGCTGTTTCCTTCCATCTGCTGACTTTGCTCACCTCATTTTATGGCAGGCTCAATTTGGGTAGCTCATTTCCTCATCAGATCAGTTGGTGGCAGGACAAGGTAGCAGAGATCTTTATCATACTGCACAGATTTTGTAACGAAAGCCTGAAGTACTCGATGTCTATTTCTGTCACACTTCTCCATTCTCTTATTCCCTGGAAGTAGTAACAAATTCCAGTCTAGCAGTTCTGATGACGAGATTTTCCCAAGGCCACTGACTTGCACAACCTTCCAGCAGACATGCAGCAGAGAGAGAGGGACTTGCACGAGCCTGTGCCTGCTGCTGACCTTTTTAAAAGAAGCTCAAAGACAAGATCAAACCATTTCACATCCAGCTGTAGGGGAAGGTCTTGGCACGACTTGAAATACACCAGTCAACTGAAAATAATGTCACAACCCTTTTTTACATGACTGAGACCAACATTTGGTGCAGGAAAGGTGAAAAACAAGCAAAACATTTTAATTCAATGAGGTTGTGCTGATTTGCATCCGTTGAGGATTGTGCCCCACTGATTGAGTTACTAATGTGACAGATGAGGTCTGGCTTCCAGCAGTTCTTCATTCATGAGCTGAATTTGCTGCTGGCCCATGAGACTCTATCTCAGTGCATGTGGCAGCAATAAATGGACTGCAGTGAATTGGAGATGATAAAGATAGTTACAAGCAATTTTACAAGTGAGATCTCTGAATGCTCCTTCACTTGAGGTGTCATTTCCCAGTGTGTTTCATTTTGGGAGTATTGGATTTGGGACTTACCAGTATCTCCAGGAGCATGGTTCCTGGCCTTCTCACATGGAGCTGGTGCAGATGAGTAAAGGAACCTGTGCATCATGCTGGTCTTTGGAGCCCTGAACACTGTAGAGTTGCAGCTGGGATGTTACACTTTGCATTGTCTAGTGCAGCAAATATCTAGTGAACTTTGCACCTGATGCAAAAGTTAATTGTGTGATTGATGCTTTGATTTGCATGGCTAGAATTCATGCCTGAGCAAAGGGAGAGATCACCATCTGGATGAATTGCAGACTAGATGGGAAGATTCTTCTGTCTTTCCTTAAAAAGAAACCGATGGAGGAGGGGTAGAGAAGCTAAGCTTTGAAATTTTAATAAACTCAGACATAAAAATACAAAGCCATTAAAATGGAAACGCCAACTAACTGATTACTCAGAACCTGTTCATCTGACTTCAGGATACATCAAGGCAGAAATGTTCAGAGCTGCCTCAGGGCTGTTACAGTCCCTGTTCCTGTTTAATTGAAAAGGAGTCAGGTTTCAGTAGTCATGTGGCTTTGGAAATATTTGCACAGAATCATGGAACAGAGATTACATTTCATCTAGAGTTTTCTTGAGAAAAGGTGATAAATCTGTCTAACAAACTCTTGCCCTGCTCAGCACTGTGTTGCCCCAACTCAGCTGTGGCAAAATCACCAGCTCTGATTTTTCTGATACACTTATTGTTCATACATGAATTTCAACAGGAATTAGCTTTAAGGTACTTTTAAGTTCCTACTAGGCACCTTTCAGCATCATGAAGCTTCTCAACACCTTTACAAATCTGTCCCCAAGACACATAGCAGTTTTGGCCATGAAATCTCCTCTCCAAATCATGAATTGCAATCAGTGTTTTTACACAAAAGCAGCAACTTTTACATTGCACCTTCTCAGAAACATGATTAACCCCCAGTTCTGCTTGTCTGTCAGCCTGAAATACCAGGCAGGCTGGAGAGGAACTTAATGGTTCTGGGCAGAGAAGAACCTAATGAAGTTCAACGAGGGGAAGTGTAAGTAGTGGTTTGGTGGAAAAATTGTTTAGAAATATCCCTGTAAGATTAACAGAGCAACAAAACGAACTGAAAACAGGGTAATGCAAACTTAAGTCACTCAAGTAGCACTAATAAAACTATACAAGCATTTGAGTGACAAAATGTGCAGTGAAATATTCAGCTATAATGGATCTGGGCTATGAGGTTTTCAGATAATATGTTAAATATTGTTCCATGATAAAACGTGTGCAGGCAGATGGATAAAACCACATTTTCCTCCTATTTGTGCTGTATTTGCATGTTTAAAGGCCTGTCTGGCTTTCTCTGTGGCTCTTTATGCTTTCTGCTGGTGACTGGAAAAGAGGAGACCAATTCTCAACCAGACATGATCACTCATCAGCTAGAGGGACTGACAAATGAATAGCTTTAGGAGTGGTACCATTTCAGCTGGTTGCTGCTCTGAACAGTGTGGTGTTAACTATTCTGTGCATTTTTCCACAGTTTCCATGTCCTTTCTCTTGCTTTGAAAGCAAAACCACTTGATTCAAGTGCCACCTTCTTTGTTGGTACATGCAGAGAACCCAGCTAGGTAGGATCCAGGCTGGTGACTAGGAGAGTTCTTCAGTGTTATCCCAGAAAAAAAAAACAACCCACACGGTGTTTTTCCTTCCCTTTTCCATTCATTCGAGGAATCCCGGTTACTCTTTAGCCTTTGTAGTTCTTCTTGGGAACACAGGAGGGCACCAGCATCCCGTTTCTTACACTGCGGTTATGCCACCCAAAAAAAAAGAGCTGCAGTTCAATAGTTCTTCAGAAACGTTTCTGAGACACGGGCTTCTTTTCAAGGACTCCGTTAAATTCGCATTTCGAAGTTTGGATCCAGGTTTTACTTCAGCAGCCTGATAATTTGCCAATATGCTGTTCTTTCAGCTATGAAGTAAAAGACCCAGGAGTAATATGATTTGCTTTGTGCACTAAAAATGTGGAGGAACCTTAGTCACCCCGATTCTCTTCAGCTCTGATGATCTCAGTATTGTGGGGTTTTGATGTGGTATTTAAGTAAGCTGAGTTAATCTCTGATGAAGCCTCAATTAGAGTTTAACTATCTAGCCTGCTCCTGTTTGGGGCAGAGAAGAAGGAGAGAAGGCAAAAATGTATTTGGTGATATCACAAAATGACTTAAAAGGCTTTCTGAAATAAAACCTGCTTTCAGTGGTACCTGAGATTGCTTCCTTCCTGTGCCCCTGACATTTGCAAATCAGATTTAATGAAGCATTCACCGACTTTCCCTACTTCACTAATAAAACCAGCTACTCTAGTTACTACTTGTCTATCTTTGATGCTTTGCTCTGTTTTTCATTTGCTGCCAAGAATTTCGCTTTGCCTGGGTTGGGAGATGCTGGCACAGCTCAGCCAGCTCAACTACAAAATCAAGAATCTTCAAGTAAAATCAAGGTTCTAGGCTGTCAGGCTCTTGATTGGAGCACCTCTAGCCAAAGGCCTTGGCAGCCAGAATACAGGTGGTCTCTCAAAATCTCATTTCAGTATCTCCATGAATGTTTTTCTTCTTTAATAATCTGGCCTTAGATCTAAGCACTTTCCACAGTCCCTCTTGTCATCTACGAGATCACTACTCATCAAACTGTTTCTCTTCTTTATTTGGGATGGTACCACAGGATGCCATGGCTAAACGTAAGGAAAATGGGAAAAAAAGGAAAATTATCTTTACCAGAAAATAAACAGATGTTTTTCTCTTTCTAAGGAGAGGAATTTTAAGCAACTTTGGATGTTAGCACACACATTTCACCTTGAATTGCAGCGAGGAATGTTTAGCACTGAAATGTTCACAAGACTAACACTTCAGGCACTGTTAAAGCAGTTCTCCAGGGGCAGATGGAGTGTTCCCTGGACAGAAAGGAATGCAGGGTGATGCAAAAAAGCAGTCTCCTCTGCATCATTTGTTCCGCCATACGCTGCAGAAGGGCCATGGAAAAGCCACATCCCATTTGTAGCAGGGAGTATTTTGGAATCCAGGCAGTCTTAAGATCAGAGCAGAGAGGCCTGGAATAACCACCACCCTGTTTAATTGTCTTGCTAGCCTACTCACATTCCTCCTTGTGTTAAGGTCTCAAAGCACTTTGCAAATGTTAAGCTTCCATTTAAGAAGTCTGAGTGGATCTTCCAGAGTGAAAGGGTTTGCAAAATATCTAAAGACTTGCTCTTCATCCAAGCTTGGATGCCCCCAGCCTGTGGTGGGGGGACTGGGTGCCCTGTCCTCTCTCTGAGCCCTCAGCCCTCTACAAAAACCCAGCAAGGACTACATTTAGTGGCACTGCTAAATCTTTAGCTAGAGCTTTTTGTGCATAAGCACAGTGACTTCAGATACGTGCCAGTACAACATCTGATCGTGGTTGGCTGGGTTGAATTACTGTTTTATAAATAACAAATCAGTTAACCAGTTCCAGCTTGCAAATCTTTCCTGACTTTGCACTAACTTGCCCTACATATCGATATCTTCTGTGTCGAAGCTCCAGGTGCTGTTTCAGTCCTGAAAGAGCCCGTGTCCCTGTTTAACCTGCAAGCTGCAGTGTTCCCATGTTGAGGGGTTCAGATGTACCCATCTCAACAGAGCTGAGAGCCTCTCAGCTGGGGCACGAGCAGCCCTTGGGAGAAGATCAAAATGTCGTTTGAGAGAAGGGTTTGGCTGTCTAGTGAAAACTGGGTGGAGCATCCCTGCACATCACAGCTGGATGAGTAATGCACTGTGTGTGTAACAAATTCCTGGGCCTCACGTTCATGACAGATAACAGATCACCACATATGGTTAAAAAACCAGGATATTGTGCAGTGATAGTGTGGCCAACAGGGATAGCTACTGTCCTGACATCTGAAATTCTGGCTTGTGGAGAGCAAGTTGATTTGTTAGAGCAAATTACCAGTAATTCATTCTTATTTATACTACTCTGCCACTTAGAGGTGCCAGTGAAGATCAAGGCAAATTAAACTTATTAGAAGCACAGGTGGGAGAGTCTGTAGTGTGGAAAGCTGTTCTGAACATGCAAGGGGGATGTAGGCTGGAAATCAGAGAGAGATGAAGTGATCTGCCCTGGGCACCACAACCACTGAGCTACCCTGAGTGCTTCTCCCTTGTAGTGTGAGACAGTAAAAATACTATCTCCCCAGATTTTCCTCTGTCAGTGCAACTGACCAGGTGCTTAGGTTTTAAAATATTAAGGATTATCCCAGTTCTCATTGCCTTCCATGGGAGTTGGGCATAGAGCAAAGAGCAGGCACTAATAAAAACCCAGTCTAGTTACAGCCCTGGAGAGCTGATGAGAACCAATGGTGCTGCTTAATTAGTGGTGTAAGTAGAACCATGGGATGGTTTGGGTGGGAAGGGACCTGAAGGATCATCCAGTCCCAACCCTGCATGGGCAGGGACACCTCCCACCAGCCCAGGCTGCTCCCAGCCCCATCCAACCTGCCCTTCAACACTGCCAGGGAAGTAATAGGTGTTCCTAGTGTTGGAATACGTTGGAATTGTTGTATGTAGGTGTTCCTGCACAGCTGGAGCCGGGCTGGCTCGGGTCCTCAGACCTTCCCGAGAGGGTCCCACACAGTCTTGTCTCCCTCTCCCTCATCTGAAATACTTCATCAAGGCCCCGCACAGCCCTGGGTCCTGACATCGTGGAGAGCCGGGTCCCTCTCCGGGGCTCTGCCCCTTTGGCAGAGCGGGCTCCTGCCCCCGCGCCCCAAGCGCTTTGAGAACAGCCCTGTTGTGGTCTTGCTTATCAATTGGTTACTTAAAAAAAAAAAAAAGCCCTGTTTATCCTAAGAGCTGGGAGGTGCCTGCAGGCTCCCACATCGCTCCCTAAAGCGGCAATAACGGGAACCCTTCACCCTCCCCATCAGCACCTGGCGGTGCCCCCGGCTCCGCTCCCTGGGGCGGGAGCAGGTGATGCCGGGCGGGGCGGGGATAAACCGCCTGTGTTCCTCCCTCCTTCCCTCCCTCCCTCCCTCCCTCTCGGCTCTGCCTCTCTGCTCGGCAAAGGGGGGAAAGGCAGGAAAGTTGTGCGGCTGCCGGGAAGTTGGGTGGCGATGGCGGAGCGCGGCGGGGCCGGCGGGGCGGCGGGGGAGCGGCCGCGCTGAGCCCCCCCAGCCCGCCGGCATGGCCCGCTGGATCCCCACCAAGCGGGAGAAGTACGGGGTCGGTGAGTGCCAAGCCGGGCTGCCCGGGCTCCCCTGCCTTCTGCCTCCCTCCCTCCGCTCCTGCCTTCCTGCCCCGCGTCCTTCCTCCCTTCCCCGCAGCCTCCTCTTCCTCCCCGGGTCACTCTCTGCTTCCCGGCTGCCGAGATCCCAGGTTCCTTGGCCCAAAGTCGCTCCTCGCTTTGCCCCAGGCTCGCTCCTCGCTTTGCCCCGGGGTCGCTCCTTCCTTGCCCCAGGGTCGCTCCTTCCTTGCCCCGGGGTCGCTCCTTGCTTGCCCCAGAGTCATCCCTTGCCTCTGGCACAGCCTCCAGCCTTCCCACACACTCTCTTAATGGTCTTATTTCCCTCCCAGTTCGTGCTCTCTTCCACCCCCAGGTTTCAGCAGTGGGTGTTCGTTGAGCCCCTGGGGATGGAGGCAATGGTGTGTGTCCAGCTCACCCCCCGGGAGCTCAGGATTTCTGGGATCTGGGACTGACCTTTGTCATTTTGCCTCGCCAGCCTGTTTCACAGCCAGGAGTGCTCTAAGGTAGCAGCCGAAATGAAGATGTGGGTAGAAGAAGTGATGACAGGATGAGATGGTTGTGATGAGGCAGTTCAGGACTGTGGGTGACATCTCTGCAGGGGCTGAAAATCCTGGCGCAGGGCAAGGAATGGTGACAACTTGGCTGACATCTTGTGCCTTTTTTTTTTTATGTTTCAAACGAGATTGTTGAGTGCTGGTTGGCTGTTCTGTAGGAGGAACACAGCCAGTGGTGTTGCTGAGAAGTTCTCCTTTTCTTGAGAGTTTGAGAAATTGAAAACCACACAGTTTTGAGGTGGCTTGTGAGAACTGGGCGGAGAACAATAGGCAGGAAACCACTAATGGCACAACTGATAGTTTGTTTTACTGAAGTGATCTTCTGTGCCCCCTTCTGCTCCACAGTGGACTTCTTGATGTGAGAAAATTCTCTTGTAATTATTATTTTCATGCTTGCAACGCGTTAATTGCCCTGGTTCCCGTGAGGTTGTTCATTCAAACTCAGTCCGGGGGATTAAAAGGGAAGAGCCTTATCCTGCACAATTCTGCATGGTGTGAATATGAAATCAGTTACTGAATTGGTTTCAAAGTGACTTTGCAGAGAGGCAGCCAGCTTTTTGCAGGACTGGGGCTTGAGCTTCACAGGTATTAGACACAGCACAACCTTATCTAGTTTCTGCTCTGGTAACTGGGAGGGTGTGGAGCACTGTACACCCTGAACTTTGTTTCTTTGTAGGTAACAGCCCAGGTTATTTATACAGGGGAGCCCAGATATATGACTTGGTGAGATTACTCTGAGCATCAGCAATTAAACAAATTTTGTATTATAATCAAGTCAACTAGCTAGCGCTTGTATGATTGGCTGTGCTAGACTGTGGTGGGGTTTTTTTTTAGGCACACCTTTGAACAAGGCTCTTCTACCTCAAGAATGGCCTTGGGCAGGAGGATGAATCACAGGCACTCCTCTGGCTTCCTTTTTATTAGCTTCCGGGGTGAGTTTTTTTGTGCTGGCCTGAGCCAGCTGCTGATCATCACAGCTCCTCTCGTAGAAAGGGCAGTGGCTTGTGAATAAACTGGGTGGAGGGGAAAAAAAGTACCTCTTCCCCTGCATTGCCAATCAAAAACTGTGCTGGTGGGAAGTGTCCCCTTACTTCTGAGTATTTACTTAGCTGTGTGGAAAAGAGAGTCACGTCCTGTGTGTGCAGAGACATGGACCAAACTGACCCAGGATCTGCACGGCTTCAGCTCTTGCATGTAATTTGCAACCAGAACTGACAGGGTTAATCCTTGGGCAGTGACCGGTTATTGATGCAGTGAGTAGCTTTACCAGGCAGTGTTTGATACAGGACATGAATGGAATCATAATTTTGTCAGTTGGAGATCTGCAGACTTGCCTGTTTCCTGCACAAGTGCATCCTGTGCTGTGTTCCAGCTCAGTCGGGTACCAGTCCTCCCTGCTGTTGTGCTTGATTTGAAGAAGCTGATGAGGTTGGGGAGGAAAGTGTGAGCTTCTTGGCCCATTAATCTGGCTGCTAAAGAGGTGCCTGCTAGTACTAATTATGAGGGTGGCTGTAATAAGAATAATGCCACTGATTTGTGTGGTGGAGGTTATTAGATGGTAACGACTTCCATTCCCTGGTAGTGTGGGTAAGTTGATAGCTGTGAAATGTCAAGACACAAGGTCATTCTTTTAAGAAAGAGCACACATGTGGTTGTGATAATGTGTGCTTTGGAAACCAACTCAGAACTACCTGTGTTTATTTTAAACACAACCCTGTAAATCATAGCAATGCAGTAAGAAATTCCAAGAAGTGGATTCAGTGTCATTTGTCTGATCTTTTGCATTTCAGTCCAGAAGGGTTTATGTCCTGCATTATTCTACACATTTGTTATTGTGGGTTCAGACCAACTTGCTGCCTCCTAGTTTTGTCCTCAATTGGTTAAACCTACAGATGGCATATGGGCTTAGTTGGAAATGGCAGACAGCAGAGTGCAAGGTTGGGAATTGTACCATTTTTAGGGAACCATACGTGAGAGGCAAATGGTTTGCAGTTTCTCACTTGCAATGAATTTCCAGCCCAGGAGCAGATGGGATTTTGAAAGCTTCAGCCTTACAAAGGGACCAAAATGCTGCTGATCATCTCTCTGATGGATGACATCTTGCCTCCTTAAGCAATAGGATTTTCTGGGTCTCACAAAGCTTCCTTGCAATGTGCTTCACCTCTGGTTTGGGAAGGAAAGGTACTATCTGGTGCATCCTCCTTGAAAGCTGGTCAGTTTTGGGGCCAAACTAAAGGAAGTAGCCTAACTTCGGGGAAGTGCTTCTCTCAAAAGGAAGGTGTTGACTGTTAAAAGAGAAGGAAAGAATACCTGAATGACTCCCCATGATTTGTAACTTCTATTATCTTCCTGGTTTAAGATTATTAACATAGGGCGTAAGGCATCGAAAATGTAATTATTTTCTATTTCTGCTGGCAGTAACACAGACTTGCATTAACTTCCACAGAAGTATTATGCCTCAGTTGGAAAAGCAATTCTTTCCTTAGTCATCATCTGTTCTTAACATCTAAGTGTCCTTTGTAGACTGGAGTTAATGGTTTCAGTACCAAGGTTGAGAGAATCTGGAGTCTGGAATTATTAGCTATTCTATTTTTTGTAAGTCCAGGCTGCTGTCAGCCCAAGCTGGTGGACCCCTTCTGATTCCTTCCTGCAGGAACTAGCAGTGTGGTAAGCCAGGTCAAGGAGCTGACCCAGCTCAAAACCAATTTAGAAATGAAAAGTGCTGAGTTTTCAGGCAGAAGGGTTTCCAGGTGATGCATCAGGTACACAGGCTTTCCATGTCCCCTTGGACTGCAGGCTAACAGCATGTGAAGTGTTGGTTTAGAGTTGTGTTGTTTGATCTCTGGATGGACCTGTTGTTCAGCTGATCCACAAACCTGGTCTACCAGAATAAAAAACTTTTATTGATATGAAGATTAACATTGCTATAAATATGAGGTTTTATTGTAAGAGCTGTGAGACCTGAGGTCCAGAATGGCTTTTGTTTGGGTGAAGGTGCTGCCTTGCACCTGCAGGGATTACTATGGCTGTCCTTGAAATGTAAATTTACCCTTAGGTTTGGGGTAGTGGCTGTTTCCTAGAGCTTGTTTGGCAGGACTGGGGGAGGACCAGGCAGATTATTGTAGCCAGTCCTCTCCAGTTTGCAGGCCACCATGAGCCATTCACTCCACATCCCACAGAATGCTACAACCCAACAACCAACTTGGAGCTTGCAGCAAAATGCTGAAAGCCACAAATTGTGATGTTCTGCTTAGAAGGGGTAAGTGAAAGCTCAAGCAGGATTGGTTGCCTGTGATCTCTCCAAATTGTTCAATGTGTAACTTAAAATATTATTACGAGCCCACAAAAGCTTTGCTGGTCAGTGAGGTGTGTCAGTGAGTTGTTTGTATTTTAGTAAACTTTATAGGCTCTGAGTAAAACCAGAGTCGTGTTTTGTTTAGAAAATGTCTCAAAATATTGGGCTGAAGGGGAGGTTAATCAAACAAAACAGTTCATTCACTCTGTGGAATGTATTTTTGATCAGGTGCATTTTTAAAGGCAGGGGTCTGGGAGGGAAAAGGTTGAGAAGCTTCGTGGGCAGCTTGAGATCCCAAGCTTTCCCTCCATCTTCACATCCCATTCCAGGGGTTCCCAGTTTGCACTTCAAGTCTGCAGGAGGGTGGCTGTTTGGAAGGGAATGAGTCTGGCTCCAGAACAAGCATGGCCACTTGCTGTGGCTCAAATCCCTTAGCCATATTACCCATAGAAACTGTTTATTACAAGGGCAAATACCAGCTCTGGAGTTTCAATCTATCAACTTTTATTTCTTTGGCTTTTTTCTTTCCAAATATATATAATTTTTATTATTTTTTTTTTGGTAAACTGACAGGTAATTACCCCTAATAGTTATTAGTGGCCTTTTAAACCCATTACATTTTTCCCTGCTGGGGGGACTGGAGCATGGGACTATTCTTGTTGCAAAGAAGTATTTACTTTGCTGAAATACCATGTGGTGCTTGAGTTACAATCAGCTGCGTCATGTCTTAGGAATGGCAGTAATTTTTCAAATGTAAACTGGTGCCTGCCAGCTCCAGTTGTGATTTATGGGAGCAGAAATGCAAAGGATCAGAGAGGAAGAGAGAGTGCTGCAGAATAAGATTTTCTGACTAATGGCTTGATTTGTGATAACTTCTGATAGCAGGTCTTGGCTTCACGTTCAAACCTCGTACGTCTTCTGCAGAGTTGTCTTGAAATACAGTCTGTGATCAAAGGAGCTTCACGGTACTGATACTAGTACATCCTGTCAAATTAGAGCAAAATCCTTCTTTGCTTCAACTTGCTGCTTGCCTTATGCCTCCCATTCCTGCAGAAGGCTTCTAAGTGGAGACTGAAGTTCACTGTTGTGCAGCAGGTTCCTCACCAGGGCCCCAGAAGGATGAAAGAGCCTGTTCCCACTGTGGAAGTGCCTTTCTATTGATAGAAATGCTCTGGAACTACTCGTTTGTCCCTACCCATGCCGTGGGGTTGGCTGTAGATGATCTTTAAGGTCCCTTCCAACCCAAACCATTCTGTGATTCGATGATTTTTTTTCCCTCCACTTGCTTTATTGTGTCTAAAATTTGTCATGTTGATGACAATACGGGCAGAGCTTTCAACAGGGAATAGTAAAAACCTTGGCGTGGTGGACAGGAAATGTTTTGAATCTTCAGAGTAGTAAAAGCCACTTCATTTCTGTTTTAGTTCCCCAATTTTGACTGCTGTGTCTGCAGTTTATTTGATGTGAAAGTTGGCTGTGATCCTTCTTGCTTCCATAGTGCTGTTTTTTGTTAACCTGTGTTAGCCCAAGTCTGTTGTCTCTTACTTTTGGTGATTACTGCTCCACTCCCAAACCAGTTCTGTGTGAAACTCATCTTAGGGACTTCAAAGGCATTGCTGACATAAACAAGGCTTCTAACTCTTCCTTTTCTTCTCCTTGCTTTGCATATCAGTATTTCTGGAAGTGTCTGGTGACTTCCTGGTGCTTTAGCTCTTGGATACCCACCTTGGAACATCACCAACAGTCCTGGTGTTTAGGAGCGATGTTAGAGTTGATCTTGGTAGCAATCAGGTCCCTCTGTGGAGGCTCCAAAGCCTCTCTTGAGGCATCCAGAACTCCTAGTTGCCTTCGGGAGTTTTTGCTGAGCTGTCTCCTGCTGATGAGATGTGGGCTTAATTGTTCCTAAGTGTCCAGTACCAGCTTCTGTTGGAGCTGGGTGTGCCAACCAGTTCTGAATTTCCCACTAGTCTCTTGTATGTTCTTGTGGTGGTTCTTTAGGCATAGGAGCAGAGATGTGGGTGGGAACTATGGAAATTAAAAACAAAATAATAAGTTTATTCAGTTTATGGACTTTTAAGCAACAGCATATTGATCAAGAAGCAGTAAATGTGTAATAATCTTTCCCTGTCATTCAGAAGTTGGAAAGTGTACACCTCTTCTACATGCAAGCTTGCCAAAGCTGCTTTAATTGAAAGTCAGCTACACACACACACACACACACACACACACACACACTCTACTTAACTTGTGTTTAACTTGACTGTTAGGACATTTCCTTTAATTGGTGCTTGTAGGGGGGAGAAAAAATCCTATTTATGCTAGTACGTTGAAGACACAACCATGGCCAAGCTTCAGTCTGCCCTAGTCCAAAGCCATAAACTCATTTGTCCCCTTGCTACCAGAATTAGACTGTTCTCAGGTCCAATGCATTTACTTTATGGTTGAATGCCTAAAATGCTGTAATGAATTTTGGTGCATTTGCCAGAAAACATGTGCTTATAAAACAGGATCATAAACATAAATTCCTGAACAACTTTCTAGGTGGGCAGTTCATGGTTGCCTTGAAAAACTGAAGATGTTAGAGTGCTAGTTGGACCAGTTTCTTAAATGATAAAATTGTCTTTTTGGTGGAGTACAGACTGTACCTCCTAGGAATATCTCCCAAGAGTAGAGGGGGAGCATTGTTTGAAGGAGGAATTGCTCTGGCAGCCTCTTGAAGCTTTCAGATAGGTGTCTGGCACCTTGTCAGCATGTCTCTAAAAAAAGTAGTGATTGTTCTGTGGAGATTATTCTTTGGCCACTTCTGATGCTTTCAGATTTTTGGAGGTGTTGCTGCAATAAAAATACACCTTCTTGTGGGAAGTGCTGAGTCTGAGCAAAAAGTTCACTGAGGTACAGTGGAGATAATGATTGTTTTCTGCTCTTGGGAAGCTTTGATCCTCTGCAAGAATAAAACAGATTAGAACTTCAACTCTAGGATGTCACGGGCAACTAGTGATCAATTAGTTCTGAAAATGTGCTTTTTTCTTTTTCTTTTTTAAATGCGAGAGTAAGTAGCTTAAATAATCACACACTTAGAATCACCAAGGCTGGAAAAGACCTTTAAGATCATCAACTCCAGCCTGTGACCAACACCCCCACATCTCCAGACCATGGCACTAAGTGCCACATCCAGCCTGTCCTTGAACACCTCCAGGGTGGTGCCTCCACCACTTCCCTGGCAAGTCCCTTCCAGTGTCTAATCACAGAGCCCTGATTCTTGCAGCACTTCCACTCTCATTGCTCTGCAACTGCAGAGAGATGGAGTTGAGTGTAAAGGAATAACGTGGCTCTGGAAAGTGAAGGGAAAGCTGCAGGGCGTGGTACCCCATTCCAAATTCTCTCCTTGTGTCTTGTGCACCTTAATTAAAACTCATCTGCTTACTGCAGGTTTGGGAGCAGTTTGTTTTTTTTCATTCTTCTTGACAGCAAAGGGATCAATATTCTTGTTTGGCTTGTTTTCTTTCAGAGTAAGACCCTTGGTTCCCAGCCAAGATGTCCCTTTCCTTGTTTGAACACTATTCCCTTGTGTGCCATTTGCTTGTCACCTGAGATAGGTGGCAAGATAAAAACACTTTGGAATTAAAGGTCTCTGGAAATGTGAAACTGTGTATCTCACTGTGCAGTGCCAGTCCTCTGATTTGGGGCTTGTGTCATTTTGCAAATGTGAATCAATGAAACCACAGGCATCCATCATGAGAGAGTCATCTGTTCACAGGCCCTGCTGAGGGGGAAGGACTGAAGGCACAGAGGCCAACTGAAATCCCTGTGCTTGTGCATATTAGAAGTTACACCTGTGTGAGCCCAGCCAGCAGGAGTTGTTTCAAGTGATGGTTTCCATACAGGTGCTATCCAGTGAAGATACAGGGGGTTTTTTCATCATATCCCAAGTTTCTTAAATTGGAGGGGCCCGATGCACACTAGGAATTCTTCTCATGAAAATCGTGGGTGAGCTTGTCTGCCTCTTTCTGAGCACACGGATGGAAAGGGGAAGGTGTTGGAGGCTTGAGGACACTTGTGTAAAAATTTGTGTCTGTATTTCTGGTGGGTCACACTTGCAGCTGATGAAATAGGATCCCTTGGCTTTATCTTCTGTGGGTCTCTCAGCTTGAGTGTCAGTCCATGTAGGTGTGATGATAGCAAGAGACACTGCTGGAGCTTTGACTCAGGTGAACTTTACAGTGAAGACAAGCCTGTAGGCACAGTTGGACTCCATGCTTGAGTGTTTACTCATTAGACCTCCTCTCATCTCTCCACCCTCACTCCCTCTGGAAGTTGTGCATACAGCAAAACTCATTAGATAGTAAAACTCTTAGTTCTGTACAGTGGTATTTCCAAGTTTTCTTTCTAATCCTTTGATGTTTTGCCCAGGAAGAACTAGGACAGTATTTTAAACCCAGTGGCAAATTCATTTAATTCTTTTGAAAGTGCTACACGCTTTCAAGTTGGGAATTAGCTGAGTAGTCCAATTTATCAAGTGATAGGTTTGTTTTTTTGCTTTTACAAATCTGCTTGAAAATTTAATTGCAGAAGTTACTCTTGTACTTAATGTGTCCAAGCACAAGTTTTACCTCTGCAGGCTTGGTGGAAAAAAAAAAAAGGTGATGACAAGTCTAGTTAAAATTCACTTGCAGCTGGATGCATTTTGTAAGTGAGCATCTGATCCTTCAGAAGCCATAAAAATGCAAATACTCAAAATCAGAGGTTACTTTTATGAAAAGTGGATTTCAGACCTCTGGTAGGTATATACAGTTGTTAAAACTAGAAAGCAAGTGCCACAATACTCAGAAGAGGCTCGGGGTATGAACCCCTTCTTTTACAGAGGACAACCCAAAGAGTAGTTACGTGTCCATTTTCTTCCAAGTCTTTCTCCAAAAAGCACAGTACAGAGAACATGCATAATATTTTAAGTTTATAGAATTCCCTTGGTATCAAGAGGCTGACCTTGAATACAAAGCAGATTCTGATTCAGCTAAAGCCAGTGGCAAAACTGGTGATGGGGTTATAAGGTTTGCTCTAAAAACAAGACTGTGATTTAATATATTTTTGGGAGAATACTAATTGTTCCGGCTAGATATTACTGCTCACATTTCAAAGAGGCAAAATAAAGCTGCAGGGCTTGGAAGATACACACCTTACAATAATATCAAGCACTCTTTAACCTCGTAAGATCTGCAAGCCACCTGTCATGATGGTATCTAGTTCCTGTGGCCTCGCCAGCAGATGAAAAGGAGCAGTCTTGTCTTGTATCCTGCATGTGGAGCAGGTCACTGTAAGTGGTAAAAGAAATATTTAAACGCGCTAGGTAGATGTGTTTTGTGAAATGAGAGCTGGTAAAAGATGCAGCTTTGCTAGCACCGGGGTCTGAGGTTTCTCTGCAGCAGAGCTACCAGCCTTTTTGCTGCACCTTTCTTCCCTGAGCCAACCCCATCCTGCTCAGAACTGGGCACCACTGTGGCAGGAGCAGCAGTTTGGTGTCACTGGCTTCTTCCCTTCTGTGTCACGACAGGAAGGTTGCAAGACCTTCCAGCAGTTGGGTTGGGAGTTGCAAAGTGAAGGACCACCTTCCAGACCCAACACCTTTCTGCACGTGGAAGCTGCTTTTGGCATGTGGGTTCCAAGCTGGGTTTCTCCTGCATCCCTTCGCTCCTCCTGAACGCTGACGGGCTGTTGCGTGTTTACTTTGAATCAGCCAGACCTGCAACAGACTGTAGCCTGAAAACTGTTCTGCACTGTGGTGAACACGTTCTTTTATCTTCCCTGGTTCTGTTTGAACACTCTTGGGCAGGTGCATCCTCACTGGCTGCAGGAAGTAACCTGGAAGCTGGTAATGCAGTGGGGGCAAAAGCCAAGGGCATTCCTCTCAACCACAGCCTGCAGGTGACCTTCAATGATCATTGCAGAAAGATGTATCAAGCCAACCTGATTAAAAGTTTACAGAAGTGTGAATCTTGAAGAAGAGAGGCGAGGCTGCTTTCTTTTTCCATCTGTGTATCTGCATAAGGGAACATTGCATCATGGTAGGAAGGAATTCTTGGCTGTGAGGGTGGTGAGAGCCTGGCCCAGGTTGCCCAGGGAAGCTGTGGCTGCCCCATCCCTGGCAGTGTTGAAGGGCAGGTTGGATGGGGCTTGGAGCAACCTGGGCTGGTGGGAGGTGTCCCTGCCCATGCAGGGGGTTGGATCTGGAAGATGTTTCAGGTCCCTTCCCACCCACACCATTCTATGGTATGATTTTATGTTCCAAGGAGACTGGAATTGCAAGTCCAGTTCAAGGAAATACTTTTAGTCCAGCACTGGATTAAGTTGGGTGTGGTGCATACAGGAGCAGGTTGGCTCCTACACTGCTAGTGCTGATTTATTCTTCCACTGGCTCACAGCACTCCCTCTTACTCCTGACATAAGATGAGACAGCTAATGTAGATTAATTCTTTATCTGATCTTAAAACCCCTTAGGGTCCTTTAGAGTGAAAGTAAGAAAAGAAAGTGGAGAACCTGGTGGAGAAAAGCACACGACCAACAATTTGTGTATGTGTTACCTGTATATAAAACAAGTGCCTAGTTACTCTTATGTCCTGTGACTCTGCCATGCATTATTCTGGTATGTGTTTTCAATAACTGCTTTAGAAAATGACTGCATGTGTAAAACCAGCTGAGTGTTAAACTCCACATTGAGATGGGTAGAAGATAAAGTTGGATTCTCGGAGATGGGTTTTTCATGTAACTTTTGAGGTGAGCGTGGGTTACAACCCTGAACTGAGTTGATTTTTCAGTCAGAGGGTGAAGTCAGAGTGTGTTCTACCAGGGCAGGATTGTGCCCAGGTTTTTTGTCTCTAGGAATGCCTGTCTGTGCTTTTGGAGAGACTTGTTAACTCCTGGTTTTCCTACTGCAGGTTTCCTTTGCTTTTAGTTTCCCTGGCCTAGGTGTGAGGAGAAGGCAAATGGGCCAAGACTCCTAAGTTCTTTCATCTGGGTAAAATGTGGAGCTGCTTTAAAACGTGTACTTAGGGGCAGAAACGGAGATTTCAAGGTTTTTCCAAGTGTGTATCTGCTCATATACAGCAAAGACTGGGTTAGTTCACCACAAAGCTGTCACCACTGCACTGCAGCCTCACGGTGCTAGCCACTGGTATAAAAGCAAGTCCAGAAAAGTCATTGGCAATCAAGAAAATTTACTCTGGAGCCTCATCAGCATAACAGGATTTCTGTGCCATTCAGATCACAGATACGGCTGCAGTTTGGCTACTTCTACCTCAGGCACAGTTACAGAGAGACAATAGCTTGTGCTGTGATTTACTTTCTTCCTGGTATCCAGGTCAGTGTATGTTTAGGGTCTGTATCTCTGCCCTGTATTGCAGCATGAATGCATTCTGAGAACAGAATCTCCTTTATTTTCATACAGCTACTGTGTTAGAAACACTTTGCAATAAGAAGTGGAGGGGAAGATAACTGATGAGAGTTCTGCAGACATTAGAAGATGGAGATTATTTCTTTTTCCTTTATAATCAGCGTGTCTCTTGCTTCAGCAGTTCTGAATTATCTTAGTTGGCCTGATCTGAATCAACTAAGCAGCTTTAATTGGAATACATGGGCTAATTTGTCATTGGCTCTGCCACTTGTAGCAGAGCATTGCTGTGGAGCTGCCTGTGGTTTCAGTCCGTAGAGTTTAAATCCTTAAGAGACCATTAGATCATCTAGTTGGAGCCCTTGTGTCATGTGTGTGAAGCCATCCATATTCCCATGGGCTAAGGTTGTTAAGCTGTTGGGTTTTTTTTTTTTCAAAAGCAATCCAGGCTTTTAAGAATCTGATCCAATCTGTGATGGAGAGAGACACTGGAACATTCAAGAGTTGATGATGGCAGGACTGAAAGAGAATCTTCCTCAGTCCCAAATTTGGAAATTAGTTTGGTTTAGACTGTGCAGGACAGACTCTGCAAAACCTTAGGTAATTTGCCTCTCCCATCTCCAGGATAATCCTGTTACTCAGAAGACATCAGAAAAGTCTTAGCAACTGGCAGACACACTTCCCTGTCCTCAGCAGGTGAGCAGGTAGCACCTTTATTCGGGTTTGGTTATTGGAATAGTCTTAAATTGGAACTGGCAGAGTATTGAGGACAGTGTGGATCTTCCTGCTTTTCTCATCATTCTTAAAAGAGTGGACTGAATGCAGAAACTGATAGTTAGAAGACCCAAACCAGAAATGCTGTGCCACATCCTCCTTTGTAACTAGACTGTATAATTTCTCAGCTGATTCAACCCCCATTTTTAAGATAACCCCCAAAATGTTAAAGTGAAAGTCCTTCCAGGTGTATTCCTGTCTGTGAAGTCAGCCTGAAACAAAAGTATACAAGATGCTAAAGGTCCACTTCCAGCTCATCAGGTATTTGACTCTGAAGTCTAATGAGGGCTGTTAATTAGAGTGTTTCCATCCACGCGATCCTGTTACTCTGGATCGTTTGCATTCAAAATGGGAAGCAGCCACTTGGAACTCTGGAATTGAGACCAAACCTTGGCATCAATTCAGGAGTAGTACATTTTTTTTATAACTAGGAGTTAATGTCTGTGCTTCACAGTGTTGAACCAGGACTTTTTTTATGAGTAGCCTGACATATAACTCTTAGTTATGCTATTCTCCATTTCTCAGACACGAATTCTTGGGAAGTTAAAAGAACGTTTTTGCTCAAACATCAAAAAGCCTTTGTTCCCATTAAGAATTAATTCCTTGGGCAGTTCCTTGTTTTTAAATAAAGCCACTGTTTTTTGGTTATATCTTGGCAACAGATAGCATACCAGACTTCTCCAAATGGGCCTGCCCTGCATAAATGCCATTTCTTAACCCAGGGCTGTTGCAGCATAAAAGCACATACTTCTGTTTCCGTACAATAGTTTTTGACTCTTCAGTTGAAAGATGGAATGAGATGAAGTCTGATTCTTGCAACAGCTCTGAATGTGATTCTTTGTTCAGAGGAAGCAGGGCACAGCCCTCTGCTATCAGATAGTGGCGAGGGCAGAGTAAGGAGAAGTGGGACGTGGCGTTTGGAAGCAGTTATCATGTCTGTGTAGTGGGTGGAGGGGTGGTGAGCTTGAGCCAAGTCACAGATAACGGATCTTGCAGTGGTTGTGGTTTTCAGGCCAATAATCCACATTGTTCAAACGCATTTGAACAAGTTATTGAGGAAAGGATTCAATTTCATTCTGCTCTGAGGTACAGGCGAAATAGCGTGTGACAGTTTCTGCCTCGTTCACTTCAGTTTGAGGCATTTTAGCTGGTTGTCCTCTTTGAATGTGCCTTAGATGAGCAGTATGGCATTCATTTTTCACCTCAGTATTTCTGCATGCAAAAGAGCAACTCCTGCCTTTCTAACATGTGCCAGTGGTACTGCCCCCTTCCTGGAAGTTTCCAAGGGACTTGGGACAAGGGCAGGGAGGGAGAGGACAAGGGGGAATGGATGAAAACTGGAAAAGGGAGATTGAGGTTGGAGATGAGGAGGGAATTCTTTGCTGTGAGGGTGGTGAGAGCCTGGCCCAGGTTGCCCAGGGAAGCTGTGGCTGCCCCATCCCTGGCAGTGTTGAAGGGCAGGTTGGATGGGGCTTGGAGCAGCCTGGGCTGGTGGGAGGTGTCCCTGTCCATGCAGGGGGTCAGATCTAGGTGATCTTTTGTGTCCCTTCCAACCCAAACCAGTCTGTGGTTCTGCTGTGTGAAAGACACTACATTAGTGCAGGAGATCACTTGTCCAGATGTGTCCTGGCTGTTTAAAGTGTTGCCAGATACATCTGTGGCATCAGAGCTGACTGCACTATCACCTTCCTTGCAAATGAACGTTGTTGGTAGGCACCAAAGAAATAACCCTGACACTGCTTTCAGAGACACACAGGTCAAAAGTCTCACTGATTTCGGTAAAAACTCTATCAGACTTGGTGAGTTGCTGACAGACCTCCCCAGAACTTTTGGTAAATGTGAGGTTCTGTGGGTTTTCAAAGTGCATTTTGGTTTTTTTTAATAATATAATAGTGTCCCTTCTTGTTTTCTGCCCCATCTGTGACACTGAGACTTCTCACTCTTTGAAGTGCCCCTGGCTCGTGCTCACAGAGCAGGAACATGTGCTGTGATTAGCCTTGTGCCTTCATACAACTGGTAGGAGTGACGTAACCAAACCCATCATGATAGTGCCAGCTTGCTATGTGCCAGCTCATATCAAACTCTGCCTTCTCAGGAACTTCCAGCTCACCATGAGCTCACTCAGAGCCCTGCCTGCCCTGGAAAGCCCAGGCTGCCTCACCTTTTCTTTGCCACTCGTGTAGTCTTAGCATCTGGTGATGACTGGTGCTTTGGAACAGGGCAGTGCATCCCCCACATCCAGCATGCATTCCCAGTTGGGCAATGCCTGTGGAGTTCCTCCCCATCCATTTTGAGGAATCACCTTCTGCCCCAAAGCAGGAAAATTGCTTCTCCTTATCTTCACCTACATGTCTCTGGCTGCTGTCATGGGTCATAAAGTTATCTGCTGTTCTTTTCAAACCAGCCCCAGTGTTTACTCCTCTGACCTCCCTCTTAATGAAATCCATAGGCTGGCTGCATCCTTGGAAAAAAGACACATTTCTTAAACTTGGTTTCTGCTGATCAAACTGGGGAGCTGCATTAATGTAATTTAAGTAATATGATCCATTGCCTGTCGTTGCACTCAAAGAATATGATCATTAAACCAAACCTAATATCTGTTTCCTATGGATCATGTTTTCCATGTCATTCTCTTTGCTTAGATTAAATTTGTGAGACTTCAGTGCTGCTTTTCATTCAGGAGGATAAAAGGAACAGAATCACCAGTCCAAAGTGTTTTTTCAAGGACTAAATCTCAACTGAAGTTTGACTGGAAGGGAGAAGACTTAATTTTAGATATTGCTGCAGACTTTCTTCAAGAAGCTTCAGTATTTTTATGTCTTCCTTTCTAGCTGCACTGTCAGGATTTCATATGAAGGATTTTTGTTTTTTTCATGCTGTGACCATGTTTGTTATGTGCAGCTTCCTTTTTCTTTCAAGTCTGGAAGAGGTCAGATTAAATACACACAGTGAAGAAGAGGCTAAGCGGTTTAAATAGCTGCAGAGGGGCTATTTCAGACAGGACTGACTGCAAGCAGCAGGAAACATCAGTTGCAAACAGTAAAGCTCCCAGGGAAAATATGCCAGCAATTTGTCTTTTATTTGTGCATAACCATTGGGTAGGAGGTCTTATATACAGTGGCCCTCTGTTCTTGCTTAATTCAGTTTAAAAAAAGCAAGATTTGGAGTATCTTGCTTTGCTGATGTGCAGTGGCAGAAGTGTGTTGTAAATGCTACATCTTGGGGTCTGAAACCTTTCTGGTAAAGCAGGGAGAGAGAAGGGAAGGGAACTGCAATGTTCAGTTCTCTCTTGTGGCTGTTGTGATCTTTGGCGAGGGGAACCACAGTGTTGTTCTCCCTCTTCTTGTGCTCTTTGGTTCTGAATTAACTGTGCTCTCAGAAGAAAGGCCTGTCTGATGCCCACCCACCTTTCTGTTAGACACTTGGTGCTTCTCAGACTGCTTTTGTCTGGAGCTAAAGCAGCAATTGATGGAAAAAATACAGACTGGTATTTATAGAATCTCTGTTTGTCCCAGAGAAAGCCAAGCATCTCCAAAGTGTGTGCAGGAATCCCTGTGCATGGGAGCACACATGCATGTCTGGACAGCAGCCGTTTCTCCTGGTGAGCACAGCCAGGGAGCAGGAATCCCAGGCAGCATTTCAGGATGAGAAGGCAGTCCAGCTTGTAGCCACAGGAGGAAACTTCAGTAGACAGAGTGTAATCAGCCAAGTTAGAAATTGGCTAAGGCGCTCTGCTTTAAATCCTGGAAGTCTGTTGACAGTGCTGTAGGGTTATTCATGTTCAGAGGCTCCTGGATGCCTGGACTTCACCTGAAGAATGACACCTCCTGTGTGGTGTGCTGTCCCCATAGCATGTTCCAGGCCAACAGTTCAGCAGTGACTCCAGAGGAAGCCTGGATTGGTCTATCTATCCACATTGCTTCCTGCTGCATCTCAGGGAGATAGAGATGTCCCATCCAAGGAATGGATTGCAACTTCCCTCCTAAAAATTAGAGATTTGGGAGGTTTACTGCACCAGAAGGCATGGCCGTGAGGAATTCTCTTTCCTTTCAGTTGGGCTTTGCACTTTTATGCTGATCTTTGCAAACCCTTGCAGATTTATTTTCTCTGTCTGGCAGAGCACTTTATTTTTAACCAAATCAAAGACACTGTTAACCAGTTCTTCCATCAATTTTCAATCTTGGGGTCTGTTACTACAAGGTAGTTCTTAATGGATTACTCTGATCTGCTGCTGTGTGTGATTATACAGGCTGGGAGAGTTGGGGTGTTCAGCCTGGGGAAGAGAAGGCTCCAGGGAGACCTGAGAGCACCTTCCAGTGCCTGAAGGGGCTCCAGGAAAGCTGGGGAGGGGCTTGGGACAAGGGCAGGGAGGGGTGGGATGAGGGGGATGGATGAAAAATGGGAGAGGGAGATGGAGGTTGGAGATGAGGAGGGAATTCTTGGCTGTGAGGGTGGTGAGAGCCTGGCCCAGGTTGCCCAGGGAAGCTGTGGCTGCCCCATCCCTGGCAGTGTTGAAGGGCAGGTTGGATGGGGCTTGGAGCAGCCTGGGCTGGTGGGAGGTGTCCCTGCCCATGCAGGGGTTGGATCTGGGTGATCTTCCAGGTCCCTTCCAAACCAAACCATTCTACAAATCTGATTGTTTATCTTTGGCCATAAACATTATCCAGATTTTTCTGCCAAAATGATCATGAGATTTTTGCTTTTGGGCCTATTCTTGGGTCTAAACTGAACAAACACTACCACTGCAGCTTAATAAGGATCTATTTGTGATCAGGGTCTGTTTCAGATACTGCAGGGAATTTACATGGCCTGCCTACTTCTGTTGGATTATTTATAGTTACAATATTTAAAAAAAACCCAGTATGTGTGAGATAATTTCCGGTGTGGTAAGCCACAGTCATTTGTTTATGCTGGATCCTTGCCAGGAGGCAATATACCTCATCTTGACTTAAATGATAGGCATTTGGTGCCAGTTTCCTGACATGGGAGCTCCATTTTTTATTTATTTATGTTATTGTTGGGGAGATTTCTTCAAATACGAACCCTCTGAAGCCTGAGGAATTTTCCCAAAGCCCCCTGCAAATGTTTGAATTACTTAATTGCCTTATTTGTAAAAGCAAACATTGTGCTTACTTCACTAATATTGGTTTGGGGAACTGTTTTGTACTCGTAGAATCGTGGAATGGTTTGGGGTGGAAGGGACATTAAAGATCATCTAGATCCACCCCCTCTTCATGGGCAGGGACACCTCCCACTAATGCATTTCAGATGTGATCAGTACTGAAACCAGTGTTCTAAATAAATAATCTCATTTTGCTGGAGTGTTCTGTCCTGATTTAGTCCATCAATTCATTGAACAATAGCCAAACACTTTCTCAGCTCCTTTGTCTTTTTTTCTCACGTTGTTTTGAAAGCAAATTCGGATGAAACTTTCCCATCTTGACAAGCCTCCAGCAGCTCTGAGGAGGGCTCTTCTGCTTTGCCAAGTGAAGCTGTGCACCTCAGGAATGTTCCAGAGAAAAGGCAGTTTACAAGGGTGGGCTTCTGGACTTAATCTTATTCCTACTGGAAATCTGATAAGCATCCAGATTAGCTTTGTCTTTGGCAGGGATTCCATTTGCAGAGAATCTCAAGTTTTCGTGCTGAGATGGGTTCTTGTCTGGGAAGAGCCTTTAGTAGCAAATGTTCTGAAGCATTTAGTCTAGAATAGAGGTGTGGTTTTTTTTTTTCTTATGCCATCCAATTTATGTTGTTTTGCCTGTCCTTGTGAGTGTTACATTGGAGTTAGTCCCCTGAAATGTCAGTGAAAATGACAGTTACCTAACTGATCTGTAACCTCTGCATGAATGACCTTTGCTGGGCAGGTTGTCAGTCAAGTAAGAAGATGCAGCTTCTTCATATCATGTCACAGATCTGCATTCTTAAAGACAAACTTTCTTGGCTGTTAAGAATAATGTTCCTTATCCTGCAGGACCTGATGATAGAATCTGGAAACAGATACTATAATAATTATCTGGTATATTATATACACAGGATGGCTTAGTAACTGTTCTGCTTTTAACAGGTGCCATGACATCAAGACTTGAAAGTCTGATTACTTCACAGCTTTCATGGTTGTGTTTTTCATCTCCCTTTCCTGCTCTTCCCCTTTTTTAGCAATCTACAATTATGATGCTGTCCAAGATGTGGAGCTCTCCTTGCAAGTTGGTGATACTGTTCACATTTTGGAGATGTATGAAGGTAGGTTGCAGATCATTTCCAAGTGCTTTGTAGTGGTTTTTGAATGTAAATATGAGAAATCAATTTTAAAATAAAATTAAATACAAACTTCAAATCTAGATTTCCAATTTCTGGCATGCTGAAAAACACAAATCTTTTTACATGAGGTTTGCTGCATGCACTTTATGCATTTTTTAAGTAACATTTTAAAAGTAAAATACAGAAGAGGCAATTGTATCAGTGCTGTTCCTGGCAGAGGTTTATCAAGGTAGGATTTTCACTAGTGTCTCAAGGCAGCATTGCAAGAGAAGGAAACACTTCTGGCTGTTCATTCCTGTTTTCACACCACACCTGTTTGCCTTGGCCAAGTGCTTGGATAGTGGTGTGATGAACTGATCCAACTGGAAATAATATTTTTTTTAAAAGTAGCTTTTAACCTGAATTAATTGTTTGATCTGAGACAACGGAGGCAGTGGATGAAAGAAAAGGAGAGGGCAGGTCTAATTGTTTCAGAAGTCATGTTAGTTTAAGCCATAATATGATGGACTGACAAGATAGGCTGTTTCTCCCAGTACTTATGAAGACCTGTGAAGTTCTTAATAATATGTACCTTAATATAAAACATCTTGCAGAAAGAAAAACAAAGTTCCTGTTTTAAGCAAGATTAAACACTTGTGTGTTTTTTATCTACTTACTAAACTAGACTGTGTAATGAAGATTTCAATATTTGGAATGGAACACAGCCATTTAATTATTATAATGAATGTCCACTGCTCCATTTGGAAGGCTCTCCAAAATTTAAATACTCTTTCCAAAACATAAATTCAATCCTTTTTCACAAGCAGCATCAGTTTTGGAAAAGATTCAACATACAGGAACTTTTTAGTATCTCTGCTGGGTACAGCAAGCTGCTTGTTTAGCAATTTGTTCTTAGCCAATTGTTCTCTTTCCCCTTCTCTTTGACCTTGACACTGGAAACAGCCAGCCAGTTCCTACATGTCAAAGCAGATTATGTTGCTGATGTGTGTTTTTACACTGATGTGTGTGATTGTGGTGAGTGTATTTGGCAGAGTGGGACACAGAGTGGGAGAAAGGGAAAACAGATCTCTGTGGAATAGTACAAAACTTAGTAGCTGGTTTTGCAAAAAGACACAAGGAAGAGAGATTGTCAGGGGTGAAAACTGCCCTCCTGAAGAGGATGCAGCTTGTCCTTCCCAAAAAATTGGGGTATTTATCTTTTTTTTTTTTTAAGTAACTTCATTGTTTAATCCCAGTATTTAGTCTGTAATTAGCTGTTTAACAGAGAAACAGTGAAGAATAGGAAACAGAGACCCAAGACATGTCCCAGGTTGGAATTTCAGCCTGACAAGATTGTAAATTATTTGGGAAAGTGTGTTTTGGTTGTTTTCATATGCTGAGCCATCAGTGTAGCATCCTGACTTGTGACTGAGGCACCTAGGAATTACTGCATTACAGCAAAATACTTTTCCTGGAAAAACCAGCCAAAAAAATTAGGCCAGACATCTGTGAATCTAAAGGAAAAGATCCAGATTGTCTTTGAGATGGTAACTCTGCTGTGGGTCTGGTCTTATTTGCCATAAATTCATCTTAAAAAACAGCAAATCCTCATATTCTGCCTGTGTGGGAGGAAATTCTCATGTCTTATTGTATCAATTTTTCTTTCCTTTGGGAAGCTTTCAGCTCTGTTTCCAGATTATCTGTGGGTTGTGTTTTTGAGAATTAAGTCTTCTCTCAAGAAGCTGCTTCTGTTTCTTGTCATGCTAATGGTGCACACTTGCAAATCCAACCCCAGTCTGATAGAAGTGGGGTTTTGTTCAACTAATCACTGTTCTTACCAGGATACACAGGTGTTAGGTTAGAAAAATTAAGACTTTTAACCAGGGCATTGGCTTTCCAGGAGGAAAGGCTCAGAGGTGCCTTGTTGAAGGCTTTATTTTAGTCAGTGTAAACTATCCCTGCAGCTCCTGGCTGAGAGGGTTCCTTAGGCTATCAATAACATTCCTTCGGGAATTAAGGGGGAATTTTTCAGGATTGTCCAGAGGCTCTCATAGCCACTTGGAAAACCTTGCTCTTGTTCCCTGCCTCAGGATGCACAAGAGCAGATTTGGTGAGTTACCAGAAGGTTCTCGGGGCCGTTCCCTTCCCGCTCTGTCAGTCAGCTAGAACCTGCCTCGTTTTTCCTTCTGGTGAGTTCAGCAGGAATTCATTCCTCAGCCGAGCCCAGTGAATGCTCCCTGTGTATCAAACAGCCTTCACTTGAAAGCTCTTTGTCTTTCGCATGCGGGGTTTTGGCTGGCTCTGCTGTCTGTGGGATCTGAAGGGCAGTTTGTTCCCTGGCGGGGCGGCTGCAAGGTTGGAGCTTGCGCTGGGTTTGGGTGCTAGCTGTAAATGTTATCTGACTCTCAACTGGCTGAACAGCTTCGAGACATAACACTGATACAGTTGAGCTCCTGGGGGAGGTGTGTGAGGGCAATAAATGAATTAAAGTGGAAGCTGGGAGGTAGGGGTGCAGTTTGGTTCAGGCCTCTGTGCTACTGAAGCTCCTAACGTGAGCTGCTTTGCCTCAGGCCTGCAGTCAGCTCTGCTGTTGTGCTGCCTGCTGGCTTCACAGCCAGAGAAAGCACCTTTACATTGCAAAATTCCTGCTCATTTCTTCCAGCACGTGCTTTCAGGAGATCTTAGAGGCCTGCTGCAAAGGCTGGAAGTCCTTGGAAAGCTGGTCAAGTTGGGGGTGAGCAGTTTTGTTAGTGAAGCTTTATTTTCCCGTGCTCTAAACAGTTGCTTTGCCTAATGTTTTATAAATCCCAGTTATAACTACATAGTAAGGCTTGTATTGTGAATGCATAAAAGAAGGTAAGGGAGTGATAATGTAGATTGTTCATAGTGCTGGACTATGTCAGAGGTTTGTGAGAGTGATCATCCCTGGGAATGGTAGCTTCAATTTGTACAAAGTACACAAAATTGAAGTGAAAGTCATCAGAGTTGAAGTCACAGACTGAGCAGTTTGAACTAAAGGTTTTAAATCTTTCTGTTACAAGCTATAATATGCTGATGTCCCAATGCAGCTCAAAACTGTACAGAGATGACCTGAGAGCTCTATGCTGTTGAGTTGAGTAACTCCATAGCCTAGACTGTGCAGCATTTCCTTCAGGAAAATGAGGATTGTGGCATACTGGATCTTTCTCAGTCTACCTTTAGCTGCAGTTGCAAGTGGGGTTTGCATGTAGATAGGGTCTAAATTTGCATATTCAGTGTTTTACTTTGACTTTAAATTTTTTTGATGTCTTAGTTGTGCTTCAAGCATGCTTTGAAACACCATGGAGCGTGTATTATGTCTGAAGATCTGGAGGATACTGGTTTTCCTAGTTTTACCTTCCCTTTAAAACAAATACACATATATCCTCTGCAAAGCATTGTTTTGTTAGTTTAGGTGTCTTGGTCCTGATACACTTTTGTGAACTGCAGAGCAAGGTATAATTTTTTTTCTTTCTGTGGTTGGCTGTCTGGCTGCAGTAGAGCATGAGGACTCTGTACAAAATTACTCTTTCCTCTTAATAATAAGCAGTGTGTGCTTATGTTACTTGCCAAATATTGTCAAGACTGGGCATATGCTGCCAAATCCAAGAGAAGAAGGAAACTTTCTGCATCTAATACTTTGAAGGCTGGTTTAGTGCAGGATTTACTTAACTCTCTGAGAAACTGTCCTTGAGGAGTGAGCTGGGGAGGAGACACTTCTGTTCAGGGGAATCTATTCTAATCTGCAGCATATTTTAGTATGTCATGCACCCTGTGGGAGACAGCCAAATTGTGGGTAGAAGGAACGTGTGCCCACATTCCATGATTCCAATCAGTTTCTTTTCCTGGTGAAATTAATTTGGCATTGAATTTGTTCCTAGCTCCTGTGTTTTATCTTTCCTCTGACCACTGCAGGTGAATGAAGCAATCCCTTGTTTTATCTCAGGGCAGTGGGGTATGCTGTGGGACTGACAGACAGGACACTGCAGTGGAAGAGGAACAAAGGCCTTGTGGTTAAGCACATGACCTGGAATTGCATCACTGTGTATAGTTTTGCATCATCTCACCTATTGTCATTTGAATAATGTTTCATCGATTTTTCTGATCTTCCTCATACTGCATAAAATCCATTTGACAAAAGGTAAAATTGGGGACCTATATTCCAATTAGAAAAGCAAAACCAAACCACATATTTGTGACATTGGGGGTTGGACTAGATGATCCTCAGAGGTCCCTTCCAACCCTGACCACTCTGTGACATTTCTTTGCAAGGCTCCTCGTGCTCTTAATCAGACTTCAGTTTGGAAGCTGTAGTAGCTGAAACTTGCCATGTCATCTTCAACTGAAAAGCTTTTCTCCATCTAGCACATCTCTGCTTGGGGTAATACTCCAAAGAAACAACTTATCATTCCTCTGAAGCTTTAGGCAGACTTTGATTTTTTTTATTTTATTTTTTTTTCAGAAGAAATCAACTAATCCATTGACCACTGCCAAAAGCTTTTGTTCCTTTTAAAATGATGGATAAGATTCTTAAAAACTGGAGCAGAATTCTAAAAACTCGTGTGAGGTGTTTGCTGAAACAGTTTTACATAATAATATACGACATGCTTTTATGCAATGATTGCAAAATATTTTACAGGAATGTGGTTAATGCCAAGAGGCCATTTTAAATATGAGGAAGCTGTGGTATGGAGGGGCTGAGAGACTGTCAACTGGAATTGAAATCACTGGGAAAATATTCTGGTTAAATTCCGTGAACTTTATCACACTCTAAATGACTTGTACCATTCAATGAATTACAATTTAGATGAAAATAGAACTTAAATCCTACGCCAGTGCCATCCTTGGACCAGTGAATAAGGTACTGGATTATGATCAGTGTGTAGCCTTCTTCCTGTGGAAGGAGTGGAGTTTTTTTCCTCCTAACTTAGTACTGGAGTATTGGAGTTTGTGGTCAAGCTGATTTACCTTCTCATTCCTAGAGAAAGGGGACAAAACTGCTTGAAAAACCATACACAACTTCCTTCCAACAAAAACACCAGCCCTACCCTAAACTCTGATATATGGTCCAGGGGTTTCAGATCCATGGTTCTTTGTGGAACTTTCTTTGCTAAAAATAAAATAATGGGGAAAAAAAAAGGAAAAAACACCAACCAAACAAAAAACCACCCTCTCCTCCACTCTTCTTTGCCTGATTATTCCCTTAAATCCCTTTGCCATCTTGGATCAGGGATGTCATCTGTCTGGACATCTCGTTCACTCTTGAATGCAGCACAGGCCTCAGTCTGTTCCCTTCATGTTTACTGAGAGGTGGGGTCAGTGTTTTCAGTTTCAGTGCAAGTAGAACCTTGGGAGAAGGGTCACCAACGGGTGCTCTGGGTGCATGGGTAGTTGAGAGTTGGGGTCACAGAGAGCTTGGGTGTTTGGAATGATGTTTTTGGTGGCTCAGAGTCGGTGAGAAACTGCAAGTTTGCATCCTGTCCCAGAGCAGTGCAAGGGAGGTTATTTCTGCACATCAGCATGCAAACCAGAGCAGATCCTTCTGCTGAAATGTTGGGATTCTTGTTTCCAGTACAGGAACTTCAGAAGGACTGAAGGTGGTGGAAACCATTTCTTATGGCAAGGAACAGGCACTGAGTGGAACGAGAGCTTGATCATGCACACTTCTTACCCAGGATGAAAGTGAGGGTGGAGAGGAAAAACTCCTTTGTCTCACATAGTTTGGAGGGGGGGGAAGAAGAGGGGAGCCCTGCCCACAGCCCTGCCTCTCTCCTGGCTGCTCGTTAAGCAAGACTTGCTCGAGGACATAAGAAATACAGCATTTTTTTTCATATGCTTGCATTTCAGTGATCTTAAAATCAAACTACTAGTCAAATGCCAGGTGCTGAAGAGACAAGAAATGTACAAAGTGACTGAGTCTGGGGGATCAAAGTTATTTCTTTGTCTCTTACACTTTACTAGGTCTTGTCACCATCATATTGAGAAACAATCTCTGTACCAGGGCAAGCAGTTTAGAATTGAGGTGGTTTTTTTGGCTTATCTAATAAAACTCTCTTGCATCTTTCCTTTGAAAGAAGGCTTTAGGCTGAGTCAGAGAAGAAAATACAGAACTTATCCAGTGTGGAACTCAAGCACAACCTGCAATATGATTTAGATGAAAAGATTTTAAAGGCATGGAGTGGAGCTGGACTTGGAACACTTGAATGTATTTCTCTTTGCTGTATGGCCTTGGGCTGGGAGTTGTGTGTGCATGTCTGTGTCTCTCTGCCTCGCCTGTTAATTAATTACTGCAGTAGTTCTGTGCTGTGTATAGAACTTGTAAGCTTTATGAAATAGGGATTTTCACTTTCAAAATGTGTATCTTTGCCATTGAGCCCCCCCCCCCCCAGTGCCACCCAAATGAATATGCAGAGTAGAAGTGAGGGGGTCAGTTGATGATAGCAAGGAACACACTTCTGCCCAACTCTTAGGAGCCAAGCCTCCTACAAACAGCAGGGGTGTCTTCACAATAGGAGATCTCAAATGAGCAAGATCAATAGATTTATGTTGTAGAATTGTGATGAGAGTGACAATGTGTATTTAGTGGCTGCAGAGAGGAGAAAGGAAATCTAAATATTTTTGTTTCTCTTTGCCAGGCTGGTACCGAGGATACACGCTCCGAAATAAATCTAAGAAGGTATGACCTCACTTTTCAGTACCTCTCATTTTTATTTCACACCTTGCCAGATCCCATCCAGTGCTGTAATGTCCTGTGCTTCTGCTGCATTATTTGTCATGATAACGTGCAGGTCTCCTCATCAATATGTCCCTTTTAGTGATAGAAATAAATGCCCTTGAGCTAAATGTTTCAGAGCCACGAACTGGGTGCTCCTCCATTGTAAGCCTGCGTAATGTAGTTTTGAGCTTGGCAAAACTGACTGTTGCATACACTGGCTTATTGCTTTATTATTATGCTCCTGGACCTGCTACATGTCATGGTTACATGTTACCTGTGATGGTAAGATTAGAGGTTTTGCTTTGACTTGGAAAATATTCCAGTAATTATGCGTGCGTGGATCTCGGCCGAAGTTCTCGAGGTTTGTGAAGCCAGGCTGAAAAACTGCATGGGAATCTGGTTTCCCATAGGAATTCTGGCACCTCTCATGTGGTGACATCCTTCACAGTCCCCATTTTTCAGGTGTAAAGGGGAATAAAAAGATAGGATTGCAGCAGGTTTTCCCTAAAAAAAAAAAAAGGCTGATGAATTCCTACAAGTGGTGTCATGTGTTGGGAGCGTTTCTGGAGAGTCACAGGTCCAGGGCCACTTGACAAGTGACTCCAAGGATATTTTGTAGCAAGGGCAAATAAGTGTAACTGTTTGCAAGAGTCTCATAGCATTTCACACAGGAAGGTGTGTCATTACAGTGAAAGTTCATGTCAAACACAGTGCTCCAGCTTGCCCCCTGATGCTGCTCTTACTGCCTTTTTTCCTCTGGTACCTGGACTGGTGACCCAGGAAACATCAGTCACAGTTCCTATTCTGCTGGTCCTGCTCTTACCCCTTTTCCCTGCTTTCTGTTAAATTCATTTTCTGTCAGGTCATACCCTATGATGTGATTTACTGATTTTGTTTCTGTATTTATTTTTAGGGCATTTTCCCAGAAACATATATCCATTTAAAAGATGCAATCGTGAAGGACCGCGGGTAGGTCGGTGCTTCTTGAAGTGTACTTTTGGTAGCAAAAACAATGGAATGCTGTTTCATTTTAAAACAACCAAGCAAACAACTTAGTGGTGGTTGAAATGAATGCTACCATTCTGTGTGTGCAGCTGGGCATACCACCTGGGCTGGACTTGCAGAGCTGTATAATTCCTGTGTTGTTTTTTTTCAGAGCATTGTACATAACAAAGCAGTTGTGAACGTAGGTGCAGGAGAATACTATGTGGAAAAATAAAAAGGCTCTGTTAGACAAGTTAGTAGTGAGGCAGGTTAGTCAGACTACATTGAGCTCCTCTGGGGACTCTGCAAATCATAACACACTCCTGCTCACAGCCAAGTTGTCAGCAGGAGTGTGGATTCCTTCCTGTCTTGGAAAATATTTAAGGAAATGACTCCTCATTTGATTCTAAGAGCTGATTCTGTGATCATTCTAGTGAGAGGAAAGTAGCAGATGCAAAGGAAGAGACTTTAGAAAGTACTTTCTTTAATAGCTGTGGTCACGTTACCATTGCAAGTGGTGATTCTTCTAGACTTAATTTCTGTCTATTTAGCATGTTTCTGGAATGGATCCATTGAGAAGAGCAAGGCCGAAGGAAACTTGAAACATGTTTACATTAAAAATGAACAATGAATGTGCATGTATGTGTTGAAGAACACATTGAACAACTTAAGAGTCTTGGCATTGTGTGGGAGTGAATTGAGTGAATATCAGGCCCTCCAAAACTTTCACTTACATACTTATCAAAACAGGCTGTTTTACCACTAAGTTTTAATCTGGAGTGTGACACCATTTTTCTGTTTTCTCCTGTTTTTTTCCCTCCAGACAACATGAAACAGTGATTCCAAGTGAATTGCCCCTTGGACAAGAACTCACCTCTACCCTGAGAGAGTGGGCAGTTATCTGGCACAAATTATATGTGGTGAGTTTTCTTCAGTGGTTGGTATTTTATTACATGACCTCAGATGAGATGAGTCTGGGCTTTTTGCAGGGCACTTGAAGACTACGAGTGGGACGTTGTACAGAATTGTAAAACTGTCATTATTGTCCAAGCGGTTTAAGAGAGGATGAAAATGTTCTGCTCCCCACTGAGCAGGGTGTTTGATCACGGAGAGAGCTGCTGTGCTGGCTGTGCTTGGATAACTGTGTGATGACACAGCACTGAGGAAGCATTGACTGGCACAGCTCACACTCAGCATCGTGTCAGCTGCTTGAGGCTGGGTGTGAGTCACAGCTCTCCGGTGGAAGAAGGGTTCCTGCTCTGCCTGTCATGTCTGTCCTGTATGAGGGCAAGATACCTCCGTTTGTGTGACAAACCATGGTGGTGTTTTAACAGAGCCTGTAGCAAGTGTGAACTCTTTTCCTACAAGCATTGTAGGTACTTAACAGAATGGTTGATCCTCACCCACCTACAGCTTAGACAGGCAAGATAGACAAAGGACAGGAAGAGAATCAGGGCCATGTGTGGTGGGGAAGATTTGACTTGTTAGAAGTCACCCAGTATATTTAGTTCTCAGTAGGGCAGGGGAGAGACTGCTAAATCTGTTTGGTAGCCTGACCGTATCATAGTCACTTCAGGAAAGTTAGAAGCCAAGGTAATGCATGGATTTTGCTGAGGTGAGTGCATCCTTGTTCAGAGAAACACAACTGGAGCTCACAGTGAATTGCCTTCCTTTGAAGGTGATGATTAAGGCACATTAAAGAGAAACACACTTGGTTTTTCTTCAGCCTCTGTAGTGTGTGCTCAGAGACTAAGATGAGAGAATGGTTTTGAATGAGCTCTAACCATTCCCTTTACCCAGAGCAAGCTTTCCTAGTGAAAATTTCACCAGGCCACAAGTACATTTTGTTTGTGAACCACAAGAATTTGTTCCACCTTCTTAATATAATGAGAAGCTGCATGTGTGACGATATTACTGTGTGAAAAGAGGGTTTTGTTCCTGGCTTTTTTTTTTTTCTGAATAATTTTGGGATCCTAGCCTCAATCTTTTTTTTTAAGAGCAGAAATTTTTCGTGTTCCTGTGCTTAACCAATATAAGTCTTAAAATAGTCTTGGAAAATGTTGTGGTTTCAAATGGATTAGAGTTGATTTTATTTTCCCCTGCAGTCCATATAAAAAGAAAAAAAAAAGCTGAAGGAGGTACTTGAGGAGAAAAAGGAAATACAGGGGATTTTTGTCTTCAGCAGCATTTAATTTCAGATCTTTGTGTGGTGTTCAGCAAGCATTGCACCAGTGGGTTCATCTTCACTGCAAAATAAAGATTAAAAAAAGGGTGAGAATTTAAAACTGTTTAGTTCATTTAGTTCATTCAGGATTTAGCTCATGCAAACAGCTGCAGAGATGGCCCAGCTCTAGCTAACTGTCAAACTGAGATCTGCTGTATATTTCCCTGAAAGTTAACACAGGTTGCCTTCTCTTTCAAATTAATAAAAACACACTTTTTTTCTTTGTTTACTCAATATGTCTCTAATATTTTCCCTATAGAAACTAAAGACTTAACCTCACCTCTGTCAGCCCCTTCACGTTTCCCCAAATTGACAGGAAGATGGCTGTATATAACTCCCTTTTGGATTTGTCCTTAGGGGGCAAATTATGAGTATTTATATCATTCATGTTTTTTGTAGAGACTAGAATGGGGAACTAATTGAAATGAGTTCCTTGTTCTGCTGTGTGGGAGCAGTTTGGGTTCAGTTCAACATTAATAGCTCTGGTACAGAGAACTGGTTCTCATCAGCAGCTGAATGGACCAGCAAAATGCCACCAGCCATTTCCCACTAGTGGTTGGGTGAGAGGTAGTCAAAAAACACTTAACAGTCATTTTGGAACTGCATGACCATAAACTTTGTCCCAGTAGATGAAAGTTTAATGTCCTTTGAAAATGAGCTGCAGTTGAGCACCCAGTGCCAGTCAGAATCATCCTGGTAACTGGCTCACTGTGCAGTGGTGAAGAAAGGGTGAGTTCCCTTTTGAATGGTATAAATGGTTTAGCTGACACTTCAAAAGGCTTAATTGCTTTAGCTGAGCACATACTGCTAGGGATATGATAGGTTACCACATAGTTAGCCATCTTTTAATTACAGAGCCAGCCTTGGAGCCTGAAACTGTAAGGAAGAGGTTTCTAGGCACCTGACTAATTGTATGAGGGTGGAACCAGTAAATAGCATGTTCTTTAACTGAAGATAACAGTAGAAATGGCAGGAGGAAGCTCTTCACAAAGCAGGTTTTGGTGTCCTGTTCAGTCAGTGCTTTATAATTACAGGTGCTGGATTCATAGCAAAAGATGAAAATGCAGTGACTGCAGCAGTCACGAGCCAGTACCTGGGTAGCCTGGGGAGGTGGGGCCTGGGAATCCAGACATGTGATCTTGTTATTACATTTTGGACAACCTCTGGCATGGCAGGTTCTGAGCAACTACTGCTGGAGCAGTGCTTAGAAGTGTGGGATGAGTCAAGACTGCATTGCGTCAAGTTCTGTACAAATGTAAACACAAATGAGTGCTCTGAAGATCATCTTCAGCCTGATTTGCTGACAAACATCAGCCAGAGAGATTAGTGTGTTTCCACAGAGCTTCAGTGTTGGTCATCTGTCATTTTTGTTTGTTTTGGTGTGACTTTTAGACTTAAAAGCAAATAAAGTTGTTGGGTTTTTTTTTTGCCCTGGAGTCTTACAATCTAAATAGGCAAAACAAATGGGGAATGTGCACAAGAAGTGATTCTAGGTTTGTCACACATTGAGTGGCAGGGTTAGGGAGAAAGAGCATTTGTCTATTGGTATTCCTTTCTCTATCTACTGAAACACAATTACGGTCATTTAATATCATCTCTCTGTCCTGTATATAAAAAGCAGCCATCCTAGCAGTTTTGAAGAGCTGGAAAACACCTGAGGTCTATTTTTTTGTCAGTGAGGTCTTTCTGAAATGCTGTTGTGAGGAAATGAAGCCCCCAAATCTTGAGACACTTAAACCTTGGCAGCGCAAAGGACTGGAAAGTTTGTTCCATGGATCTAATCTTGTAGTGTCACATAGTGCTTGTTTCTCCTATTTTTAGTTGAATACAACTTGTATGATAGATTCAACTGAGCACACTTCTGAAGGCTTAGTGAGCTCATTGTTTTCAGGTCACTCCATTAAAACTGTCCCTCCCCCCTGCAGGATAACAAGACGACACAGTTCCGGCATGTCCAGCAGATGACCTACAGCCTGATAGAATGGAGGTCACAGATCCTGTCTGGAACCCTTCCCAAAGATGAGCTGGCTGAGCTCAAGAAGAAAGTCACTGCCAAGATTGACTATGGCAACAGGTACGCTCCAAACTATGTCTTGAGGGCAGGGGAGACTTCCAAATCCCAGCAAAAGGCTCTAGATGGCTCTGAATACAAATGGTGTAAATGACCACACGAGGGGAACACTGAATTAGGTTTAGAGTTTTCCTTGGAAATGGGTTAATTGCAGCTTTCAGTCCCCATCACAATGTAATTAGCTTGGCAGGTGGGCATGTAGCAGTTGGTTCTTCATATGCCATCAGTCTCTTTGAGTTGGCAGGAAACCTCACCTGTCTTAATTCTGCATAAATCCTGGCATGTGGTGCCATTTCCCATGGAGCACAATTTATGCCTGGCTAGCTGGAGCCAGGATTTGGATGCTGCTGATGAAATAAACTGCTTTATCAGCCACTGAGTAATACAATTCTGTGGGCCACCAGAACTCCACCTTTCATTGGTCTGTACAGAGCAGGGATTGTCTCCAGAACTCATTTATCTGCCTGTCAGACTTGATTCAGGTCAAATAAGTCAATTAAAAAGAAAGCTTATGGCAAAGAATAATAATCAGACTTAATCCAGAAGCCTAGTAGATATACTGTGGTTTTTTTTTAAAAATACCTTTAAGCAAGGACAAAGGAGATGTCATCTTAGAATTAAGTTGCCTGGCTAATGATTTTTCCCTTTAATGGTAAAAGGGGGATAAGTATTTTGAGACAGGAAAACAGGAAATGGAGTTGATGTGCATTGGCTGCCTAGTGCAGGTCAGTTTGATCTGGGGTTTGTGTTCCTTAAGTGACCTTTGCTTCTTGCATATTGTGCAATTTCTTTTGCCTTCTGACTTGCCTGCTCTTCAGGATCCTGGGACTGGACCTGGTTGTGCGAGATGACAATGGGAACATCTTGGACCCAGATGAAACCAGCACAATCTCACTCTTCAAGGCCCATGAAACTGCATCGAAAAGGATTGATGAAAGGATCCAGGAGGAGAAGGTAGACCTCTTGTTGCTGGCTTTGTCCTCTGCAAGTAACTAGTACCCAATAATACTGTATTTCTTCAATGCTTTTAAGGATTTTGTGCTACTTTGGCAGCAAAACTAAATTTTCCTTCTTTGCAGTCCCTGCAGCAGAACCTGGACCTCCGAGGGCAGCCAATATTCAACACAACACATACATACAGCCTGTATGTAAACTTCAAGAATTTTGTTTGCAATATTGGAGAAGATGCAGAGCTGTTAATGAGCCTCTATGATCCTGATCTCTCCAAATTCATCAGGTGGGGCTTTTTTGTAGATGCATAAGCAATGTTGTCATCACAGTGTTCATTCTGAAGGCAGCAGCTGAGGTCAGAAAGAGCCAGCAAATAATTTTTTCAGTTCTGCTTGGTAGTGATTTGGAAGGGGGTTATTTCACTTCAGATGAGATAGGAAGTCTAGGTTCTGGGCTCATGCATTCCCCTTTTTAAAGCTGGGCATTTCTGTGATACACTAGTCAAAATCTCACATTGTCTTTTTATGTTCTTAATTTTCCCTACTATTGTCACTCGACTTCATACATTTGACTAATTTTACTTCCCATTAAATCATGTATATGCATGATGTTTGCTGCCAAGTGAGTGCAAGTTCACACTTAAAAGTTGGGCATCATGTACTGCTAGGAGAAGATATGAAGAACTTTATGAAAGAAGCTTGTGTGTGTCAGGCACCCTCTGTCTCCACCAGTGAAGTTATCAGGTGTGGAGATGAACTCTGAGTTCTGTAGGGAAGCAACTCAGAGGACTCCTTCACATCATGCCTCCCTTCTCTGAGATGAGTCACTTCAGAATCACTCTAGGATAGAAGATTTTGGCAGAAGGTTTCAAATATTCCTAAAAAGATCAAAGTGCTGTTGAGCTTTTGCCAGGTAATGGGAATGTCAAGTGTTGATGTATTAAAAAAAATGTTTCTTCCTTTATTTACAGTGAAAATTACCTGGTTCGTTGGGGCAGTAATGGGATGCCTAAAGAAATTGAGAAACTAAATAACCTTCAGGCAGTCTTTACTGTAAGTTCTTGTATTTAAATCCTTGAAATTCTTCCCCATGCAGCAGGCAGCTGAGTTTTGGGTTCTTTCTCCCTTCCCTTCTTCCCATGCAGCAGGGAGGGGTCACATGTGGCAAGCTGAGATATTTTCATGGACACCTAAGGTGTGATAGGCAGCCTCAGAGGAATGTTACTGACAAGGTTTGATGTATGTCAGTCCAAAGCAGAAGTAAAGGTGTATTATTTTGCAGTAGCACTGTCAGTAGATGTTGCCCACCCATGAACTTCTGAAAATCCTATTAAGCACATCTCTGTTGGAGCCCAACTATACCAGAAATCTAGGCTGGAAATCATAGTGTTGGTTTTCTAGTTCATTGCTTTCCTGATCCTTTTCTGTGTTGGAGTTTATTTGCAACAAGATGTTAATGGAAGAATTGCACATGAATGGAATAACTTCTGACAAGCAGCAAAGATGGCACAAACTGACTGCCTGGTCATCAGGCTCTAGTAATTTAGTAATTAATATCATTTGCTCTTCTTATAGTCCTGTTGCTGGGCTGTGTTATGAAAGAGTAGTGAGATGTTTAGAAATTGCTGTGTGCAAACTGCTAATGGTTTTGTAGTGTTTTTTTTCCCCTTGGGGCTCACAGGGAGCAGGTTTAACTTCTAAAAAATATTTCCATTTATATGTGTGTATAATCTAATAGAACAGTCTGATTCTCTTTGGTTTGTTCTCTTCCATGCATAAAGCAGATTGATATAATTGTCTTTTAAATAATTTCTAGGATTTAAGCAGTTCTGACTTGATCAGACCAAAAATCAGCTTGGTGTGTCAGATTGTGAGGGTGGGGCACATGGAGCTGAAGGATGGGAAGAAACACACCTGTGGACTCCGGAGGCCCTTTGGTGTGGCAGGTATGAGAAATTCCATCAGTGGAGAAAGTAGCACAGCCCAGTGGCTGCACCAGTGGGCTGGGAATTGGGAAGGACACGTCAGCAAAGCCTCCTGGCCTTTTAGGGTCAGCATCTGCCTTCACAGTGGAGGTGCTGATACCCCTGTGAGACTTGCTAATGAAAATTGCAGGTAAAGATGAAATACTGTTTCTATTCAGATCTTGGTTTGTCACCCCTGCCAGCAGTGCTAGAGACTTTTCAGATCTTTGTCAAAGAGGGATTTGTTCCTCAGGACTGATGGGATAAACCTGGAGTTTTTAAAGGAGACTTGATGAATGTGAGATTCAATTCCTGGGATCTCTTGTGAAGAGACTTGCTTGAAATTTATGGTTGAAAACAACTTCAAAATAATCAGCATTTGAAATCTTTAAGTGTCATTTCTTTGCCTTGAAATGCCCAAGCCCCATCTACTTTTTATTTATTCACATTCACTTCCATAGGTTGACATAAATATCAATGAAAAGGCACCTTTTAAAAAGTTAGGATGAGAGTGGTGCTCTCTGTTGCTGTCGTGAGTGGCCCTGGCCCAAAATAAGCAAGTGTTGTTTCCATTCTGCTTGGGGAAAGCTCTCTCTGTATTCTTTAGCAACTTGGCAAAACTTTGTGATGAACTTGTGTTGTTGCAGTGATGGACATAACTGATATCATACATGGAAAGGTGGACGATGAGGAAAAGCAACATTTTATTCCATTTCAGCAGTAAGTACTGGATGTCAGAGTTCATCACATATCTGGCTTGTTTAAAGAGTTGTCCTTTGGAGAAGGACAAATTGGTATGGGAGCCTGGCAGGGTACCAAGGTATCTACAAATAGATTAGCTGATGGCAGTAGTCAGCTCTTTGAAGGAAGAGATTTTTGTCAGTCCTCTGAAGCCTTTGTTCTCCTTGGTTTACATGTCTCTATGATAGGCTGAATTGCTCAGGGAGTTTTGGCAATGCAGCTGAAATTGCTGGGTCCCCAGATCAAGAAAGAAGAACATGGTGCAAAATGATGACGTGGGGTCTGGGGGATGTGACCTTCACAACTATGAAGAGGTTGAAAGGGAGGATTTTCAGAATCACCTGAGCATGAAGAACACAATTCTTTGTCACTGCTCTCCAGTGCTCTCTCTATTGTCTGCCTCCTAACTTTTCAGATTAGTTTGTAAGGGTGGGTCAGAGGACAACAGGAAAGGGATTTCTCCCTCTTTCTGGGAAAGAAATTCAAGACCCAATGTATTTTCCATTTCTGCATTGCTAATTAGACTGGTGTGTTCTGGCTGCTCTCTGTTCATTTTTCAGCTCATCACAGAAACCAAAATAAAGCTTGTTTGGGTGGGCTGAGCCATGTTGTGATAGTCTTAAATAGAGCAGTCCATTTGGTGTGGCTGTATGTTATTTTAAGGTCTTTTCAGGGGAGATTGTGTGGGTTTTGTTGTTGTGGTTTTTTTCCCCCTACTCTTTCAGGGCTTGAAAGGCTGCAAAAAAAAGATGTAATTTCCTTTGCAGAATAACGTAATGGTTTTTAACTGAAAGAGGGGAGATTTAGGTTGGATACTAGGAAGAAATTCTTCACCATGAGGGTGGTGAGATCCTGGCCCAGGTTGCCCAGGGAAGCTGTGGCTGCCCCATCCCTGGCAGTGTTGAAGGGCAGGTTGGATGGGGCTTGGAGCAGCCTGGGCTGGTGGGAGGTGTCCCTGCCCATGCAGGGGGTTGGATCCTGATCATCTTCAAGGTCCCTTCCAACCTTCCCTATTCCATGATTCTATGATATAAATGTAGTCAGGGATTTTCTAGGACAGTGTTACTTACCCTAAGCCTGAGCTAACACTGTGATGTATTTCCTAATATGAGAGTTTAAATTTATTTCCATGGGGTTTGTGGAGGTGAAGAAGAAAAAAAAAAACCCAATGATTCCCATGGAATCTTTTTTACAAAAAGTATTTCTTTGGAAAACAGTCAGCTGTTGGCCAGCCCTCCTCTTGCAGAGCACGTGTTTGATGTTGGCCTGTCTGCTTCCCTGCCTCTCTTGTTGTTCTTCTCAGGATTGCCATGGAAACATACATCAGGCAGCGACAGCTCATCATGTCCCCACTGATAACTTCCCATGTGATCGGAGAAAATGAGCCCCTCACTTCTGTCTTCAACAAAGTCATTGCTGCAAAGGAAGTGAATCATAAAGGGCAAGGTACAGCACTTGGGCCAGGAGCTGATGGAAAAAACCTGGTGCAGGGGAGGGTTCCCTGTGCTTACAAAGGAAGAGAAATGGCTTGGGAAAGTCCAGAGATCCAGGCTCTGCTGGATTCTGCTACCTGCCCTGAGCCAAAGGGATGGTCTCTAGTGATTGTCATCCCAGCACCCTGGCAGCTAAAAAAAACCCCAGACAGTCTCAGGAGCTGTTCTTAATTGCACAGAAAGTTTCTCTAGCTGATGACTTACTGGCTGGTAATGTAATGTATTTAAGGTAAAACTGTCTTTACAGACATAAAATACTTTTAAGTGAACATGGCTGATGGTATATGCTAAAATCCTGTGGGTTTAAAGAGCACTATTCAGGATTCTTCTCCTCTTGCCTGTGTGTCTGGCCTTTACTCAGTAACACTAGTGGCTTAATCTCAAAGTTTGTATTTTACTTCAGAGAATCTGCTTACTCATTGAGGTGTTATTCAGCACTGGGGAGATAGAGAACTGGGCAAGTGGGAACCAGCTTGGGATATTTAAGGCATTGTTGCACGGATCACATGAAGAAACAGTTCTCTGATAAGCCTAGGCTTGACTTCCATGGGTTTGTCCCTTTTTTTAGTAAACAAGTGTTATCTTTCTTAGGTCTTTGGGTCTCCCTGAAGCTGCTTCCTGGTGACCTATCTCAGGTTCAGAAGGATTTTTCCCACCTTATAGACAGATCAACTGCTGTGGCTCGGAAAATGGGATTCCCTGAGATAATCCTTCCTGGTAAGCTCTGTATGTCTCTGCACTTCCATGGAGTGAAAGAGCCAGCTGAAATTCTAGAGTTTCTGCTATAAACAGATTGATTTGAAAGATCTCTGAAGCTTGTTTTAATTTTTCTTGCCATTTCCAGAGAGTCTTATTTTTTTGTCAAAGAAGTGAAAACATAAGCTTCCTTTCTTACATTAAAAAATGAGTGTGTGTGCTACTTGGAAGAAAACTTTATTGCATACAGGTTTGACCCTGCTCCACTTAATCCACTCAGTGCATTTTGCCCTGTAGAGCTCATTGCATTAAAAAGTTACATGAAGACAGAGGTTTATAAAAAGGAGAATGGTACCTTTTAAAAGATTTTGTGTAATTTGAGGTGAAGACAAAATGATGTGCTGTTGGGTGTTGTTAATTAGCTGGTATCAGTAAAGGCTAAGAAGAAGACATGATATCCAGGAATGTTAATTGTCAACCTGTAAAACTGTGAGGAAAACTACTCATTCAGGTTTATGAATTTTAGGTGATGTTCGAAATGATATCTATGTCACCCTGATCCAAGGGGAGTTTGACAAAGGGAAGAAGAAGACTCCCAAGAATGTAGAAGTCACCATGTCTGTACATGATGAAGATGGAAATCTCCAAGAGGTACAATGGCCTTTGCAGGAGGTCACAAGGCTGCTGTGTTTGCTAGATGATAGCTCTGGGCCAGAGGATCTTATTTATCAGTGGTATGCAGGAACTGTGATAATGAACAAGAGATACTATAGGTGATCTCAGTGACCAAACTGGAATGCTTGCTAATTATTTTTTGTCATTGATAAGAGATGTGAGCAAATCTGTAAAGATTCTGTAAAACTTTCAAAGAGGTGACATGCATTGAGATCTCCTGACTGGGAGTAACTCTGTCAGTCAGGTGCTCTGAAAATGTCTGCAGTTCTGGAGTGTGAGGGTGGGGAGACCCTGGCCCAGGTTGCCCAGGGAAGCTGTGGCTGCCCCATCCCTGGCAGTGTTGAAGGGCAGGTTGGCTGGGGCTTGGAGCAACCTGGGCTGGTGGGAGGTGTCCCTGCCCATGCAGGGGGTTGGATCTGGATGATCTTTCAGGTCCCTTCCAACCCAAACTGTTCTGTGATTCTATGACCCAAGATACTTGTTGCTTTCATTCAAGACCTTACCTTTTCTTTCCCCATCCACCCTTTGTCTTTTTGTCCAAAGAAAGCCATCCATCCTGGTGCTGGTTATGAAGGTGTCTCTGAGTATAAGTCTGTTGTTTATTATCAAGTCAAGCAACCTTGCTGGTATGAAACTGTTAAGGTAGGAGTGTGTCATTTATGGTCTTGCTTCCTTTGTGTAGGAAATGGAACTATGAAGAGTGTGGCCAGCAGGTCGAGGGAGGTTCTCCTCCCCCTCTGCCCTGGTTAGACTTCACCTCAAGCACTGAGCAGTTCTGGGCTGCCCAGTTCCTCAAGGACAAGGAGCTGCTGGAGAGAGGCCAGCACAGGGCACTGAGATGCTGAGGGGATGGAGCATCTGCCTGTGAGGAAAGGCTGGGAGAGCTGGGGCTGCTCAGCTGCAGAAGAGGAGCCTGAGGGGGGATCTCCTCAGTGCTGATCAGTATCTCCAGGGGGTGGCAGGAGGGGGGACCAGACTCTGCTCAGGGGTGTCCAGGGACAGGACAAGGGGCCATGGGCACAAACTGGAGCACAGGAGGTTTGACCTGAAGAGGAGAAAATCCTTCTTGACTCTGAGGGTGACAGAGCCCTGGGACAGGCTGCCCAGGGAGGTTGTGGAGTCTCCATCCCTGGAGACATTCCAGCCCCTCCTGGCTGTGTTCCTGTGGGATCTGCTCTAGGGGATCCTGCTCTACTAGATGGTTGGACTGGCTGATCTCCAGAGCTCCCTTCCAGCCCCAACCACCCTGTGATTCTGTAGTTTAAAATCAGTAGATCCATCAGTAACAGAATGTCCTGTAATTTGACTGCAGACAGAGGATGCTGGTGCTCATTTTTCATGGTGTTGCAGGTGTCCATTGCAATAGAAGAAGTCAGTCGTTGCCATCTGAGATTCACGTTCCGTCATCGCTCATCCCAGGAATGTAAGTACCAGCAGAGATCTGCAGGAGCACTGTCCTCTTCCTGCTCTCATTTTGATTTTCGGAGGACTCACAAAAGTGTAGTGCTGGCATTTTTATTTCCTTCCAGTGTTGGGGATTTTCTCTCAAAGAAAGATAGATAATTCAAACTTTTTCTGCCTTAAAAAAGGTTTTATGATGGTTTTGTTCTAGAACTGAAATTGGGGGCTAACATGTTTCCTACCTTGGAAGACAGTTATTAATGCTTATTGCTGCCTTGGCTTCTCAGTGTGTGGTGTTGTTTCAAACTTACTTCAAGGCCTTCACAAAATTCTAAAGGGTTTATAAAGGTCTTTCCTATAGGAAGATGACTCATTGGGTTAACAAAAGGCTAATGAGTAAGTTTGAGCCAGAAGTTTCATCAGGCTACTTCAGAGCCCTGAAATAAGTTTCATAATGTGAGACTAAGCCCTTGCAAGGCTATTACAATTCTCTTAAGGTACCTGGGGGATGCAGTGACATACTTGCACATCCATACTTCACAAGCAGATTTGCAAGATCTCAACTAAAATATCTCTACAATTATAACTGTCTATATAGCAGCATAATTAACCACTACAATTGTGTGACAAGAGATGCTTCAGAGAGGGGATTTTTCTGTGTAGTTGCAGATATCTACTAAGAGCCTTGAGAGGGGAGGGAAGAGAGAGAGCTCTTTCTCCTATGGATCCCAACAGTTTGCTGACTCCATTGGATCATGGTGTGATGCTACTAAAGAAAGAAGCTACACATCCAGAGCTGCATTAGGGGTAGTATGGACATTAATAAGACAATTCCTAATAAAGGTTTTTCTTTGTGTTTGCAGCTCGGGATAAGTCTGAGAGAGCTTTTGGCATGGGCTTTGTGAAGTTGATGAATGCAGATGGAACAACACTGCAAGATGGCAAACACAATTTGATTGTTTACAAGGTAGCCTGGGCATTTGCAGTCTCCACTTTTGTTTGACTAATCAAAGCAAGTCTCTTGGCAGACTTTTTTCCTAGCAATGTAAACATCATAATTGCAGAGGTTTTTAGTATTTTTTCTAGGATAACAGGACAGTAATATTCTGTGGGGTTTTGTTTGTTGTTCTTTTTCTCTTTTTTAAATAAGTCACCCTCAGTTCTGCTTTCACTGATGGGTTTTCTGCCTGCAAGTACACAAACCTGGTACATCCTTGTATGTCTCAGTACAGAGCATGTTTCCTCTAACATCATCCACCTAGACAGTGTACAGCAAACAGGCCTGGGGACACCTGCTTTGGAAGTTTGATGTGTGATGGGAAGAGAGAGCCAGTGCCATTAATCCCAGTGAGGGGGAAAAAGTGAATGCATTGCAATAGAAAACTGTGAGAGGAGGAAAAAAACCCTCCTCGATTCCATGATTTGAATCAGCCTGAAAAGATCTTGGTTCCTTGGCTGCATGGGCAACTTCTGTCCCTCAGGTTTAAGTCCCAAGCAGACAATGTGAGTAAATAACCGTAGACATGAGAAGGTGTTTAAAGCCCTCTCTGGCTGTCACTATGTGGAAGTGTGTCTGCAGATGAGAACTGCAAGAGGCCAGATGAGGGGTGCTGAGAGTGAGCTAACCCTTGTCTTTGCTGTGCTCAACCAACAGGGTGACAACAAGAAAATGGAAGATGCTAAAAGCTATTTAACTCTTCCTTGTACCAAAACGGAGGTGGAGGAGAAGGAGGCCCCCTCAGGGAAAAATCTGCACCATCTAGGCAACTTCACACCCACTAAAGACAGCACAAAAGACAGCTTCCAAATTGCCACTTTGATCTGCTCCACCAAACTTACCCAGAATGGTAGGTCTTGCATCAGCAGCCTGGTGGTATCCTGCTGCAGATTTGAAGGAAAGAGGGCACTTTCTTAATGCAAATTGTTTGGTTTGCAGCAGGTGTGGGCAAAAGCTTTCATCTTGCTGTTCCATGTTAAGGGCAGCTCCATCCCAGGATCATGTTGCCAGGAGAAAGAGTTTGACGAAGCCACTAGAGACCATGTCACATGAATATTTTATCCAAACTGCCAATGTTTAATGTAACAGCTTTGTTGGCATGTAAAGGAAAGGCACTCAAGAGTGACAGTGTATAAGTGTGTTCAGAATCCTTTAGGTTTAAGGTTAATTATCTTGCCTGCATCTTTCTGCCCTCCTGCATGTAAGCTCTGTTTCTGATTGTTGCACTCTCTGTCCAGGCTGTAGTTTCACCTGTATTCTTACATCTGAAGGTAGTAAATGAATTTCATTTCAGAAAAGAGATAATGTACATATTTCATTAACATGGAAGATCTGTGTGAAACCTGCTGGCCTCCTTTGAAAGCTTCATCTGTAGTTTGTAACTACACTTGAGGTTCTGGAGTGTCTTAGACTGTGATAAATAGCACTGCAGCTTAATGTCATTTATACAAGAGGTTTCAATTTTAACTGCAATTGCCATCTCCAAGAGGCTGCTCGAAAGTAAACACAGCCATTAGTAAGAAAAGTCATGCACTCTAATAAAATTCCTAGCTTGAGAGATCTTCTTTTGAGTGAATGAGAAGCCTGCAAAATTGCCTACCAAACACCTTGTGTCATCAAATTACACCCAGGTTCCCATTTATAGCAAAACTCAGCTTTCTTGCCAAGACAAAAGGACCACCTCAAGGTAATATTCTGTACATCAGTGTGACTTTTCTTTGTAAGCCAAGTCTAAAAATAACCTCTAGGCTTTGTTTTGTATTGTTCTGCAGCCAGTAAGTCAGTTGTGGTGGTGTAATCTAATTGCTGCTGTTCTGTCCTTGCTAGTTGACCTGCTGGGTCTGTTGAACTGGCGTTCTAACTCGCAGAACATAGCTCACAACCTGAGGAAGCTGATGGAGGTGGAAGGAGGAGAAATAGTGAAGGTATGTGTAGAGATTTGAGTCTCCTTCTTATGCAAACACTTCTCTACGTGCTTGATGTGGACCTTTGAGGGCTGAAATTGTGTTGTACCCCAAAGCTCTCTGTGTAGGCCAGGAGAGCTGTTCTAGCTGCTGAGCAACAGGACAACAAAAGATTTACTTTGCTCCAAGAGCTCTCATTAGTGGAATTTCCCAGGATTACAGAAGGTTGCTGTCACCAGGACTGGGGAGATATCAGTGACTGTGTTTTTCCCTGTATCCTTATGAAATAGAAGGTACATTCAAAGCCTGTTAATTTTCAGTAGTGGCTCTGGGCCTCCTTTGTGGATGGGACTTGCTGGGTACGTAGGAACAAAGTGCAGAGAAGGCCCAAAGAGCTCATAGTCAGAGTACCAGAGGGAATAGATCTGAAATGTGGGCAAGTGCCACAGAAAATGGTCTGCTGAGGGATTTAGGAGGTAAGACTTCCTGTGGTTCCAGGTGTGGGTCTTTTGGGGTTGTGCAAGGTCATGAACAACAAAGGTAAATGCTCTGCACACCAGTCTTTGTAAAATGCCTCAGTACAGTGGATGTCGTTGATTTGTCCCAGTGTAACCTTAATCTATAAGGACAAAATTAAATTTATTCAGTTGATCTCTTGCTAGATAAAAAGGTAACAGAAAAGAAAGTGGGGCTATTTAGAGTTCACAAGAAAAGATCCTCTGCTATACTGAGGGAGAATAGTGGGTTGGTCATGACAAGCAAGTGAATGAACACAGGGCTAAGATCCCTTTTTAAATGTTCTTTCATGTTCAACTGGGCTAGGCTGGAAAAATGGTCCAAAAGGGCAGGTTCCTGTGCAGGATTCCAGAAGAAGTCATCTTTTCACTATATTTTTTTTTCTCCCTCCAGTTTTTGCAAGACACCCTTGATGCACTTTTTAACATCATGATGGAAATGTCAGAAAATGAAACCTATGACTTCCTTGTGTTTGATGCACTGGTGAGTGAGTCTTTCCTGTGGATTTAGAGTAAATTTTTTTTCAGCCACGTTTTCAGTCTGTTCCTGGTGCTTCCTTTAGGTGAGGGATTGGTATTTTGCTCTGAGAAACCATATTTAAACAGTTCTGAAGGCATTTTCAGGAGCTAGGACTGAGATAGACATGGAGCTTTTCAGTGATCACAGTGAGAGCAGTAGTAAACATTTCCATAATTTATAGTAATTTCTCCAGATAACTCCTTCCATTAAGGCAATTCACAGAAGATAAAAGCCATATTTGTCGGAAGCACAAAGTGAAATGGTTTGTTCAGGGTCATGATGGTAGAGAATTTATGGCTGTGGTGGGAGCAGGACTTATGAACCCTAAATCCTAGCCTGGTGCTTAGGCAGTAGGGATGGCTGCTGCTCTGAACCTTGACAGGATTGTAAGAGGAGCCTTCACAAGGAGTTTTCTGCATCTTTGGAGAGGCTGCACAGGATGAGTGTGAAAGGCTTTGGTGTACAGTGCAGTAACAAAGCAGTTGCTTCGTGCTGATCAACAAAGGATGGGCTTGATGGTTCAGGAGGACATGTGAAGTCAGAGGTATCCAACTGGCCCCAGGAGGGTATGGGGGGGGCAGAATGTCCTGGCTCTAATACATGTCAGGGCAGTAACAGGACTGAGTGTTTGCTCCAAGTGTAGATGATCAGAATCTCAAGCTTGAAAGTGAAATTTCTTAGCTTTGAAAACCAGCAGCTCTGTGCCTGTTCAACTTGTGCTGTGACAGTGTCACATACGTGTTGGTGCTACTTCCTCTGTCACCTTTGTAGCTTGGAGAAGCCACTCCCTTTGTCTCAAGGACTTCCCTTCTAAATTCTGCCATGGGCTACCTTCCCTCTGAGCAGACACCACAGTGTTTATGAACAGCACTTTCTGTAGCATTAAAGCTATTGGAAAAACAAACAAAACTTATGACCCAGCAAAATAAGTGCCATGCCATCTGAGACTGAGTTATGCTCAAGTTAGAGGTTGTGCAGCTCTGTACGTGTGTTTCCTTTTGACTTTTTGGCAGGTATTTATTATTTCTTTGATTGGAGACATCAAGTTCCAGCATTTCAACCCTGTACTTGAAACTTACATTTACAAGCACTTCAGTGCAACCCTGGCATACGTGTAAGTACTGGTAACCACAAACCCCCAGGCTGGCATTCAGACTGAGAAACTACAGTTACCTGATAAAAGCAGCAGAGACCAGATGAGTGTTCCAGCCTATTCTCTGTAATTTCTCTTTTTTACCCTATAAAAGTTTCTGTTGTGAGATGGTGTTTATGCAGCTTCTGTCCAATTGCTTCAGAAGAACCTTGTGCTCTACACATGAGAATGCTCACACATGGAGAAGGTGTTAGCCTGCTTTTAGTAGTAATGTGTTTTCCAGCCTCCTCAGCACTTCATTTGGGGGGGGGGGGAAGCACATCAAGAAGCTGGAACTTTCAGACAAATTTGCAGAGACTTTTCTGAGAATTCATAAACTGGTTATGAAAATGTAACATCCCATGAAACCCAAGATTCCAGAAGGCTGTGAGGAGGACCCTTGTCTGTCATCTGTTTATTAGATTGTAGTTTCTCTCTGGAATAAGGGAGCTGGGCTTACACAGAAACTTAACTATGTCTGTGTTTATTCTCCCTCTTGTTTTCTTTCCAAAGGAAACTCACCAAAGTACTGAACTGCTACGTGGGAAATGCTGATGACTCCAGCAAGACAGAGTTGCTGTTTGCTGCTCTGAAAGCCTTGAAGTACCTGTTCCGATTCATCGTTCAGTCACGAATATTGTACCTGAGGTGAGACCAAGGTCATTGCCATCCTTATGTCTCCTTTTGCAAGTCAGTGGAGTTACTTCCAGGCAGTGGAGGGGATGTTTTTCAACGTGTCCTTGATTTAAGAGGGGTGTCTTCCTGCCTCTGTCTACAGCTGGAGCAAGTAAGTTGAGTGAAAACGGAAGGACCTCGTTTCAAGAGGAGAATTTTTAGTCACCTGTAGCATGTTATAAGCAGCTTATGGTAGTGCTGAAAAGGAACCTAGTGTTGATTAAAAAAATTAAAGCATGGATTAACTTCCTCATTTTAAGAAACAAATGCACAGTTATTTGCTGGGTCAGGTGAAGGTGACATGCTGTCCACTTAGGGCATGGTCAATGACCGTGGTTTTACCATAGCCTCAAAACATGTTTTCAGGATTTATAGTGAATCTTTGGAATCCTTTCCTCATGTTCATTCTGCTTGTTTAATACAGAAGGAGCTGTTTGATCCTTGCAAGCCAAGCAGAGTTTGATGCAATGGCAGTTTAAAAAGTGCAGCTTTTCCCTTGTAACAGATTTCAGCAGGAAATGAATTCAGGCTCCCCGTCGCCATTTTTACACTCGTGTCTTTGTAGAAGGAGCTTGCATCAAGATGTTGTTCCCCAGGATAAAATCAGATTTCTGCTACTATGATACTGTCAGCCTAGATTTCTGTGTAGGACCAGCTCTTCCTGTTCTTGGCAGGTTTTATGGGAAAAGTGAAGATGGGGATGCATTTAATGACGCGATACGGAAGCTGTTCCTCTCCTTCAACGTCCTCATGGATCGGCCTCTCGAGGAGGCTGTCAAGATCAAGGTATGCAGGGCTTGCAGGGAGAGGTGATGGCTTTTATTACATCAACTGATGCAATTGGAGGGGGGAGAAGGGGAGAAGGGTACAGGAAAAGGGGACAAGTTCCCATGCGCGTAAAACCCATCCGGATGAGTCACATCACCTCTGAATGTCTGTTGTAAGGAGCTGTGTGTGGCAGGAAAGGAATATTTAAACCCCAAAGTTTATCAAATAAAGGTGAGAGCTGTGGCTTTGCTGAAAACCCTTCAGCCCCTGCTAGGATGAACAACTAAAAACCCAAGATGAAATGTACTGCAGTGTGGAAGACACTTCAAGCAGGAACACCAAGCTGAGGGTGATGGAGATAGAAATGTTAAGTTGCTGCAAAAATCAGTCTAATGCTGGGAATGAAAGTAGTGAAAAAACACATGCTTTCTAAATGTATCTCAGATTTTACACTTCCTTATTTTTATCATGTCAACAGGATTATGAACCTTCTTACTCTCTGAGGAGGAGCAGAGCAGCCTGCAATGAGGCTGCTGCACTGCTAAAGGCAGTGAGGCCTCTAGGTTGCTTGCTTTATTTCAGTTCTTCTAGCCAACATGCTTTCCTTAATTTGAAGGAAAGCCTGATTCTAAGCTTTTAATTAGCAGTTGGGTGATTTAAAGCCCAACCTTGATTCTCATGCAGTCAGAGTACCTGCTGGCAGCAGCCACAGAACACCACAGAGAGACCTTTAGTTCCTGTTGCACGTTGTTGTCTGGATGCTACGTTTATGAAAGCCAGACTGCAACCTAGGTAACTTATTACTATGTATGTGGACATGCTGAAGTGTGCAGAACACTGAATCTGGTTTAGTGACTAGTGCTTTTCATGTCAGGCTATAAGGAGATTAATCACTGGAACTGCAGGATGTTTGCAAAAATGAAAGAACTTGGCTGCAAATCCTTCCTCCTTCACCTTTTCCACTGTGCTCTGCAGATGTGTGGTTGCTGGAGGGTCTTTGGATAACATAAATTTTTATGTTAAGCCAGTTCTCTACAGGTGTCTGTACATTTGAGCTTGACAAAAACTGGATTTGTCCTGTAAGCTACAGGCATTGTGAGACTTTACACCCTTTTAGAATGAACTAGTTAGTCTAGCTCACTTTCCATGTGTTTCATGTCCTTGTTTTCTGTTTTCTTGCAGGGTGCAGCTTTAAAGTATTTGCCAAGCATCATAAATGATGTCAAACTAGTATTTGACCCTGTTGAGCTCAGGTAACCACCTTAACTTTGTTTGTCCTCCAGACCCAGCTTGTCTGCTGGGAAGAATTTTGGAAGCTTTCCTAAAGACAGCCACTCTGATGATGACATGATGGTGCATGTACTGCACATGTGTTTGGGGAAGTGCTTGCAGGGCTTTGAAGGAAATCAGTTCAGTTGAAGGGAATCTGTGAATCTCAACTGCTCTTTCTTAAGCACTTGGAGATTTTACTGAAAACCAAATTTTGTTGAAATGTCCAAGTTTCCACCAATTACTAAATACTGCTTCTGGTAAACCAAAATGTGTGATAAAGGCAGGAGCACAGAACCTGGATTTATTCAGGGAATTCACAGCACTGTGGATCTCTGTTCTTTGGTGTTCATAGCTTTGCCCAGAACCTTCCAACCCTGCCTCCTTGTTCTGACACAAATAATTTGCTCATAAGCAGTAGACAGACAGCAAATGTACATGGAATTTAATTTAATGGAATCTCAGATTGAAATGAGTCATCACTCTTGATGAAAGGGGCATCTGGAAGGATACACTCTTGCCATTGTATGTTGCAGTGTTTCAAGTTTCAGCAGTGGTCTGCTCAAGCTTTGCAGAATTCTGCTTTCATTTTGCATTAAAGTAAGTATGATTGTCTTGTGCTGGCACTGGAAGGAGGACAGTGTTGTCTGTTTATAAGCTTTTGTGATATATCTGCTGTGTCTGTGGATGCAAGCTTCATTTTAAGCAGTTCAAGCTTGCAGTTTGTGAATACTGCTCAGTTTTACTAAAAATCCTAAGTTTCTTGAAACTAAGTTAGGGCTCCACAGCAGTTTACTTGGAGACCACTTGCAGGTAACTTGTCCACACAGTGACAGAACTGCTGGTCTTGCCCAGGGGCAGGACAGTTTAAGTGCAGGATGGAATCGCGTTGGGTGAAAATGCTGACCAGCTGCTTCCTTTGTGTTTTGCACACTAGTGTCCTCTTCAGCAAGTTTATCCAGAGTATTCCTGACAACCAGCTGGTTCGACAGAAGCTGAACTGCATGACCAAGATAGTTGAGAGTGATCTGTTCAAGCAGTCTGGTAAGTGACAAACTGCAACCTCTGGCTTCTGTGCGGGGCTGGGCACCCTTAGAAATAAAATGGCTTTCAAGTTCATGTGTCCATTCCATCAGTGGTAGTCTAATGTTAAATTCATCCTTAGAAATATTCCTTGCCATGGAACAACTGAAATGTTGTTGCTGTTCAGTCTTTATACGTTGTCCACTGCTGTAGGATCCTGAGCCAGGTGATTTTCTTAGAAAGAGGCAGAAGGTGAATGTGTGTCTTTGGTGCAGTGCTTATTATTGCAGGTTACTGATGACTCCAGCCTGGTGGTGGTAACTCAAGGGGATTTAAGCATGTTTTGGTGTCCAAGACAGTTATGAGCAGGAAGCTACTGTGTGGTGTCCATGTGTACTGAATGCTGAAGAACTTGCTGAGACCACCAGGATGTGGTGCTGTGCTTCACTTTTCAGAATGCAGAGATGCTCTCCTGCCCCTGCTCATCGATCAGCTGAGTGGCCAGTTGGATGATAACTCCAACAAGCCTGACCACGAGGCCTGCTCACAGCTGCTCAGCAACGTTCTTGAAGTCCTGGATCGGAAAGATGTGGTGAGCATCAACTGTCCAGGGGGCAAACGAAGGTTAATTCTTCTTTTGAGAAGTGACAGCAAAGAAATGGGCTCAATTTGTGCCTCACACAACTGAGAAGTTCTGATGTTTACAGAAATTGTGTTGCTTTGCTGTGTAGTTCTTTGAGTCTCTTTGCACATGAAGTAGCTGTGTCTAAAAAAAGAGCCATGAAAGGTTGAATTAGTTGTTATCACTGCAGTACAAAAAGCAATTGCTTTCCTTTCCAGGGACCCAGCTACTTTGGTGGCTTGTTGATTTATCTGGAGCAAGTCAAGAAAGCATTTGTTTTCTTGTTTCCTCTGCAATGAAATAGGAGCAACGATCGTTATTCAGCCAGGATAATACAGTAACTTGCCACATTAATCATGGAAATTGATTCTAAGTTGCAATGAAAATAATAGTTGGAGCTGAAGAAGCTGTTTGGTTCAGCTGTGTCAGGATGAACTAATGAAGCTGGTTTAGATCAATCCTGCCAGCTCCCCACCAAGCCTGTACCTACAGTGCCCGAATTGATCACGCATGTGTTTTAAGTCCACTTTTTTGCATCCTGTAATAACAATTAACCACCATCAGGGCACTTCTCCCTCACGGGGAGCACTTTGTAGGGCACTGTCCATGAAGAATTGTCTCAGATTTTCATTATTGCCTATTCCCAGGGGCCCACTGCTGTCCACATCCAGCTGATCATGGAGCGCCTGCTCAGGAGAATAAACCGCACGGTGATCGGGATGAGCAGACAGTCCCCACACATTGTGAGAGCCTTTTTACTTGCTGCACTTATCACTTCACCATTTGCTGTAGTGAAATTGATTCTCCTGGGAGATTTCAATCCATAGCAGTGGTTTGTGAAATCATCTTTCCATTTCCTGCAGGGCTTCTGTGCCACTAGAATGTGGCTTTTGGTGGTGTTCTGAGGCCAGGTTTTAGGATACAAATTGTCCCCTTCCAGCAGCAGTTTGACCTGAGTGACAGCTGGCTGTGACATCAGGTGCCTTTGGCTTTGATGTGCAGCAAATGTGGTTTCAGTGCAGGCAGTGAGAGGGCAAGGGGGAATGGATTGAAACTGGAAGAGGGAGATGGAGGTTGGAGATCAGGAGGGAATTCTTGGCTGTGAGGGTGGTGAGAGCCTGGCCCAGGCTGCCCAGGGAAGCTGTGGCTGCCCCATCCCTGGCAGTGTTGAAGGGCAGGTTGGATGGGGCTTGGAGCAGCCTGGGCTGGTGGGAGGTGTCCCTGCCCATGCAGGGGGTTGGATCTGGATGATCTTTCAGGTCCCTTCCAACCCAAACCGTCCTGTGATTCTATGATACAGCAATACCTTTTTTTTTCTAACTTTAAGGTCAAGTTAATGGTATTACCAGTATGTCAGCCATGAGAATTACAGTTGGCCATGGTAAATTTGAAAATCATAGGATCATTTAGGTTGGAAATGACCCTTAGGATTTCACTAAGTGGTTCAATTACATATGTGTTCTATGTGTTCCATTGTTCTGAGGGTGTGGGGTTTTTTTAGTTGTGTTGTTTTTGTTTGTTTATTTGTTTTGGTTTTTTTTGCAAACGGTGATCTCTGGGGAGAAAGCAAGCTATCCTCAGAGTGCATAGTTGAAATTTAGGAAGTCTTCCCATCTGGTAAGGCAGAACTCTGAAAGCATCTGCCACACTTGGAACTTACAGTCTAATACAGGAGAATAATCAATGTTTTGTTTTCCCTATTCCAGGGCATTTTTGTGGCCTGTATGACAGCCATCCTGAGGCAGATGGATGATTTCCATTACAGCCATTACATCAATACTTTCAAAACCAGGCAGGACATTATTGTAAGTCAGCCTGACTGAGGGATTAACTCAGTCCATAAAGAATTGCACTCTGCTTTTGAAAGGTCATTTCAAGTTAGTGTGCTCAGTTTGGAGTGATTATACTGCATCCATCACTGCACCCCAATGACTTGTGGGCACCTAACGCCACAGTCACTGGGGATGTATCCACATCACCCCTGCTGGGGATCCACAGTGAGTGTTGCTGACTCAGTAGAGCCTGAAAGCAGCATTTGTAGCATTGAGTAAAAACATGCTTAATGAATATTTAAGCCTGTGCAAGTAAAAAGTCAGGAACCAGAAGAGTGAATCAAGATGAAAAGCATTTTCCCTCTTCTGCTCTCACTGTATCTCTTTGTGACCCTCTTCTCTTTATCTGCTTCTCTCTAATTCTTTCTTCCTCTCTAGGGTTTAATTAAATGCTTTAGTCTTACTTTAGTGGGCAGCAATGCAAATAGTTCCTTCCATGTTAAAAACATGGTACAATTCATGGCCCCAAAGACTTTCAGTATGAAACCAGGTGAAACATTAGGTTTTGATTTTTCAGGGTGGGATTTTGAGGCTCATAGAATAAACAGCTCTGTCCAGAATTTTTTCTGCAGACTGTTCAGAGTAAGTCAGAACCAAAAGTAGTATTTATGCAAGTCTGAAGAATGGCACAATAACTGTTCTGGCTTTTTTGTCCCCATACTCCTTGTTTTGCAACTTAAGAGTGCTTGCTTATTTTAATACTGGCTGGGGAAGAGCCTGGATTTATGGTCTTCTGTAAAAGCCAGATCAAAACCCACATGAAAGTGTTTGAGATTAATTTTGGGTGGCAAGGTGATGTGTTTCTCTGAGCAGTTGGAATTGCTTGCCATCTGTTGAGCAACATAGCCACCTACAGGAGACACACATTCCTGTCACTTCTCCATCTGAAAGGCATTGTCAGAGAGCACTAATCTGGCTTTAGAAATGCTTTTTTATATTACCTAAGTGTTGGTTTTTTTGTGAAGGAAGAAAATCGAGTAGATTCATTAATTCTACATCAAGTAAAGGAGTGAAAAGGTTTTCAGCAGGGCTATGTAGAAATACTGCCTGAGGAAGAAGGGTGTTAGGAAGACAAATCTGTTTGAGTTAGGAAAAAGGTGGATTCAAGGCTGAAATGAAACAAATTTATGTTGGATGGGCCTCAGTTCAGATTTTTTTTATTTTTCCTGAAAAGCAGTAGAGGTAGACTAGGAGAATATTGTAGCTTAAGATCAAGGTAAGGTTAAAGAGGTGCTTGAAAGCTTTCCTGTAATGTAAGCTTCAGGTTGAAGCTCAGCTTACAAGTTGAAGATGTCTTGTTCTGGCTCAAATAGGATAATATTTCTTTGGTATTTCTGTGTGAATACATAAAGCTTCTACGGAAACATTTTTACAAGTCCTTAAATCTACAGAAGCAAACCCACACTTGTGGTGGTGTAGCAGTTGTTAATACCAACAGAACATTGCATTTTATTTTACTGCAATGATTATTTGTCTTTGTTGTTCATTGTTGTTTTTTGTTTACTTTGGTATTTCCAGCCTTGGTGTTGCATCATTACTTGTTTGGTTTAACACTATTATAAGTTAATTTATATCTTCAGGGTGCCCCATGTCAAGTCTAAATCTTTCCATCAGGATTTAATAATCCCCAAAGGATTTTTAACTGAGGCAGCACCAAATCCCCTTTTCTCTCCTCACATCAGTGTTGCTTGCCAATTCTGCAGAGCAAGCTGTTCAGCTCAAGCTGAATACTGGTTTTACTGGTGATCTTTGCAAGGTGGTGATTTCTCATGTGACCTTGTGTCCCTCTTCTTTGTAGAGAAGAGATGCCCTTTAACTGCTCATAAGTAGCATTTATATCTGTAGAGACCTTAATGTAGAAATCAATATTCTTCATATTCCCTTCTTTTGTTCATCTCTCTTCTTTTTCCTTTTCCTTTTATTCTATAATTCAGCCTTGCCTTGCAAGAGTTTTAAGGTGTGATACAGCTTTTCTTGGAGCAGTTTGTGCAAAAAGGAGTCTTTTCCACAGTGCTGTTGTAAACCATGTGTCTGACAACATGTTCACTGTCCCACTTAAACTGGATCAGAAAAGACTTAACTAATTGGGGATGTGAAAATACATTCTAATTTGTCTTTCTAGAAGATAGAGCCTAGGGCTGTTGCACTGTCACCATTCAGACATTTTGAAATAAGTCCTTGAATATTGGTTTTGCTTTTTAATCCAGCTTGAGCACCAGAACTCCCTACAACACAGCTTAATTCAAAACAGTAAAGACAGATTTAATTAAACAGACCAACATGTTGTGTGGAATTATTTCTCCTTCTGTAGCTGAATGGATGAGATGTCAGAAATAATGTAGTTATTGGAATATACCCACAGAATAAGAGGTCCCTCTTAGGAGGTACAGTGTATTGATTGCTGATCAATGCAGTCATTAATCAATGCAATTGCAAGCATTTGCATTTCCCAGTATTTTCATGTGGGTAAAGGGCTACCATATTCAACCTGATGGGCTGTTGTTTTTATTTTTCTAACAGGACTTCCTGATGGAAACATTCATAATGTTTAAGGATCTGATTGGAAAAAATGTCTATGCAGCTGACTGGATGGTCATGAATATGATGCAGAGCAGGTGCAAAGTTGCTGCTGTTTTAAGTCTTGCTGCTGCTTTGGAGCTTTCTTGTTCCTGCAGGGAGGGTGGCTCACACGAGCAGGCTGGAGTTACATGGGCTTGTTTTCTTTTACAGTCTCAGGGTGATTTAAATTAGATTTCAGTGGAGTGCCTGCCCACTTCTGATGGAACTGGAAGCCTTTCTCCTTCTGCCCAAAGGCACACAACCAAAACCATGCCATCTTTTCTCCAGCCATTTATCTGCTGGGGAGTGCAGCACAAAGCAGAGAAGCTTTTTTGGTTGCAATTCTGGGGGAGCCACACAGCAAATGTAAAGCTGGACATACAGTCTAGGGTTTAGTGTGCTGGCCTGTAAACTAGAGCTACCCAGGTTCACTGCTCTGCTGTGGACTTGGGCCTTGTGGGAGTCAGTCTCTCCTGCTAAGTCTGTACAACTGGGATGGCTTTGGCTTGCTGAGCACCAAAACATGGCCCAGCCCTGGTACCCCAGCAGGGGCATCAACAGCACTGGGGACACAATGAAGAGACAACAAACCTGTACCTGCTGTGTGCATGGCACAGTCATGCATGTCCCCTCCAGCAGGCAGCATAGCTCCCCTGTCATGGGGGTGCAGTGGAGAAGGACATGCCAGTAGCAGGTTATTTGAGTATTTCAGTGGTGGGGACAGGCTAAACTGGAGAGGCTCCCATCTGGAGTGACACTGCACTGTCAGAAGTTGAATGACCCCAAAGTGTTTTTGTTGCTCACCTGCCTCCAGTCAGGGTTTCTTTTGCTTACAGAGAAATAACTTGCCAGAATGTCCCTCTACTGGGAAAGAAGTGAAATGGCATTATAAAGGAATAGCTGTCTTGTTTGGAACAGGCAGGGTCTTGTCTCCTCAGCTCACATGTAGGAGACATAAACAGCAATACTGTTTTTTTCAAGAGCCACCTTTTACTTGACATTTTCTCTCCTCCAGGGTTTTCCTCCGGGCAGTGAACCAGTTCACCTCCGTACTCAACCGTTACTTTCTGGATCAAGCAAATTTTGAACTCCAGGTAATGTTCCATTGTTCCTGGATTTTCTTATGGGACCCCAGTCCTGAAAGGCAGGAATAACAGATTTGGTGATATGGAGAATGCCTGTGGAAAATGCCCCTAGTCTTTTATAAAAAAGCAGCAGAATGTGAAGCAGTTTAGAATGACAGAGCTCTGGTTAGCGCAGCAGTAAGTTGCAAGCACACAGCTGCTGCAGGCTTTAGGAGGCCAGGCTGAGCAGTGTGCTGACTGCAGCTGCTTGCTGCTTGCCTAGTGCAGAACAAAATACTGCATGGGTGTGCCCTGTGTCACTTCCTTTAGCTGGGAAGCATAAGCTAAAAAGAGTGAGAAACGTGAAGCTGTTCTCTGCTTCAGACTTGACTGCGGTAGCTGAGTACGAACCAGCAGCATCACTGGTGCTACATTTCCTCCTTAACAATCACCTGGGAGAGCACAGCACTTGGGGCTGTGTAGATCTGTTCTTGCTTTCCCTTTGTCTTCTCCTATTTTAGGCTTGTTTCTCTTCCACAGCTCTGGAATAACTATTTCCATTTGGCTGTGGCCTTTCTCACTCACGAATCCCTCCAGCTGGAGACCTTCTCACAAGCCAAACGCAACAAAATTATCAAGAAGTGAGTTTACACTTTAAAAGCTGCCAGACCTTTTTCCTTTTAAGATGCTTCGTTTGGACTGTCCCAGACATACCCTGTACAATCTTAGGATGGGATGAAAAATGCCATGGAAGTGCTGGATTAATGAATGATAAAGGGAGGAGAGGTGACTAGGACAGATGTCAGCTCTTCACACTGGATGTGTGAGTCTGGTTAGATCCTGAGTTGTTTGAGCTGAACTTAAGCACCTTGCCAAAAGATTTTTCCCACTGTAAGGTCTGTCCTAGAAGGCTTGACATGGTTCCCACCAATACCATCTGCAATTCCTCAGCCATTGTGTAAAGTAGATAAGAAGGAAGCCTAAAACCTCTGCAGCTTTTTAGTCCCCTCTTTGTTTTTTCTGTTTTGAAAGTGAGAACATGTCAGAGGCACTAATCAACCCAACAGTAGGAATTTTGAGTCACTTGGCAAAATTTGCCAGGACACTGAACAGCTTTTACTTTTGCATTTAGCTGGAATCAAATGCCTAAATGTCTTTGTAGATCTTGACAGAGTTTTATTAGGGCATACGTAGTTAATGTTTGCCATCTTTTTCCTGCAATAATGAGGACTTTAATGAGCTTGGTCGTTAAACATTCTTCCATCCTCTTAAATGTAATGTCAAGTTGAAGCTCTTAGGGAAAAACACCAAATATAACAAAACTCTGTTAGAATTATAGGAAATAGGAGGACTGCAGCTTTGTTGCTGGCTGGGATAAGGAACATAAAAGATAAAAGATGTGGTCATGTCCTGGTTTGAGCCAGGATGAAGCCAATTTTGTTTTACTGACAACAAAAGGTACATAGTACTGAGGAACTTCCCTTAGTAGGGAGGATATCCTGGGGAACCCCTGGGTCCCAGCACATTCAGGTTTGTGTGTGTGGTTTTTGTAAGAGGAGGGTAATAGGTTTTGTGGTTTTGCCATTAAATTTCTTCTGCAACTTTCAAAGGTAATTTCAATCTCTAGGCCTTTTAAATCTTTTCTTTCTAATACTTTTTCCTAGGTATGGGGACATGAGGAAAGAAATTGGCTTCAAAATCAGGGATATGTGGTATAATCTGGGTGAGTTCCAGCTAAAGAATTATCTTTATTCAAGCTCTCGAGCTGGGTTTCAAATCCTTTATTTCTTTACAAAAGCTGCTCATGTTTAATGTGGGAAAATACACTTTAGGTTGAGCTGTTTCAGAGCACAAGATCTCTTTTTCTGGGAGTAGCTTCCAAAAGCAGATCTTGTCTCATGTCAGCTGCTGAGCTAATTTGTTAGATTCTTTATAAAGGTTGTTCTACTGTATGAGGGAGCAGTGGAGAATTTTTTAGAGAGCCTTTGTGATTTCCAACATGCATGCAATTCACATCAGTTATTTTCCTGGATTATTTCTGAATTTTGGAACCATAACACGTGAAGTCTACCTTCAGTATCCATTATCAACACACAATATGCCTGCTAAGCACAGTGTCTCAGTTTTATGGTCTTGAATTTATATGAATCATGTGCTTAAACGTAAGGATATCCAAATCCTGCCTTCAACCAGCCATGTTCTGTTAGGATGTATCTGACTTTCTTGCAGGTCCCCACAAAATAAAATTCATTCCAGCAATGGTAGGGCCAATCCTGGAGGTAACCCTTGTCCCAGAGCCTGAGCTGAGGAAAGCCACCATTCCCATCTTCTTCGACATGATGCAGTGCGAGTTCAACTTCAGTGGGAACAGAAACTTCCATATGGTAAGGGAGTCTGGGATCTTCAGTGCAGATGTTCCACACTCTGCATTGGGCAAGAAGGGAGAGGGGAACATTTAAACCAAACAAGAAGACCACACACAAACCAAGCATTATGCCAAACACTTGAATGGATTGTTAAGTTTTTTTGTAGGAGCCAGAGCTCTTCAGTTCTTTCCCTGACTTTACTTTTGCATGTCTTTGGTAATTAATGAGCTACTCTGTTTTCCTGTTTTTCTGCATTAGCAGATGTCTGAATACACACATCTAAATTGTGAAGAAATTTGGAGACCCTAAGACTCTACAGAGTAGTGTCTAGATACATTTTTATCACTGAAATTCCCCCAAGGCAAATTTTTGGCTGTAAATACAAGTTACCATAGAGAAAACTGCTGGACACTCAGGACTGTTCAGCCCTTAGTCTGTTATTAACCTTAAATTTTAGAACACATTTGTGAACACTGATGCCACCAGTATGGAAAGTAGAACTGTGACACAAGGGACAGACATGATTTGCTTGAGGCTACACAAGAAAAAGGGCAGAGCAGGGAACAGGGCCTGAATTCCTGAGTCCAACCCTGTGCTAGTTTCTTCAGAAGTTGCCTTTGGCTGCTACTGGGAGAGCACCAGAAAGTGAGGAAGGAAAAGGAGGATCTTAGCTTTTGCCCTGAGGTTAAGTTTTCTCTGCAGTTTCTAAGGACTTATTCTTCCATCTTTCCCTGGGGATATCAGACATTAACATCTCACCTGGCAGGCAGGAGACACTGTAGTAGTGCTGTAGACAGTCTTCTCCCTGGAGATAGGAGCCATCCATCCAAAAGGCAGCCACCCTGGCATTTCTGACTGTTGTCAGATGTGATGTGCATCTCCCCAGGCACCATCCTCATACCAGCTCAGACCCCAGCTTCAGTGTGCATGTAGGATCTTTCTTCCCCTGGGGTCATCAGTCTTCAGTGTGGTTGGCCACAGGGTCTCGGGGATTTTTGGAGCTGGGAGAAGGGAGCAGGATGTGTGTGGCATGGATTTTCCATTCCAGTGGTGTTGACATGTGAGCTACAGTTAGAACTGGGACTGGGTATTTGACCTGCTTGCAAATAACAGGGTTTGTCTTTATGGCTCAACAGACAATCACACAAGCCTTGGTTCTTGCAGCTTGAGAAGATGCATTAATTAGTAGTCACAGTGTTTATGATGGCCAGAGAGTTGTGACTTGCCCTTGACTGGTGGCAGGAGTTCAGTTTCTTCAGGGTTAGTGGGTGACCTTTACAATCTGTAACTTGGCTGCTGAGATGCTCTCCATCCCAGCAAAGCTGAGCTGCTAATGGATGGAGGAGAAGGCAAAGCATTACCCCAGAGCATGACTCTCCAGTGTCTTAGGATGAGATAGGGGGGACTTCAATTTCCTTGCTCCAATCTTGTCATCTTATTTCTTACCATTCTATCCTCTACGAACAATGAAAGCATCTTCCAGCTTAGCTTGTGAAAGCAGCATCTGAGGGTGGGGCAGGTCAGAAATGCCAGCTGGAAGCATTACTGGTGTTCAGACCACGCTCTTGAGAGCTGCTGTCTATTTGATTGTGGATTTTGCCTTTTCAGTTTGAAAATGAGTTGATAACCAAGCTGGATCAGGAAGTGGAGGGTGGCCGAGGGGACGAACAGTACAAGATTTTGCTGGAGAAACTGTAAGTTTTATAAAGAACATGGAGGCTCTTTTTTTACAGCTTAGTTGTCTGTTTTTCTAGTACAAACAGACCCTGATTTGTTACCCCAGTGATAAGGGAAGCAGTGCAGTTGACAGTGATCTTAATATGCAGGTATTCTGAGACTGTTTGCCTTAAAATGCTTCTATTCTGGAGCAGCAGCTTGCACAGCTGCTCTGAGTTGGAGCTGAAAGCCTAGAGGCAGATGCCAAACTGGCCAGGGGTTTGTAACTGGAAAAGCTGGAGAACAGCAGGCTCAGAGTTAAAGCCAAGTCAGAGGAGCCTTTTAGCACCAAGAGTAGAGCCCAGGTTTTTGATCAAGGCAGGCTTTGTCCTGCCTGACTCGGGCATCTCAGGTCTGGGGGTGTTGAGCTGTGCTGCACTGGAGTGTCTGTTCAGGAAATACATTTCACTGAGCTGGGGGCTCTTTGGGTGGTTTACTCTGAAGTTCTACTTAGCACTGCTCAGAGCTAACTGAGTGTTCCCTCCCTTCTCTCTGGGTGTACCTGCAGCCTCCTGGAGCACTGTCGGAAGCATAAATACCTGTCTGCTTCTGGAGAGGTGTTTGCTCTGCTGGTCAGCAGCCTCCTGGAGAACCTGCTGGACTACAGGACCATCATGCATGATGAGAGCAAGGAGAACCGCATGAGCTGCACTGTCAATGTGCTGGTATGGGCAGGGCTGGGGTTCAACTGGGTTGTCTCCTCACTGACCTGGCTTTTGTGGATTCTGAAGGATTTTTATTGTAGGATTTAAAGTAATTCTTCATGCCATTTCTGCCTAGTGATGGGCCTAAATCAGGCTACCAGCTATTGACAGCTGTAAAGCTTAGAAAGATGGACAGTCCAAAAGCAAGTCATGTGGCTGGTCCTTGTGTGCATGGCCATCTGAAGCCCTGGAATACAGACAGGAAAGATGGCTGAGAGTTGGGGAAGTGTGGGTTTAAGTGTCTGCTCCACTGCAACGAGCCTGTATGACTTTGGACAAGCCACTTTCTGCCTTTGACTTCCCCCTTGGCTAGAGGTTATGTTGAAGGGATGGCTGCGAGGATATATGCACCTAAGTAAGCAAAATGACAGCAAAGATCTTTTGAGATATCTAAACCTGATGCTTAAGTTACTTGACTGAAGATGATTATGCAAATCCATGGCACTTTGTACAACCTAAAGTTTGATCTTTTCTTGGCAGAATTTTTATAAGGAGAAGAAACGAGAGGACATTTATATCAGGTAGTTCCCCCCATAAACCTGTAGAGAAGCCTTTGTTTCTCTTGGTGCTCTGTGCACTGATCCAGGAACCCTTCCCATCAAGTAACAATTGCTTTTTGTTTGTTTAGGTATCTCTATAAACTCCGAGACCTGCACACAGACTGTGAGAACTTCACAGAGGCAGCATACACTCTCCTCCTCCATGCAGAGCTGCTCCAGGTATTACTCTAAAGCCAGTTTTCATTTCCCATGTCATGATGTGGGTTTTAAATGAAGTTCAGAAGGCTCAGAATAAACAATTCACTCTTTTTCTTTCTGTAATGTGACTTTGCCTTACCTCAAAACTAGTGGTCATTAAGGAGCTTCACAATTTTGCAAACTGCAGGGCAGCTAAATGGATTAAAGCAAAAGTGTTATTGGTACCAATTTCTTCCACACTCTTGGTTAAGCAGAGTGCTTTAGTGAGCTGGAGAAAATCTCTCTGTTTGGGGTCATAGTACAGTTTTTTCCACTTGTGTATGAACAGTGTAAATTGTATTAGCCTCAGCTGTCTTAATTTGCATTTAAGTCAACCTCTTCATGTCTTCCTCAGATGAATAAAGCATACACTTAATAAAGCTGGCTTAAGACTTTTAAGCCAAAATCAAACCAGTTTTGCAGATTTAATTAAACTTGTATTTAAAGTTAGTTTTAAATATGCCTTTCAAAATTGTAGAAGTTCAGATGAATTCTTAAACTGATTTAAAATTAACTGTTTATATAGAAAAAAATTGGCACATAACTGAAGCTTTCTGACTGTTTACATGGAGTGGGAGAGCATAATCAGATGCTTCTCTGAGCAGCTGGCTGGGGTGGTTTAAGTGGTTTTAAGAGTTTACTGCATGCTGTCTGCTAGCTATCTTAATGGATAGTAATTCTACTAGTATTACTAGCTACTAATAATCTTAATGGATGAAAACTGGGAGAGGGAGATGGAGGTTGGAGATGAGGAGGAAATTCTTTGCTGTGAGGGTGGTGAGACCCTGGCCCAGGTTGCCCAGGGAAGCTGTGGCTGCCCCATCCCTGGCAGTGTTGAAGGGCAGGTTGGATGGGGCTTGGAGCAGCCTGGGCTGGTGGGAGGTGTCCCTGCCCATGCAGGGGGTTGGATCTGGATGATCTTTCAGGTCCCTTCCAACCCAAACCATTCTAAGATTCTGTGATCCTAACCATGCTGCTGAGATGTGGTGTTTGTGCCTGTGTCATGAGTCAGCCCACTCAGCTTCTCTCAGTGCAAAACTTGCTTGCTCTCCCTTTGCTTTGATGGATTTGTTTGGAATGCGGGTGAGTCTATCCACTGTAAGGGTCTGGTAATCTGAAAAGGTTCCAGTTCTTTCAACTTTGCCTTTTTTATCTCTCTGTTAGTGGTCTGAGAAGCCATGTGTCCCCCATCTCCTGCAGAGGGACAGCTACTATGTCTACTCACAACAGGAACTTAAGGAAAAACTCTACCAAGAAATTATCTCCTTCTTTGACAGGGGCAAGGTGAGTGTCTCTGCAGTGTGTACTGATAACTGCTTGGCTTGGTGGATGCAGTTGACAGAAGTTGGTTTTAAGGGGAAGAGCAGATGTGGTTCCAGAACAGGCCTTTAATGCTCAGGCCTGACTTTTTCACAGGGCCCACCAGAGTGCTGGCATGAGCAGGACATGTGTTGGAATCCTCTCCTTTCCCTGTTAGTCAAAAAGTATCTGAAAGATTAACCCTGTTCAAGATTCTCAGTAGATGAGAAAACTGTGGTAGTGGCTTCTGTCAGGTTTTGGTACTTGGTCATGATGGTTTGTCTGGCTGATGCTGAACTTGTGGTAATTGCACTTTGGGTAGATGGTGCTACCAGGGCTAAATGAGACAAACCCAAGGAAGGCTGATGCAGGGGATGAAGGTTTAGTGTGAGAAGAGACCACCTGGGCTTCTCTGATTTGCTGTTCAGACATGTCCTTCTGCCTCTTGGTGCCTCAGTTTTCCCTATCAGGAGTAACAATAGAAACCTGGCTTTGTAAATCACTTTCAGATCTACAAATCAAAAGAGCTGTGTGACTATAATAATTACTGCAAAAAAAAAAGTAGAGTATGGAGGCTGAGGGGAAGTTGGCAGTGCATTAAAGTGCTGCCTGAATTAAAATCAGCTGCATTTTTTGTTTACCTATCTGTGGTAATGAATGCTTTTATCTGAGTCTGTCTTTTTGCTTGTGCTCTTCTTCCCCCACCTGCCTCCCTTCACCCTCCATGGAGATGTGGGAAAAAGCCATTCAGCTAAGCAAAGAGCTGGCTGACATGTATGAAAACAAGGTCTTTGATTATGAGGGACTTGGTAATCTCCTGGTAAGTTGTTTTTTTTCTCCATTTTCAGCAGGCTGCTTGCTGCTTAAACTAATATTGTTGAGCAGGATAAGCCCCAAATATACTTAGGTTAAAGACAAAGAAACCAACGTAACCTCCATGGTTTTTAATATTAATATTAGAAGAATGTTATTGTAATTTTTTTAAGTGTGTGGGTTTGACCTTGTAATTACCGTGACAATATTGTGTGCAGATGTTGTGCATTGTTAGTGTTGATCAAATAAGGGAACATTTGATGGTGTTTTTTCAGGCTCTGTAAATCTCATCCCCTTGTTCATTCTGTGATAAAACTGCTGCGTGTGAACACAGCACCACAGAATCATCTTGGTTCTGAATTATGTTTTTTAGTGGTTCAAGATGCAACCAGATGGTCTTTATGTTTTCATATGAGAATCATCTGCCCAGTTTTATTTCTGCCAGTTCTCTGACATTTGTCACCATTTGTGTCTGCTCAGTTTCAGAACATATTTATTTTTAATTTGTGCTGCGATAGTTGAGGATTTCAAGTATCCTCCTGGAATCCTAAAAAGCATGGCATTGTTCTCATGTTGCAGAGCAGGAAATGAAGTTGATTCTGGCCTGGAAAAAACAAATATTGAACCAAGTAAATGGATAAGTATGAGAGATTCTGTATCAAAAAAAAAGAATCCTTAGAGGAGAACTAATAGGTCAGGAATTGTCACTGGGAATGTGAGCTACAGTCTGGTAGTGTCCTTGAATCATCCAAAGTGAAAATGCTTTTTCTTTTTCAGAAAAAACGAGCTACTTTTTATGAGAATATCATGAAGGCAATGAGACCTCAACCAGAGTACTTTGCTGTTGGGTACTATGGCCAGGGTTTCCCCTCTTTCCTCCGGGTAAGAATTCTTCAGCACTCAAGTTCTGGAGTGGTGGGTACCCTAAAAGTCACAACTCCTGCAGAGTTTCCAAGAAGATGCAGATATCAAACTCCTTTTGAGGAAATCTAAATCCCTTAAGTATTCCAAAACATTTCAGCATGTAAAGAGAGACAAGGGAGAGACCAGACGTTGTTGTGTTGCCAGCTTTGATCAAGTTTGCATGTTGCAACAGGGTTTGTTTGGTAATTGGTATGTTCTTATATGGACTGAAACAGAACCTACCTTTTGTGTTTGTGCCCTCTGCACTTCCTCAGAAACATGATTGTTGCCACTAGAAAATATTGAACTTGCAAAGAATTTATCCCATTGCTTTTCAGCCTGAATCAACCTAATGTTCAGGACATGGATCATTTCAGTGCTCAAACACATTAGGGAGAGTTTGTCCCACGCAGAAGAATTAAAATGCAGGATGCTTCCTGCTTGAGATTCCTGCTGAGCCTTTCTGGATCTGTGCTAACTATAAAACAAGAATGGAGCCAAAGTGAGTCAGATGGGCAGGGTGCTAGAAAATATTCCCAACTATTATTTAAAATTAAGGAACATTTACATTTTCAGACTGTAGCTGTTTGAAGTTGCTGGACTTAAATGGAAGCCAAGCTTAATAAAAAAAGAAGAATGTTAACTTAGGACTGTGGAACTGGCTGGCATGGAAGGCTTTCACCTCCAGGTCATGTTTCTGAAGCCATGCCTTCCAGAAATCACCACTGCTTGGTGGCCAATTTGGAAATATAATTGGCCATGGTCTGCTGCTAAGTGTGCAGTGCAGAGTGCCCCAGCTAGCTGCTCTGGTAGAGGTTCCTGTTAATGCCAGGAATGGAAGGGAGGTGGAACTTGTGGTTTTGTGCAGAGATCCCTCAGTTAACTCCTGCCAGAAGTGGGCTGGCAAGGAGTGTGCAGTTCCCTGCATTAAAGAACTTTTTGGGACGTGTGCTCTTTTACTTAACATCAGTCCCTTGATTGAGTTTTCATTGTTGAATGTGTGAGTTCTCCAAAGCATGAACAGATTCAGTAGCACTTGTGTGTGGAATGATGACATTTCTAGACAAATGCACAGATGCCACTGCAGAGTTGCTGTGCTGACACTCCAGCCTGTGTTTCTCCTCTCATGCTCCTGCTGTCTGTTAAGCTGGGATTCAACCCTTCACAGACACTAGATCTCTGAGGCTGCTCTGTGTGTGTTTGCAGGGCTCTTTCTCGTTGATTTGTTAAGTGTTAATTCTCTTTTTCTTCTGCTACCCACAGAATAAAATTTTTATCTACCGTGGCAAAGAGTATGAACGAAGGGAGGACTTTAACCTGAAGCTATTGACCCAGTTTCCTAGTGCTGAGAAGATGACCAGCACTTCTCCTCCAGGAGAAGAGATCAAGTCTTCTCCTAAACAGTGTATCTTTTTGGTTCTAATACGTTTTGGCATATTCAAGATCTGCCTCTTTCCTAGAATAACACAATTTTTAAAAAACAATAGTAAGCAAGGGACTTACTGCTCCAGGGGGGCCTTGGAGGCAGGTACTGGGCATGAAAAAGAGATTAATCAGAGTTGCAGTAGTGAATTTAAACATACTGAAAGAGAGAGAGCTTGATGATTTCAGAGTTAAATGAGTTGCTGTCAGGATGAACCCTTAACAGACTGCAGGTCAGGATTTCTTGTTCCTTCTTCTCAAGCAGGAGGTGGTAACTGCTGTAGCATACCTGTGATCCAGTTTAGTATTTCTTGGTGAAATAGGTAAATTACAGGCAGGGAAAACGAGTAAGAAAGTGGAAATAATCTCTCTTGGATTGCAGTTAACTAGCATTTATAAAGTGGCTGTTTTTTTTTCTCTAGAAGTCACTTGGTGTAAGAAGTGTGATTACCTTGATGAAAGTTGTTGGGTGTTCAGCCCTTCTTGTTTTTTTGTTTTTAGTTTATGCTGATGGAACTCCAGACTGTGTGACACAAAGATTCTCTCAGTTGTGAGCATGACCAAGTGCAACCTGGTGAAGATGCTTCAGATTCTTGTTTGTGACTTCCAGTCAGCAGCAGATGTGCTCTTGGAAGACGCACATCAGTAAAAACCAAGTTACTGGGCTTCTGGCCTGTGTTATAGAGGCCAGTGTTACACAGGCCAGACTAGAGAATCTGATGGTCCATTTTGGCCTTAAAAGTCTGCACAACTCCAGCACTGATACCAGATGCTTCTCTTGCAATAAGCCTGCCAAGCACTAAATCCACATAGGAAATGAAAATGCATTCAAGACCAAACTTGGTATCAAAAAATGCCTCTTCTATTGCTGCTTTGTTTCACCTACTTCCTTTGCATCTGTTTGTGTTTGTTCTAATGTTTTTGGCTCAAGATGAACCTGAACTGCAAAATTTGGATCCAGATCTGAACTCTTCCAAAAGTTTGGGGGTGTTTGGTTCCGGGTCTCTGGCATAGCCCCATGACAAAGGGGAGCAGCTGCATAGCTTGGATCTGGTACAGGTCATTCTCTGACTCCTACAAACACCTTCTGAAAAGATGAGGAGTTTGAGTGCCCAAATCACTGTTGTGTTAGGCAGGGGTTGATGGTTCTGTAGTTTCTTTTAATTTCATGCTTTCTTAACCTCCTTTGTCTCAGGCTTTTTTTTACTTTTGCTTAGAGTTTCTTTCCTCACTCTTGTATGCTAAAATGCCTTCTTCTTCCTTTGATAGTTTCCCAACAGTGGGCTGGAGGTCCTAAGTGAGCTGTGCACAGTCTCAGGGAATGCCCAGTGAAACGGGCTGGTCTTCCACCAGTTCTGCAGGGGAAGCTGTCCAGCATGCTGAGCATGGCATGGAGCCCGAGTTCCTAAGCTCTCCTGAGAGGCAGAATATATTAGCTTGGGCTCAGTGCTTGGGCTGACATGGCTGTGTGGTTTGGGGTTCAGGTTTGGCTAGGATCCAGCTGGCTCTTCAGCACGGGCAGAATGACCTTGCCTTTGCTTTCAAAATACTGGTTAGAAACCCTTGGTGAAATGAAGGATGTGTGGGGCCACCCTACCCACCAGTAAAACGTTGCCTCTTCAGGCTGCAATTGGCAAGTGCTGAACAGAACTCTGGAGGAACAGCATTTAGCTGCTGTGCTTGGGGATACTCTTACTTTTTAAAAATTTCTGTGGTGGTTCACAGGTGCAAAAGCTGGAGGTGAAGCAGAAATTCACTGATTCAAACCAGCCTGCTTTCCTCAGTTAGTTTTATTGATCTAAACACCAGGAGGGAGCAGTAGGTTCACTGTGCTGGAAGAATCTGATTAATAACTGTGGGTTGGTTGGGGAGGGAGAAGAGACAGATGCATCAGTTACAGAACCTAGGGCAGAATCTTGGTTTTCTGTCACCAAAATAGAACTGAGTAGCACCCAGGATTTCCCAAGCATTTCACCAGGGAATGTCAACAGTTGGAACTATTCACCTTTGGGGGCTTTTAGTTCATGAGTAGCCTACAAACTGCAAGAAGCAATGTAATACCTGTGCTTGTTGATGAACTACTAAGTTTTTTTCTTCAAACATGACAAGAACACAGGGGCTTGTTGAGAAGTCTGACACTTGATGAAAACAGGAAGAGTATTTCTCTCTGTATTTCCCTCTCTCCTGTATTTCCCTCTCTCCTGTATTTCCCTCTCCTGTTTTCCCAAAAGGATTTATAGTTTTTCATCCTTAACTCTAGCTGCTCAGATGTGCAGTGCTTTATTGTGAAGCCTGTGATGAACCTGCCACCTAATTACAAAGACAAACCTGTTCCTGAACAGATCTTGAAGTAATTTCTTTTCCTTTTCTCTCAACACTTCCTCTGTATTTCTCTCAGCTAGCCCGGCACAGGGTGCAGTGAGTACCTTTGTGTCTTGTGTCAATTAATGTCACAGGCCAGCTTAAACTTGGTTGTTTTTGAGAGGAAACAGAAGAACATTTCTGAAGGAGGATGGGAGATGAGAAAACTCACCATTGACTCTGCTTGTTTCTAGCTACTACAGAGCAAATGAGGTGCAGCAGTTCACACACTCCCGACCAGTCAGGAAAGGAGAAAAAGATCCAGACAACGAGTTTGCTGTGAGTCCTTTGCTTTTAATGCCAGTTTGACTGTCTGTGCTTAGAGAAGATAATCCTGTGCATTTATTTATTTAGTTGGTGGCATTTTGAACAGCACTGACACAGGTTTTTTTTCCTCCACCTTGTTGCAATGTTTTGGTTAAAATGTAGGAGAAGCAAAGGGCTGTATTTTGCGTTTTCAGTCTTGACATAAAGCCAATGTGATAATGTCAAGGGCTCCACAGATGAAGCTGTAATGCTCAAAGTCCTTGATGTAGGGTCTGTAATTATTGTGCTGTCTTAACTGCAGCTTCCTACAGAGTGCAGCTGTGTGCTGCAGCTGTCCTTAAGGACACCATCCTCTACCCATGAAAGATCAGTTCAAACTTCAGGCCAACTTCTTAGGATTTGCAGTGGAGAGTGAGCCTGGGGCACAGTGTAATAGCATATTTCCATGCTGCCCATGAGGCCTGCTGAGGCACATCACTCTGGCTAAACATGCCATAATCTCAGTCCTGCTAACATTGATCCATCCACACAGAGTGTAACGGCCTCCTGCTGCTCATGTTGGTACCACTGAAGTAGTAGAGGTGATTGCCAAAACCACTGGGTTCCATCCCAGTTAGTGCAGGTGAAAGCTGTTGTGCAAGTCCTGCCAGCTAGTGTTGGTTACATGATCTACCCCAGAAGAGAACTTAATTGCAAGACCAATATTTCCTTTACATCTTGGACTTTTTTCCTTCTCTAACTAGAACATGTGGATAGAAAGGACAACCTACACGACAGCCTATTCATTTCCAGGCATCCTGAAGTGGTTTGAAGTCAAGCAGATTACAACAGTGAGTTCTTCATATGGGCTGGATCTCATCCCCTCTAACCTTTTGTGAGGCAGAGTCTTGAACCAGTTGGGACTGCTCGTCCTTCCACTGCTGGAGGTGGCACACCAGTAACTTCTGCTTCGGATCAAAGCCAAAGTGGATATTGGATGTGCCTGCCTTTTCATGCTTGCTTAACTTCATATTCAGTGGAGGCAGGTGAAGGGTTATTCTGTCTCTTCTTCCCCTCAGGAAGAGATCAGCCCCTTGGAGAATGCCATCGAGACAATGGAACTCACCAATGAGAAGATCAGCAACATTGTCCAGCAACATGTCTGGGACCGGAGTCTTCCTGTGCATCCTCTCTCCATGCTCCTGAATGGGATCGTGGACCCAGCAGTCATGGGGGGCTACACCAACTATGAGAAGGTCTCTTTCACCTTTTTAATTTTCACCTATATCTGTAGCTCAGTCTGTTCAGACAGGGCTTGAAACACGGGAGGCCCAAGGTCAGTTTTCAGCTGTTTCTCAGCAGTAGTGCATTCTGTAGCTGTATCCTCAAAGAGGAGGAGAGGAGAACAAAGATGAGGAATGCCCACCAGACTGCAAGGTGGAAAAACCTCCACATCTTTGCTGCTCAGTTGTAGGGCTGTGCATTGCCTCAGAGGTGAGTGACCCAGCTCTAATGGGGCTCAGGGGGGCGCTGAGGTGCTTGGTCAGCCCAATTAATGCTGCAATAACAAAGCAGAAGAGTCTTCTCCATTGTATTAACATAGAATGGTGAGGCAAATGAGGATTTCTCTTTCTGTCTTTGGAGTCTTTTAGCAAAGAGCATATATTTCAGGGAAAAACAAGCAGTGTTTCCTACCCATTTGTTATTCAGTTGACTTCAGTTGACCAGTTCTTCCTTTATTGTGATGTTTAACTTAAGCTGTTTATTCCCAGCATCTAATGATGGTGTTTCCAGTATAAAATATATTGCTTATTTCCATCAACTGGATGGATGGTGTTAGAACACATTTAATTCTTCTCAGATGTGTTCCAGTCACATGAAATGAGGTGCAAAAGTGAACTGGGAGAGGGTCTGATTTATCTGGGGTCTAACTGCTGATTCTAGAGGAGTCACATCCTTTGCCAGGGCTGCATTTGGCCCTAAATCCTCCCATTTTATGAATTAAGGTTGACATAAAGTTTAGAATTACGAAAGTGGGAAAGCAGTTAAAACTAGGAAACACAAAATATCTGTAACCACATCTGGAAATACTCATTTCTGGTTCATATTTTCCTATTTCAGCTGAAGATCAGTACAGGACATTTGGCTTTTGTGGGCGGCTAAAAGCTTGAGTTTTAATTGTTTCATTTGAGCCAAAAGCCAAAATCTGTGTTTTTAACATGGGCTTTCTTCTTGCAATAATTAAACACTTTCAAGAAAAATCTGCTGGGACCTACCCAGGCTAACCTTCTCTTGACATCAGCCCTTTTCAGAGTCATACCACCAGGCCTATAAACACTTGTGCATACAGTCCAGTTAATGGAATGCAGAACTAAAAAATATAGGCAGAGGCTGAGGCAGATCAGAGACTGGTTTTAAAACCAAATGAAAAATTATTAGGGATTTTATCTAGGAAAAAGAAGAATTAAGTTCTCCTGCCCAGGAGTTGTGCCACATTTCAATGCAATACACTGGAGCACATCATGTGAGTTGGCACAATTTTAAGGCTTCAGTCCAGGAAAGTGTTTGTTCAACTTGAAACCAACACCAGATTCTGTTGAGTAAAGGTAAACACATAAGAAGTGTAGACTAAAGGTGCTTTGTTGGAGCAAAGTGTGAGTCAAACTCTGAACACAGACTTTATTTCTGCTGAATTTTGTAACGAGCCCCATGTGAAAATGGTGTACTTAAGGGCTTAAATCATAGAGCTTAAGGAAATTGCAGGCAGGAGATGCCCTGTTCACCTCCCTGCAGCTGAGGTGGTTTGTTTGGCCTTGTGTCCTGCAGGTCACTGGGTGCTAAAAACCAGAGAGGCTTTCTGAGGTGAGAACTCAAAAGCCTGGATCTGCTTCTTGAATTTGAGTGACAGCTAATGGAACTTTAGTTATTCAAATCAATAGTTTCATGAGAGGGGAGATGGAACCGAAGAAAACCCTTCCAAGGAAGTAACTTTTTAATACATACTTAAGTATCACTGAAAAAATAGGGTTTGGTTTTTTGGGGGGGTTTTTTGAAATGTCTTGTAGCTAGTTCTCCACAAATCACCATGGTTCTTTCTTCCTCAGCTTTGTGTCAGGAGACAGCAAAATCAATTTTTAATATGAGGAACAATGGCAATGAATTGCTTTTAAAGTACAGGTATCTCTGGGTTAGCTGTGAAAGCAACACAGGGTCTGTGTCAGCTTCTGTCTTTGCTTTCAGGCCTTTTTCACAGAGAAGTATCTTCAAGAACATCCTGAAGATCAAGATAAAATTGAACTGCTGAAGCAACTGATTGCTCTGCAGGTACTGTATTCAGAAGGAAGTGGAAACACTACGTGTGAGTGCAGATGTTTTCCCAGCATCATTGTTTTGGAGAGAGAATGCAGACAAATTCTCTAAGAACAATCTGGGGGTGTGTATAGGTTTTGATTTCAAAGTAACTGTTATTTTTGAAAATAGTGGCCTAGACTGTTCCATGTACCTTGTGTTGCTCTGAAATGTTGTTCTGGAGTATTTGCTATTTTGGCATAGGTTTTTATTTTTTTTTTTTTCCCTCCTGAGAGTAACAAAACTTCTGTTACTTCTGCATGAAGTCATCAGGCCTGATGTTTTGTCAGTCTGAATGCTGGAAGTTGTCTGTTTTGACCTGCAGAGCAATGAAAAATTGCCCTAGGTTCTTTGCAATGCAGATTGCATCCCTGCAGACCAGTTTGGACGTATTTCCACACAGCAGTTCAAGCTACCTCACAATCCCACAGCTCTGGGGGCTTGGAAGTGATCCCCCAACATTTCATGTGCTATGTTTTGCGAAGCAGAATACGGGGGCTGAGTAGGGAAGAGGGAACTGCAGGTAGAGATGGGACAAGTGTTCCTGTGTCTTGAACACATGGAGCTCAAACAAACAGTCAAGTTCCTACAGTGTTGCTGAGGCAGTAGCTGAGCTTCCTTATTGTGTGATTGCTTTTTGGTTTTTTGCCTCTTCAAACTCAGGACATGTTCATTTGAGTCCTTTGTTTTTTATCTCAGATGTTTAACATGCATAGGAAATTTCTTCCTGGAAGGTGAGATCTGATTTGTCCTTTTGTGGCTGAATTTTGTTCCTCCTTGCAGATGCCACTGTTGGCAGAAGGGATTAGGATCCATGGTGAGAAGCTGACAGAGCAGCTGAAGCCTCTCCATGACAGACTGACCTCCTGCTTCAAAGAGCTGAAGAAGAAGGTGGAGAAGCAGTACGGTGTGATCACTTTGGTAAGTGTACCCGGTTGTGCAGTGTTTTGCCTTGAAGAAACACAGCTCTCCCCTCTCCCACTTGGGAGTTAGTGCTCCAGGATTTCTCAGGAGGGTGTTTGTTGCAGCCTCCCTCCCTCACGGAGAGGAAACCCAGCAGGTCTGGCTCTGTCGTGCTGCCCTACATCATGTCCTCCACGCTGAGGCGGCTCTCGGTCACATCTGTGGCATCTTCTGTGGTCTCCACGTCTTCCACCTCATCTGACAGCACTTCCTCCAGACCAGGTTCAGATGGGTGAGTAAGCAGCCTTTCCATGGGATTTACAAGAGTGGGGATCTGCCTTTGGAGGTATTAGTTCCTCTTAAAATGAGTCATAGAGTCATAGAATCTTAAAACGGTTTGGGTGGGAAGGGACCTTCAAGATCATCCAGTTCCAACCCCCTGCATGGGCAGGGACACCTCCCACCAGCCCAGGCTGCTCCAAGCCCCATCCAACTAAAAATTGCTAGGGCAACTTAGGAGCACAAATCTCACTGAGAATTCCATGGTTATAACTGTAGTTTTTCACAGTAATTTCTCAATGCAAACAAAGAGGCCACAGCTTCTTAACACAGTGCTTTAAACATCTGATTGACTAATGCTTCATGTTTTTCACTCTGTTGGGGTGGACCACAGATCTATTCTGGAGCCTCTCTTGGAGAGAAGAATCTCAACAGCTTCCAGAGCTGAGGAGCTGCCTGTGAAAGATGATGGTGATAACAGGATCAGCAAACTGAAGCGGAAGGAATGGAGTGTTAGCAAGTCCCAGGTTATTGTGGAGAAGGAGCCAGAAGCAGAACTGACTGCCAAAATGGTAAAAGAAAAAAAAAAAAAGAAAGAAAAAATCCACAGCAGGAGATTTTAGTGTTTCTGTTGCTTTCAGCTCTGCTTGTCATTGGGAACTTCATCAAATAGTGGGAGAGGTTCAAATACCAAAAGTCTTGGTCATCTGAGTAATTCTTGCCTTTTTATTTGGAAAACTTGTGTCACAGACCAAACTGCAGCTTGACTTCAGGTACAAACTGAGAGCAGGAGGCATTGATGTTTCTAGGTGCCCAGTGCTCAGTTCTTTTAGGGCTGGAGGACTGTGTGGTGCACTCAGCATCATGTCCAGTTGCTCTGTATTTGTTGGAGCAGACAGATGCTGCCAGCCCACTTACAAATCCAGCTGTCAAGCCAGATGTTCAGCTGCTGTCAGTCAGCATCACTGCACAAATCAAATGTACTGCAAGGTGAAGATCACTTTGATGGATCAGGGAGTTGCAAAAGATGGTCTGGGAGTTAGGTCACCAGCCTGAAACTTTCAAAAACTGTTCCCTTCCAGCCTGTGCTCTGCTCCAGACCTGCATGGAGTGTTTACTCCTTGAGCAGATTATTTGCAAAAAAGGAATAAAAGACAATCTCTGCCTTCACCTGGGTGTTCTAACAAGGAATCTATTGGAGACTGTTAGGCATTCAGGTTGACAGTGGGACTTGGAATGATCACATAATACAAATGGAAAAGTTTCAGCCCAAAAGTAGAGTTGGATAACCTTGGAGTATTATCTTGACTTAGGCTAAACTGTCTTACTCTGTCAGAGTATGTGAGAAATAGACATCTAATTACTTAAGCTGGTGTCTCAGTGATACTAATTTGACTTAACACAGACTGTGTAAATAATGAGAAAACATGAGTTCTTTTATTTCCCTTTCTCTCCCGAGATCTCAGCTGAATCTGGCAGGAACAGCTTATGCTGTTACATGTCCAGGAATTCTCATCAAATCCGAGGGAAGCTGCCAGCACTTGGAATCTGCAGAATGGTTATGAAAAAGGGGAACTGTGGCTGTAGAATCATGTCATTTGGTATTGACAGGCTTTCCACTCAGGAGGAAGATCTGGAGTTGTAAATAGTGGTTCAGGAGGCCTGGCCTAGAAGAGTTGCTGTTGAATTAACTGGGATTAACTCACAGACTGTGATGTCAGCTGCTGATCACTTACATGAAGTAAAAGGAGAGGGAAAAGCCCATTTGTAGCAATCCCTTCATTAGGACAGTGGGGCAAGTCTGTCCAAGGCTTTGCACTGCAAAGCTGCAAACCAGAACCCCTCCCTCCCCTCTCCCCCCATATCTCTGAGGACAAATTACACCTGTGTGTTCTCAGCTTCCTGAAGGGAATGAGCAGTTCAGGGTTATATTCATGCTTAAGAATGCTGCAAAGGACAGAAAAAGCTGGGTTTATAGCTGGTCTGTTCCAAAGCTGCATAGTGCAGCACAGGAATTGGAGAGACTGATTTTATGCAGCTCTTGACTAAGCTGCTTCAGAGGGAACCACAGGCTTGCTGAGTGTCCAGCAGCTTTGGGTTTTAGGAGTTCTCTCTTCACCTTGCACCAACATGTGGTCCCTCCTGCACTGCAGGAAACACTGAACTACTTAATGATGGAGGATTGATCTCCATAGAGCCCAGTGAGTTTATTACATGTGTAAGTGGCAGCCTTCTCTGTAAAGCAATAAACTAATATTTAAAGGGACCAGAATATTCATGTGCTGGACTCTTGGGATGTTCAGGGGGCCTCCTGATCTGTGTGAAGAACATGGAGGGACACGTGTGACACTGGAAGGAACTGGAACAACATCTGAGTCCCAGGCTCTGTGAAGCCTGGAATAGAGTTGCTTCCCAGCTGGATAATAACAGCAATCCCGACTTGCACCCAGAATTTCATCTTTTTTTTTCTTTTTGGAAAGTCTTTTTTTTCCCAAAAACCCTTGTTCACTTGACTGCAAGTCAAATGCCCCAGTTTTCCAGCCTGACATCTTCACTTTGGACTTACCACACCAAAGTTGTTAAAACCAGTTTACCAGTGCTACCCAGTTAGGAAGGTGCCCCAGGAAACTGGAGGTGTCACAGGAGCACAGTGTGTGCCTTTTGACATGGCTGAGCCAGTGCAGGGGTTTCACTCTGCTGTTCCACCTGGATGCCCCTTTCTCTCTTAGCCGTGGCTTTTCTGGAGCATGCTGATGCCTTTGTGACAGCTCTGACTATCTGAGACGTGTGCAGCAGCCTTGCTGGCTTCTCAAGGGTTTGCTTGCTCTTTGTTTCAACCAGGGCATGTCAGGAAAAGCACCAAGGCCAAAGAGCCTTCAACTGGGAGACAACAGACTGACCTTGCTTCAGGGTTCCTCACTCCAGCAGTCGTCGCCTCGCAGCCCACCACCCATCACTCCCAAAACCCCAAGAACCCAGAGTAAGTTCTGTTCCAGAGCAATTGGTGCATCCTTCAGAGCAGCATCTGCAATAGTAGGAGTTTACTGTTTATTTGCTGAGGGGAGGAGAGGGGGAGGGAGTTCACAGAAAGTAACTGGGCTGATCATGTTTGTAGACGTTTTTGTCAGATAACAGAATTTGGCAGTGTTATGAAAGGCACCACAATCATACTTGTGACTTATCACTTGTTAAAATTAGCATATCAGATGAATTCCAGAGAAGCTTTCATTTTCTGTCTTGTTTTCTCCTGTATTGCCTTGTGGGAAGGTATGTTACACCTCAAGGTGAACATCATATGCTACAGGTCAGTGTAGATGCCTGTAAATACATCAAGTCAGGTCTTACAGCCCATCCTAGGGGCATATTTCCTGGGAATTCACTGGTTGGAACTGGATCAATCCAGTCTGATGTTTCTGATCATCTCTATGGTTAAATTTTCTGGGCAAGCCCCAAGAGGCTTTGTTAATTAATGAACAATAACTCCAATCACACAGCAGAAAGTTTTAGAAGTTGCCCTGCAGCTTGGAAACTTATTATCCCTGAAAGAGATGGAATTTATCTTGAAGAATTAGCAAAATGAATGATTGGCACAATTGCCTTCTTCTTTGCATATTGAGTAAGTTCTGTAGTTAATTCTGAAGCAACATACAAATATGGCTAAGGTAAAATACAGCTGTAGTGTCACCACTGACCACTTCCTTGCTTGCCATTAGAATTCTGACTCAGCTGCTCTTTGTTTAAAGGAGCAGAAGTTCATAAATAGGACCTGACTGTCCTTCCTCTTCTGTGGATATACATTCAGGATGAACAAAACCAGCATAAAACTGTTGTAAGAGGATTAAAATGAAAAAATAGGTATTAGGGTGGGGAGACAACCAGGAGCACAAACAGATGCAGGAATATGAGATGAAGAAAGATCTGTGAAAGGAATGTGAAACCTCAGTCTTCTAGCAAGCAGTTTTAATTGCCATTAGGAGTAGGATAGCTTCCCAGGAATTCTTCTGAAGTTTGGGTACTTATCTACTCCATCAACTGGAGTTAAAATCAAAGGGAATTCTCTGAGGCCCAGGCTGAAAGGAAACCTCACTGAACATTGCAGATGTGAGAATTGATTCAATTTTCCATTCTCTCAGGCATGCATTTTTCACATAAGCTTAGATCCATTTGATGAAGACAGAAATCTTCTGGGCATTTGGAACTTCAGGGAGATACAACTGTGACTCTGCTTTGACATATCCACTCAGGCTTAGCTGCTCGAGCAGGGAACTGCCAGCAGATGGAAAGCACAAGATGAATCTCACTTAACATTCTAGATGGTCAATCCCATTTCCTTTTCTGCCTACTTTAATGCGTGTTCTTCTTGTTGCTGCTTCTAGGTTTTCCATCCTTGCAAGCTGATGGATTGGCAACTGCTAGTTTACAGAGCACCCCACCCCCTCCTCCACCCAAAAGCAAACCCTATGAGAATAGCAACCCCAGGAATTCTGTGGAGGTAAGGAAATGAGAGCTGGCACTTGTTTGGAGAACAGCTTTTGAGAAAGAGACACCAGTGGAATTTTCCAGGCTGCTACTAGGGTGGTGCTGCTTAAAACTTTGCTAATCATTCTACTAATCCACTCCTTGAAACAGTGGAAGAATGAGAAGGGTTTTTTTGCTTCTTTAAGGCTATCCAGTGTATTTCCTTTTTTTCACGTGGGAGTTGTTGTCCTTGGTACCACCGACTGTGTGTAGGAGTGGGAAGTTACACTGAAAACAAACACCAGGGATTGAAAAGTTTCAAAAACATGATCAACATAAAATAGCCCAATATTCTGGGCCTGAGGAAGGAGGGGGAAAAATTCATGCATCTCGTTTTTCAAGGTTTGCATCATCAGTCAGTTAAAACAACTTCTGTTCTATCCTTACGTTAGCCACAACTTTTTCTCTCAATTTCATGAAGTTGGTTTTCTTCTAGGAACATCAAATTGTTCTCTTTTCCTTTTTAATGCTGTATCACTAAGGTTTCTCTTATATTAGGGGATTCCAAACAGCTTGCAAGTACTTAACGTGCCAATACACTGCTCAGGGTGTCAGAATCATTTAAACTGCCCCTGAAGGGGCTCCAGGAAAGCTGGGGAGGGGCTTGGGACAAGGGCAGGGAGGGGTGGGATGAGGGGGATGGATGAAAACTGGGAGAGGGAGATGGAGGTTGGAGATGAGGAGGGAATTCTTGGCTGTGAGGGTGGTGAGAGCCTGGCCCAGGTTGCCCAGGGAAGCTGTGGCTGCCCCATCCCTGGCAGTGTTGAAGGGCAGGTTGGATGGGGCCTGGAGCAGCCTGGGCTGGTGGGAGGTGTCCCTGCCCATGCAGGGGGTGGGATCTAGGTGATCTTCCAGGTCCCTTCCCACCCAAACCATTCTATGAAATGTAGGTGCTTCTGATATGAGACTGTATTTACTTACCAGTGCCCAGCAACAGAAAGCATCCTGCTGTAACTGAAAGGGATGGATGTCTTCCCCAGTTCAATTTGCCAAGAAGATTTACAAAGTACCTTAGTGAGATGAACTGGAATTTGACCCAAAAAATGTAAAGAATGATCAGGCTTAAAATACGTCACCTGTGACAGCACAGGAAGACAACAAAACTTCTGATCAGTTAATTCTGCTGGAGAGAGAGGGATGGCACTGGCATAAAGCCTTGAAGCATGGGATGAATAAGAGTTTTTCTGGTTTGTCCTTCATTTGATCAGAACTGACTGTGTTTCTGCAAAGGGGCAGCATAGCTGCTGTAGGTGCTGTGGCTGGTGGAAATAAGGCAGCCCTAGGGATGCTCTGGGAGTCCCTGGTTCAAGAGGATTAATAAAAGAGCCTCCTTCCCTTCAGTCTTGTAAGAAAACTAATTACTAACATGTTCTGGCTTGCAACATTGACCTTGGCTTGCAGCCAAATGAAAAGGATTTGAAGGGTTGTAAAGAGAGACTGTGAAAGTATTTTCTGAAGGGTTTTGTGACTGTGTTGTTGTGAAGTTGACTCTGTCCTCCTTCAGTTAACATAGTCCTGAAATCTTGCCAGTTTTGAATAAGGCAGTGGTGAGCCACACCAGCCTTTCACATCTCATCTGGTTGCAGGATGTCCCTTCAAGCAGGTCAGGAGCCAACTGGAAAGAACCCACTAGTGCAAGAACAGGAAATGTCCTACAAGCCTCTGTGCTGGGCAGGAAGGCTGTGCCTTGCTGCAGGAGAGCTTCACTTGCTGCCATTTTATGGAGTTGGTTGTTCCAGTCTGATCTGGAAGCATTTTACATCCTTTTGGTCCCTTCTTGGGGCAACTCATCAAGCCAGCAAGATAAAAATAGTTGAATTTTGAGACCTTGAGGGGAAATGGGTTTATTGCCATTTTACTGATAAACAAAAGGTGGGACAGAGGGACAGATGGCTCTGGCTCAATGTCAGGCTGCAGGTCAGAAGCAACTAAAGTGTATCTGCAACTAAAGCACATTCCAGCAATAAAAACTTGCCTGCTTCTGTTATCTCCTGGGGATCTGTCCTTGTTTGCCTCTGTCATCAATTGTGTGTAGCACTGAGAGGCTGAATGCAATGGTTTGGTCCTGAAAGAAACATCAAGTAGCACAGGACCTTTTGGATTTCTTGTTTGGTCAGCAAAATATTTCAACTTGTCAGTAATGGCTTCTCTTTCTGTGTGTTTTTGTTTTATCTTCAGGCTGCTCCACCACTACCCAGCAGACGTGAAGCCAAACCTCCCCCTCCACCCCCCAAAACCAGAAAATCCAGCGTGGTGTCTGCAGAGCCAGGACTGCAGTGAGGATCCTCACCTGCTGGTGTCACAGCCTGGGCTGAGATGGCTGCTTTCCTTCACTGACATGCTGGGCCTTTCTGCCCTTAAAGACTGGTGATCTCACCTGCCATTCCATTCACTCCCTGTGGAGTTTTCTTTGGGAAATACCAAAAGGAACTGTTCTTGTGACTATTCTCAACCTCTGGTTTACCTTTCCAGTACTGAGACACTAATCACACTCCAGGAAAATCACCCTACTGGAATTCTTGTCCTAGTCTTGTCTGTCCCAGGTTTATTTCACTGATGCAGCTCATTCCTGGTGCAAATCTGACAAGGTAGTGATTTGCACCACTGTTTGAAACGAGGGAAGCCACACCAGGAGGAGATGTGTCCTGCAGTATTTCCACAGCAGTTCATCACAGCTTTCCAGCTGTCCTCCTGCCCCCAGCCCTCCTGCACCCAAGCCCTGATCTGCAGGAAGGGAAACAGCTTGCAGCATTCCCAAGGTGTGGAATGCCAGCTCCTGAGGTGTCAGGTGCTGGTGTATGATGTGCAGTCTCCTGAGATTCTTGACTGCAAGCAGAGACTGGAGCATTTAGCAGAAGTCATTTTTTCTGCTAGTCATGATGTGTATGTAAGATGAAGTGCAGAGGTTCTGCCTTACACCATCTCTGCTCCACTGGTGGCAGTTGCTTCACTCCCAATGGAGAGTTTAGGTTCATCAGTGCTTTGTCATAATTTCACTGCTGATTCTGACTTTAACACTAGAGAGCTGTTGATACTGCTCCCTGAATCATGTTACCTGCTTGGTCTGTTCTTGTGTCTGGGACTTGGGATAATACTTCATCTTTGTGGTTTTAAATGGGGTGTAAAAAGTTACTTCTCTCCTGTGAATACAGGAGAAGATCTTACTCTCTTTTCTTTTTTTCTGCACCCATTTCTGGCAGTACTTGCACTTTGTTTTATAGCCTCCCTGGATCTAGGTTTTTAATAGCCACTAGACTTTAAGGAGCCATTTGGATCTGGGATGCCTGTGAAAGACTTGACAATGAACCACCTAGTTTCCTACTGCTTGGATTACTCCAGCTTTCTGCAGGTTGTCTTTCCTTGGAAGGTGGGATAATCTGTTGAATTTTCCTTTTAGTTAGTCCTTTCTCTGGGTGTCAGCATCAGTCTTTCTATTTGTAGAGAGGAAAAAAAAATGATGTGTTCCCAGATTTGAATGTTTTTAAATTCAGGATCCATGCAGAAAGTGTTGCACAGTTAGAATAGCCTGTCCTCACAGCTGCACACTGACCAAAACTTCAACACAAATACTGTTATTTATGGACCAGATGGGCCTTAGAAACAGCATTCTAAGTGCCTGAGCTGCCACGGGAAGCTTGCTGGTAAAAATCAGGACATCACCTTTTGGGATTAGTGCTTTGATACTAGTAGATCCATTTTGTACCATTGTACTTGCCCCTGAGCTCTGTTTGCTGCACCCCTGGGGTGGGGACTTGCTCCCCTGCAGCAGGCTCACATTTCTACTCTGTTCTGCTCTTGGATGACTCCAAAGATAGTTTCAGCAGTTCTTTTTTTGCTCTGTGGAGTAGGACTTTCCTAAATTGCTTGTTCCAGCACTAATGCAGTGTGAGGAACTTCACTGTTTCCTTTTCAAGCTGCACAATTGAAGCTTTTCTTTACAGATCCCCAAAAAGTTGCAGCTGCCTGGGTCACATTCCCAGCAGCTGAAAAGCCAGTGGGGTTTGGGGTTCTCTTGATAAGCAAGAATTATTCTCTTGTCACATTCAGGCAGAATATTTTGCTGTGCTGTTGTGCCTGTGTGGCTGGCCTGTTCATAAACACAGCTTTTGTCACTGCTGTGATATTTCACTGATGTTCTTCAGGGAAGGGAAAAAAAAAATCACTTGTTCCTTATTACTATGGAACTGAGGAAACATGGAAATTTGCCTGCAAAGTTTAGCTTCAGAGTTTCTTGAAACTCATCATAGAGAGGGACCAGCTGAGGAATTTTGGTCCAAATTTATTTCTGAGCCTGTACAGAACTTTGGATCCAGCTTGTGGCCTGTTTATGTACCATTGGTACTGGTGAAGATCTGTTATGGGCTCTCTCCAAGGAAATAATTTTGCTTGTTAACTGTAACTCTCATTTAGCTTCTGATTATTTGGCAGAAGTTGGGGAGACACCCTGAACACCCTGCTGAGGGTGTTGCTCACAGTAGTAAATCCTGTTGGGGTGGGTTTTTTAGAAGGCAACTACACACCATTTTATGCTCACATGTCTTAGATGGGTTTCATTAAACCTAATGAAAGATTTTCTCAGCCAAGATAAAAACAAGCCCAATGAAACCCTAGGGTTTATTTTTATTTGTTCAGACCAAAGAGACTGAAGTGTAGTCCTTTCTTTTGTTTGTACACATCCCTCTGGCTTCAGTGGGATTCCAGTTAAGAAGCTGCATTTGCTGTGCTGTCTGCATGGCTCTGGAAAACAGATGCTTCCATCAAAAGGTCAGAGTGGATTCACATCACAAAGCAGGTTGGAGACATCTTGGAAGCTGCACTGCACTCACATCACATCCATCCACAGTCATGTTTGCTGCTGCTCTGGTACAGTTGCCTTCTGGGTTGTTGCCTTCTCAGGGGAAATCTTTGAAGCCTTGCTGGACAACTTGACCATGGTTCACCCCCTCTCTGGTACATTATAGGACTTGTCAGCTCCACATTATGTTCTTGGACATAGACACTGCTTGACTTGAAAGCCACAGGGTGTTCTTTTTAGTCCACTTCTTCCTCTTGTAATCACTGTCTTCCTTCTGCTGCACACATCAACTAAAGGATCCTCTGAAACTTTCCACTTGAAGAAGAACTTTTTGTCTTCAGTGAGAACTTTTCTCTAGGCAGAACAGCAGGATGTGGTCTGAATTGTAGAACAGTCTGTGTTAACACCACCTATAGTTAATTCAGTGCCTTTCCCCATTCTGCATCTGCCTCTTACCTCATTTTGGGGGGTGTTTCCTTTTGAGAGCAGGTTGGCTTTCAACTCCTTTGGTAAGTCAGCAGAAACCAAGGAGACTGGAGGGATCCCAGCTGATAGTTTCTCTGTTGTGGATTGAAAAACGAGCTGTCAGGTTTGGGGGCTTTGCTTCCAGGCCACTTTTGAGTCTTATTTCCCTACCTTTTTCATCTGCTTTAGTAACTTTAATTTGTAGAATAACCATGTGCATTCAGCAGGGTTTTCTTGCTTCAAGGGGGGACTAGTCCATGCAGAAAACCTCACTGGAGGAAGTCTGACCTTGGGAAGAAGTTTTCAGCTGACCTTTGATCACCCTGTACATGATGCTCTTTAAACTTGAGGAGTCTTGGTTCTGACTGCTTTATTTCTCAGTTTACCTAGTGTATAAAAGAGTCCATATAAGTGGTTAATTATCCTCTGCCCTTGGACTAACTCACAAAAAGGAGTTCAGTTTTCTTCCCTGTGTTGCTGACTGTGGAATGTGAAGTGCTGTTCTTAGCTGAGACAAGTCAGCAGAGTTTGCTTAGAAGTACAAGGTGGGATTTCTGTACTGTGCCTGAATGATGTAGGGTTTTGTGCCACTTTTAGAAAAAAGTATTAAGAGTGTCAGATTTTTAAAGGCAATTGGGCATTTAAGTGTGTGAATATGCATGGGGCCTGACTGATTTTAATTAAGTGGAATTAAGAGCCCACACTCTTAGGAGAAATCCCACCAGACACCTGATATTTTATTTTTTTTTTTAAGTATTCTGCTCTTTCCTGTGGTACCTGCCTGGCTTAAGTTCTGAGATGTCATTTTCAGGCAATTTAAGGTCTCACTACATAGTTTTCAAAGTGAGAATCATCTTTCCATGTTAATTAGATGCTTTTGGAAATGTCATCTAAAGGCTTTTTAAAATGGAGGGCTAATCTTGGGAAAAGGAGAATAGTCCATAGTGATGTCATCTCTGCATGCCAGAAATGAAAGCAGACTGCAGGGTTTCTACCCAAATCAGAGTTCTGAATAAAACAAATCTCCAAGTTAAAGATCCAGTCTGCAGGGAAGACAAAACCTAATCCCATTTCATAGCCATGTTGTTCAAAGCTAGTGTTAAATTTCAAGTCTTGGAGGAATTTATTTATTTTTTGAGAAATATGCTCAATGCTTGTTTTCTGAAGCTTTTAATTAAAATGTGTCATGCTGTGATAAATTCCTTAAAAAAAATGTTGCAGGCTCTAATCCACAACAGGGGAAGAGAGGAACAGACAGCTTTCCATTTGAGTGGATTATTGGATTAGGAAAGGACACCAATTCCAGGGAGAACAGCTCTGTGATCTGCAGTGGCAGAAAACACCAGAATGCAGATGCAGTGGGTGTTGAGAGGCTCCAGTTTATAACCCCCACACTGTGCAGCCCAGTGCACGTTCCAGAGATGAACAGTAAGTTAGACTTGGAGTGATAATGGCTCAGAATCTGATTTTCCCCTCTCCTTATTTATTTTTATAATTGTAAATGGAAGTAAGAAGTTGAAGTTGTCTGTAATTGAACTGTGATCTTGTTTTATATCGTGAGAACATCCCTGACCCGTTACTGCTTCTTTCCATTGTTCTTTTCATTAGAAATGTCTCTATATTTACTATCTCTGACCAGATTATCTAGTGGAGCTTTTCCTAGGACAGCATCAGGAATAAAGTGAACAAAGAATGAGATTTCAGTGGTTGCCTGGCAGGAGAGGGGCTTTTCAGAAGTACAGGAGGTTCACCTGATTCTGCTCATGAAAGCACCTTTAGGCCAGTACCTGAGCACTGCAGAGAGTACACAAAAGAGATGAGGAGCTTAACAAAAGGTGAAGAAAAGTCTGTTCATGCTGTGTTGGTCTGACTGTTCTGATTTAAAACTGTCACTGAACTCCCTGGAGCTGCATGACTGCATATTTTCAACCTGTTTTTTTTTTTTTCACATACGTGGTCTGCAGGTCTTGGATTTATTGTTATTTTTTAAACAGAGGTGTAAGTTCTCAGCAGCTCTGAAATTCAGCCTCAATAGGCATGGCATTAATTTATGTAGCTTTTAATTGTTGGTATTATAAAGGTTTATTGACATGATAAACCTTGGGACATGTGTGTCTTGAATTCAGGAGAATATGGATGTTGTATAAAGTGTTTTTGTAAGTGTTTTGAGATCCTGGATGTGGTGGTTTCATTATAAAACCCACCTCTGCAGACTGAAAATACCTGCTTTTTTTTTTTCTCTCTCTCTTTTAGTCCTGCAATTGAATCAGCAAAAAATACAGCTTTTAAACTGGTTTTGAAGGAAGAGTAGGAAGCTTTGAAAAGGATGTCTGCATCTCTCTGGGTAAATGTCACATGATCTACTAAGTCTGTAAAGCAAGGTGTATAAATTTTCATGTTTTTACAGATGTATTAACTATTGTAAAGTTTGTAAATAACTTTTTAAAATAAAAGTAGTTTTTATGAGTGAACCAGTAAAGAAGAAAAATAATCATATAACAGTCTTTCATTCATGGACTACTGGAGTATGAGTGGAATTCCATCCCAACAGTAAGTTGCTTCTTGATTCTTAAGCAAGTTGCATCTCTGCTGTAGTGAGATGAGGCAGAGCCTCTGTCCAGGCATGGTCTGTAGTGTGGACAGAAGTTGTCACATTTTTCATTGCAGGACACAGAGCAGACCCTCCCCTCCTGGTCGCCCCCACCACTGGACTAGAATGTGTTTTTACATACAAACAAGTAATCTACAAAACTAATTTTCTGTTGAAATGCAGCTCAGTCTTTATTCACAGCAATCTAAGCAGAGGCCATTTGAGGAGCAGTTGATTTAAACAAGCTTTGACATTTCATTCTGGGTCTGTTGTTCTGTTTGGCTTTTGGTTTAAATCTTCTTTGCTCTGCCTTCTCCTTCCATCAGCCTTTCCTGCAAATAAACATCAGAACTTTTTTTTTAAAAAGAGAAGAAATAACTTTGATGATGGAATTTTAAAGCCTGGTCAGATGCTAAAATATTTGTATTGTGGTCTCCACTGGAAGGAGGATTAAAATGACATAAATCTGACCTGACATGATCTCCCTGCCACCTGCTCATGGATCTGATCATACAGTATAATGTAACTGACACTTATAATGGCCCTCTTCATCCCAAAGTGCATGACCAACTTTACATCTGTTACTGGGTCCACTGCTACCGCAGTTCTTGGTGTGCAACCCAACAGCTGTTGGACACGACCCTTTGACAGCAGTTTAGGGCAAGAAGCAGGAACTTGCACAAAGTGTCAGTTTGCAAAATGTCTCTGGGAGCTTAAGCAGTTGGCCAAGATGCCAGAGGCAAGAAAGCTCTGCTTGCTGAAGTGTTAACAGGCTCATTGTGGAGGGGCACAGTTGCCCTGTTACCACTGTCTGTGTGCCTTAGGACTGCTTGAATGGAAACCCTGTTCCTGGGCCACATCCTGCTTGCTCTGCTCACCTACTTGAGTATCTATTGATGTTGTTACCTCTGAGTTGAAAGCCTGAGGTGTTTTGGATAGATGTGCTGTCTGAATAGGTTTTTTTTTTTCCCCCCTTGGTATCTTAGCTAGGTGTGGTTTTGTTTGTGCTCACTACCAGCTTCTCCAGGAAATGATGAAGATCATTTTGCAAGGTTTTTCCATGGGATGCACCATTTCCAGACACCTGCCCTTTCATTAAATTATATTCCTGGAGCAACTCCAGGGATGTGCTACATTGGAAAAGCTGCATCCAGAAAAGCTTTTAATTTGTTTTCGATGTCACTAAGCAGCTAGAAATAAAAAAAAGCCACGTAGTTCAGACTATGGTGCAGGAATAAGATGTGCCAACTAAGTGTTTCATGCAGATGCTTAGAAGTTTTTACACTTCTGTGCAAACTTATCAGCAGTTCCTGAACAAACTGAGGAGGCAGGGGATGGTTTCAGCTCTGCAAAGAAGGGCCAGATTTCCCTCAGTGAGCAAGAAGTATCAGGGACTCATTTCAAATAGCCTGGTAATTATTCTGGTATCTTTTCCTGTCTAAGACAGTCTACTGCAGTTTTAAAAAAAAAGTCTAAACATCTTAAATTACTGTTGCTGGCTCTTCATGTTGCAAGTGGTGTTACTGGAAGGCAGAGTCATAGACAAAGTTTTCATTTCATGTTCAATGCAAATACAATTCAAGATAATATTATAAAATTGGAATTTTAGGTAATTTCTGCATGAAAATAAAATGGAAATCAGGCTGACCTGTCTGTTGCTGGCCTGAGTTCCCCAGTGAAAGGCTAGAGCACATTTGAAACTTCTGGTCTTGGCTTTCAAAATAGGGTAGAGATTGAGTGTTCCAACCTCTAGGATAGCTCAGAGACACTTCCCAGAAAGTGGTGACCATCTGGCCTGTTTGAGGTGTTGCTATATTAATTAAAGAGCACATTTTTCCTTGGGAATATTCTTTCTGTGGCAGTTTGTATGTGAAGTCTCTGCTGTCATTGCATTAGAGCATCTAATGGAAAATACATTTCCCAGTCTGGGGACCTGGGGAGCAGCAGCTTCCATATGGCTTGATCCTTCAGCTGGTGAAGTGGGCCTTTGAAGTTAAGCATCTGTGAATGCTGCAGAGATTTGTACTAAGGCAGAATGTGTTTGACTTTTAAGTTGTTTTTAATGTCGTGAGTAATGACATTGCTGCAACGGGAGCATCGGGAATAATGTAGTCCTGTCCTAGGACTGGAACTGGGAGGTACTGGAGAATAATGCAGGTAGAATCATAGAACTATTCAGGTTGGAAAAGACCTTTGGGATGGCTGAGTCCAACCATCAGCCCTACTCTATAAAGTTCTCCCCTAAACTGTATCTACCAATGGCAATTAGGGCAGAGCCACTATTGCTGTGTGTGAACTAAACTTGTGCCTCTTCCTCCTCCACCACCACCTTTTTTCTCTTCCTTCCATCTTACTTTCCCAGCCTGGCCCAGTCCCTTAACCTTCTGATAGTGGACAAAGAAAAAAACATGTTACTTACCACAGCTTCCCTCAGCTCACTGGCCCTGGGGTGCTGGGACAAGCCTGGACATTCACTCTGCTGCACTTCCCCTGATTTTTCCATTTCATTTGCAATCTGAATTGGGAAGTGACACAGCTTTCAGGACAGGAGGTTTTTTCTGCTAAAGCAACTCTGCCCTAGTTACAGATGAAGGTGAAACTGTTCCACTGCATGATTTCAATTCCCCCCTTTCCCAGGTGCTGTGCCTGTGCTACAGCAAACTTCACATCAGGATGCTCGGCTTGCTGTTAGGGAGGACAACCTGGGAAGTGTTAGGATGGGAGAAGGTCTGGTGGGCAGAACCTTCCACCTCTGCTTTGTCATTTAATTGCTCACCACCCTTTGGTTACCACAGGACAGCTGCTCCTTGCCACACTCTCAGCAAAGTGGCTGAATGTTGTCAGCGATCAGCCCAGCAGGAGATTGGTGGAAATTCAGGGAGAGGGTGAAATCAGGTTTAACCTGCAACTCCCATCTCCCTCCAGCAGGCTGCCCAGGCTGGCTGCATGTTCTTCCCAGCTGACAAATGTCACCTTACTCTGATGCCAATGACTTTGCAATTACTCCTTTAAAAAAATGTGTGTGTATATAAATAATATATGCAGATACACAGACAGACTGTAAAGCCTATGTCACCTCTTGCTTACATCTTTGACAGAGAAAGGATTTACAGCCCAGAACCCACCTCTTGAAATGATCCTGCCAGGTTTTCAGCATTCCTCTTCCCTCCTGGTTGCAGGCCATAGGACCAGTGTTGAGCCAAGCAGATTTCCACAGACAGGACAACCAGGAGGACACTGACAAAGATCTTCCTGGACTTCTCCATTCTGTGAGAGACAAAAATAAAATGTCTATCTGATCATAATGACATTTCAGCTCCATTTTTATCTTACAGGGTGATGAAAATGTTTTGTTTCTGGATCTCCAGCTCTGATCTTCTGTGCCCCAGTGGCTTTGAGTTTGTATGTGAGCTACAGCTGGATCTCAAGCCTCTCAAAGTGTTTGTTAGCTCATTATAAAGAGGTTTAATTTCTCAAAAATTTGGATTAAGATCTAAATTAGGATTTTTTTGAACACCTTCTCAGGGTTTGAGGAATGTCTGGACCTCCAAGGTTCTGTGAAAGTCCCTGTTGATACTTGACATGTGTTCATTTTAGCCAGTTTCTGTTAGAGTTAAATCTTGCTTGTTCAAGTGTTCTTAGCATTGTCTTCTAATGCAAATTTCTTCTCATACAAGCATCTGCAAACACTGAGTAAGTACAAAGGGAATCTGGCATGTTGTTGAAGCACATTACCTGCTTGCTGAGAGAGGTTGCAGAAGAAACCAGACTCTTCTTCCTTTGAAAGTGTCCTGTGACTACACTTGCCATCTCACTTCTTATATACAACCACCCCAGCACAAACCTTTCACAGCAGGGAACTTTGTCTGATTCTACCTCACAGGCTGCAATTTTGTTCTTAAAATTGCTTTAATGCAGCAGAAGGAAAGCACATAATTGGAACACCCTTGGTGTAGCTATTAAATTCAGCTGTTTTCTCTAAGAGCCATAAAAGTAACAGCCTTTATTTTAAGAGGCTGTAAATCTGACATTCAAATCCAGCTGACTGCTGCTGCCCCGTGGAAAACTCTCAGTCTTTCCTTTCAGTGGCTCCTAATTTTTAAGTAAAAGTTCTTGGGTGAGTTTGAATTTGTTGAGAGGGGCTTGCAGGAGTTGGAATCCTCTGTAGATCAGGCATGAAGGAAACAGCCCTTTGGTGCACAAACAAGAGCTTGTGATTGCACTGGTGCACAGAACAGTTTGTATGTTCCTTTCCAAGTCTCCTAATTGATGTTTAAATTCAAGTGCCTTGTTATTCTCTGCTCTATAAACTGACCAAAGGGACAAGTATATTAGATGATAAATATGCTGGGGAAGGTTCCCCCCTTTGTCACAACAGGGTCTCTTTCATGAACAGGACCCCCAGACACTGATAGTATTTTGGTTTGTATTTATTTGTGTGTGTGTAAATGTATGGAGAGTTTATGCACTGAGGTTTTCTGAAGGGGTTGATGGCTCTTCACATGCAGGAGATTAATTCAGTCATTTAGACTGCAGAAATCTGGGGGGGGTTTATCCACCTGGCAGCTATTTTGTTATGCACTGTTTTATGTGCAATAGAATGTATCATGTTTGGTGTTCTTCAAACATCCTCTCTTCCTGCTCCCATAAACCCTTTGAGATTAATGGATTAAAAGTAATTTAATAAGTAAACAATTTAAGGAGGATTTAGTGACTCTAGCAAAGAGTAATTCTTCCTGCTCTAATGCTCCTCCTACTCACGGCAAGGGAAGCCAACATTTAACTTCAGCTGATAAACTGATCAAGCTGTGAAAATAGTTGGTTTCTGTGGGAGAAATGTTACTTCAGCACAGGCCCACCCCTTCAGAAGGGAGACTTTGCCTGATGAGCCTAGCAAAACTTAAGGTTATTTAAAGATAAACAGAAGCTTGTTCGTCCTAAGGGATGAGATTTAAAGAGGAAAGGGGGCCTGCTTAGCCTGCTAATTGTACCTCCTCTTAACCCACCATTACAAGCCAGGGCTAATGAGAGCCTGCCCTTAACCTCTTCCAACAACTTGTGTATTGCCACAGGTTTGTGCTCTGGCCTCACAGGTGGCCTCCCAGAGCACCTCAGGGAGGGCACAGAACTGCACTGGTGGCTGAGCTGCTCCAAGTCTCCTCCTCAGCTCCAGCCTTGGCTTGTCAGGCAGGTCCCAGCTTTGTGCTCTCTGAAGCATCCACTGCAGTGTGGTGACTTCACAGATGTGCCCTATTTGTACTAGCTTCAGTTTATTAGACTGAAATCATCAGCACTTTATAGACCAAAGTCGAGGACGGTTTTTTTTTCTGTGCTTTAGCATTTCCTTATTAAGGCAGTTCAGCTGTGCTTTTGTGATGGTGATTTCTAGTGTGGAAAGCGTTTTAAATAGAGCACATACCTATATAATTCGTGGTTAATGACTTCTGACTTCAACTATTTTATTAAGCAAATGTGAAGGGTGGGGACCAAGAAAATCTGAAAAGCGTTGCAGATGAGTAACAAATCAAAAAGCCCCAAAAACAAACCATGGAAGATCTCAAAGTGGACATGACAGAAACATTGCAGCAATCCCCACAACACAAGGTCTCACAGTCATGTCTCCTGAAGGGCCAAACCAACTTCAGCCATAATATTTTTAAATGTATTAAATTTAATATTGAATATGTAAATCAGGAGCTTTCAAAGTTAAGTTTTATTCTCTTCTACTTTGCTGTCCTTCCAGTAAAGTCAGGTAAGATGGAAATATTTCTTTTTTTAATTAAGACAACCAAGACACTTTTATATTTCACACTTTTATTGATGCAGTTTAAATTAGGCTGGAACCTGCAATTTCTGAATAGGCCACCTTGGGCTATTCCTACAGCTTTGTCATGGCAAAAGAGGTACCTTAAATTCATCTGTGAATGAACAATGCCACATGCTGTGATTATTCAAAACATAGTGCTTCAGTGAAACTTCAAATATATTTTATACATAGTGATTATGAAAATATATATTTTTTTCCATACAATATTTGACTTCTGCCAGCTACAAAATATGATAAAGAAAAATAATTCATTTATTTCTCTAGCCCTAGGAATCTTCTTCTACTGCAACATATACATCACTCTCAAGGAAAGCAATGAGGTGGGAGAAAGGACTCCAAAATCACACTGAAATATTTCCCTTGAATCTACAGTTTTCACCAAGGGATATGGTGCTGTCCTAGAGCCAGATCAGGAGGCCTGGGAACTGGGAGGAAATAAAATCCCAACCCTGAACCACATGGCTGTGGGATTTTGAGTCCCAGAAGTTCATGTCATATGCCTGAGTTAACCCAACTCAAAAATAAGGGAGAATCCTGCAGTTCCCCACAAACAAGTAATAAACTGGTCCTGGACTAACTGGTCTAGATTGATGGCAAAGCAGCATTTTCATAACAACTACTGAGACAAGAAGACCCCTGCTCAGAGGACAGGAAATCTGCACTGCAAGGAAAAGGCAACGCACTGGAGCAGCTGTGGAGCTCAGACCTCTGCCAACAGTGTCACATTCTGCAAGTTTTAGGATACACTGGTTCTTAAACTTCCAGTCATTTCCTTAGATTCAAGGTTAATTTTAACTTTGGGGTACTTTAAGTAAGCATCTGAGGTAAGAGTTCTTGATGCACCTTTTTTTTCTTTTTTTGGTATAGTTTCTTCATGTGCTTTTTGATTGTGTATAAAGTAAATGTTTTGTTAGATGAGAACTACATTGACACTACAGTGGAAGCAGCTTATTAAATGAAGTGCACCACCCCTCAGAGATGCTGTGAGGCTTTCTGCACTGCAGAAGTCACAGAGTTCCCTGTTTGCTCCCAGGTAAAGCAGCTGTGGGAAGGACACCCTGCCCTATGCAAATGCTTTTACAGCCCCTTCAAGCAGGCCCAAAGTGGAATATTAAGATCTGGCTGGGAAAAGGATTATGCCCATGCTTTCAAGGATTCAGTGTACAAGAGGATTTGCATAGTACATTGAGGGGAAACAGTGCCATTTATTCATCTACTGAAATAAAGACAAGAGGTCAGAGAGCCTGTGCTGTGGCCCCAGTGCTTCTCTCTCCTTTGGTGACAGTATTGGTTTTTCCTCTGTACATTTAATTCCCCACAAAGAATGAAAAACCTACAGGTACTCCAGTTTGGAGTGGTTAGGACATTTGAAAGCCAGAGAATATTTCTTGCCAGCTGTGACTGATAGTGCAATTTCATGCTAATTTGCAAAGGATTAAATGAGACATCCAGTTTCTGAACAGGGATGTTTGAGTTGTAACTCAATCTGCTGTGTAGGCAGATCCCTTCAGGGGAAGCAGCTTCCACTGCATGTTTTAGAAGATAATAAAGCTGTTCTATACCTGCATTCAAATCACTACAAGGCAATAAATTACCTAAGGTGACAGTTAACTACTGTTTTTCACCCCAGAAGACAAGAGCACCTGAAAACATCCTGTGGACACTGTCTAAACCACATCTGTCATTTAACACACGGTGCAGGAATGAAGAAATAACTGTAAATACACTCCTCTAACTGTAAACCTGAACTTTGTTGCTACTAGACATGAGTAACATTTTCTATTCATATTGCAGCTACAGATTTAATAAATAGAATTGCATATATTGTGCTTTATAAATTAAAATATGCATTCCAAAGTGAGGCAATGCTAAACAATGAACCTATTTAACTCTTCCCCCCTCCCCAAACTGGCCACACATTCTAGTTCTAGAACCAGCCTGCTTCCTCACTCCTTTCACAAAGTGATCCAAGAAGAGTTTACTTAGGCACTACTGTAACTGTAAGTTGTCTAATAACCATTACTTCTAATTTCATAAGGGGAGGAGGTGAAGAAAGTCACAAGAAACGTTTTGATTCCTTCCTCTTCAGCACGTTGTCTTCCCTATCTGACGCTCTGAGACATGTGCAAAGGTGTCAGCATCTCTTCAAAGATAGCTCCTTTTACATTAGATCCCCTCAAATTAGCTTCTTGGAGATCACAGCCTGATAGATCACAATTCTAGAGAGGAACAGGAAAATAAATTGTTAATACACCCAGAACTTAGTTCAAAACTTCACCTGAAGTCCATGAATACAGAAACCACACACACTTACACAAATTTCAGTGTAAACTTCCAGTCTGTCATTCTACTTTATAGTTACTTCTAGTAAAGGAGTAGTTTCTTTTCACAGTAACAACTGGATTTATTTTTTAAATGTTAAAGTTGTTTTTAAAGTTGTTAGACTTACACTCTTCATATCAAATGATGTTCCAGGAGGCACTAATGCTTGCTGAACCAAGCTAGGGAGAAGCTGCCTCTTGGAATCTCACCAGGCATTCCTCTGAAATGCTTCTCTAGTACTTGAGGAAGAACCACCATGAACTCAGCTTGCAAAATGAGCTAGTTTGTCCAAGAGAGACAGCAGTGTGCCACGTGCCCCCAGGCAGGTAAGATTCCATCATTAATCTATAAATGAGCCAGGATCAAAAAACTCCAGGAGCCCAGGGAATTGCACTGCTCTGCAGTGGTGGCATCATCTCCCAGGTGAGTTCAGCCAGAATTGCCATGCATCATCTTTGAGATGACAGAAGCCATTCCTGTGGCTCTGAAGTGCTGGCAAATCCAAGACCTTAGGCTCATCTTCCAAACTGAAACTAGGAATGAAATGTGACTCCCCAGATCATGTCTCCCCAGGACTGCAAGCAGTCTAGTGAACGCTGTTGAGTTTGAAGCTGGAGAACTCTGCCAAATCCCCAAGTTGTCCCCAAAATTGTATCAGTTGACTAGTTAGTGTATAGAACAAATCATAACTCACTTCCAAATCAGTTCCTGCCAAAGTTGCTCCTCTAAGATTACAGTTTTTTAGTTTTGCATTTTTCAGTGTTGCAACTCTGAGATTAATTCCTGTCATTTGACTGCCTTCCATGTCAACACCTTTCAGGTTAGCACCTAAAACACACAAAGAAGAGTTTTTCAAACACAGTCAGAAACACAGCAGCTCCAGAACGATGCTTCCTCAGAGCCATGTACATGGACAGAGGTCAAGGTAGAACTTGGAATGTCATGATTATACAGTCCCACACTCAGGCCTCTTTCTCATGAAAACATGGATTATACAAACCACAGCCAAAGCTTTGCCATGCCCTACAGACTGACCAACACCTGGATCAGTTTCCACACAGTACCCAACAGGCAGAAACTTCTTACCTTCCAAATTAGCTTTAAGGCCTGATGGATCTTCAAAATTGCAGCCTTTTAGAGAGGCTCCTTCTGCATTGGAACACAGCATCTTCACCCCTTGAAGGTTTGCACACTGACAGAGGTAGACAAGTCAGTGAGACTGATAAAAATATGAAGATGAGCAATACTGACAATGATGAGAGTACAGGTTGCATTTCTATTTAGGCACTGAATCCTGATAAAGCACAAGAGCCTTGTTACTGAGAGGCTGTGTAAGAACTGGCTACACTCTAACTTCTTTCTCATCAGGAAGAGAATTCTCACCCAGGACCCATTTCTTAAACTGTAATAGCTTCAAAAAGCTTTTGAAGTGATCTAACCAGAACAACTGCAGAAAATACTGCCTTCCACGTATCTGCTTATTCCAATTCCTCTTTTCTTTCAAGTGACTAAAGGACAGCCCAGAGTTTCCAAGCCACAAAGAGTTCTTACATCCAGCACAGAGCCAGAGAGGTCAGCTCTTTCCAGGTTTGCACAGCACAGGTTGGCGTGGGCCAGGTTGCAGCGGCTCAGGTTTGCCATCTTGAAGTTGATGTAGCGAAGATCTAGCCGGGAGAGATCTGCCCCACTGAAATTGAGACCCTAAAACCAACACCATGAAGGCCCAACAGTTACAGAAGGTGCAGCTCTGATCAGAAAACAGTAAAGAGAATGATGCACCTGTGTATATAAATATACACAAAGACAGAGACACACAAACCCCTCATTCTATTATGTAGGATTAATGAAATGTAAATGCAAAGCTATCAAGCATTGTCCTTGGTTATGCTGGTGCATCAGCATTTTAAATTTAAATCACAGAATCACAGAGTGGTGGGGGTTGGGAGGCACCTCTGGAGATCATCCAGTCTAACCCCCCTGCTAGAGCAGGATCCCCTAAAGCAGATCCCACAGGAACACGTCCTTGTCCTTCAGGAACTGAGGAGCCCGGAACTGGGCAGAGTGCTCCAGGTGAGGCCTCTCCAGGGCAGAGCAGAGGGAGAGGAGAACCGCCCTTGACCTGCTGGCATCACTGTCACCTGATGCTGCAGGAAATCTCACCACGAGGCACCAACATTAGAGGTGAAGACAAAAAGCTGCATTTTCACACCTGACATCGCAGCTCAGACTTGGTTGGAGTTGCCAGCAGGAATCGGACAAATTCCTTCCGAGAGATGGGAGAGTGATCCTCAGCTGGCTGGGAATTCTGTTGAGAGAGTTGTTTAAAAGCTAACACAGACACAACTAAATTGCAGATTGCACAGAAGAACAGGACACGTGCATTTGTGTACTAAAGAAAACTAGTTACCTTAATAGCTATTTCTAGATGTTCGATTAGTGAATCGATACCAAAAAACCTGGCTTCTTCCAAAACACCTACCAAAGCAAAGCAGTGTTTGTTACTGACAGGGAGTGGCTGAACAAGAGAGCACTTTTCTTCTTCACTTTCTGGAGAAGGCAGGCTATGGTCACACCAACAGCATGCCAGAAACTCGGGGTGAATCCATCCCAACTCCTGGAGGAACATCAACTTCATCAACTTCCCCTACTTTTTAGACCTTTTATACATTTTAGCCAGACTAAGATGAACTTGATGAAGTTCACTTCAAGTTCACATCAAGTTCACTTCACTTGGTGAAGTTTCTTATAGAAATGCATGAACTAATAAAAGTGACAAATCACAGACATGGTATTAGTTGTAACTGGAGAGAGGACAAGTGAGCTTGCTTGAAGCTCAAAGGCAAAAATAACTCAGGATGTTTCCAACAGCAGCATTGGGTTAAAGATACCAAATCCAGAATTACAGCTACATATTAACCAGTGTGGAGGATCTAATGCTCTCAAGTTTCAACATTACATCTTCATTCAACCAAGCAGGTGGAATGAAAACGCTTGGAGATTCAACTCACCAAAGAAACATCCCAGCCATTCCGACGAGCAGACAAAAACCCCACTGCCTTTCACCACGCTTACCTGAGGGCAAAGTTCAGCTTCTAGAGAGTAATAACAATGCAGGAGATGTCCCACAGGTCATACCTACCTAGCAAATTAATGCCATCATTTACAATGAGCTGTCCGTGACGTAAATAGTTCAAAATTGGCTCAAAATACTCTGGACTGCGGTCAATTAGGAATGCTCCTCTATGATCTTGCTTATTTCCCCAAGCATCTGTTTCCACAACATATATATAAGTAAATTGGAGATATTAATAGAAGAGCACTTGCTTCAGTTTCAGGTTGTTACTACCAAAGGGCCCCAGGTTATGAAAATTCCACTTAAAAAGGTGTTTCTTAAGAGTAAAAGGAAGGAAAATAAGCAGGGAGGGAAATCACCTTCAAACAAATGTATTTGTGCTATAAATCACTAGAACATTTGATCATGGACATGAAGAATTATTGCTAGAATAAAAGCAGCATTAAGGTTTTGGTCTGCCCTTGTTTCCTTCAGGCTGACTCAGTGTTTGCCCACTGATTCTGCTGACAAACCTGAGCAAGAAGCAGATGAAACCCCCCAAATCAAAGACAGACCCCAAAATAGTCACTATGGATGGAAGTTCCATCCATGAGATGGTAAGTGTTACATGGGCAATGGAGAAGTAATCAATTACCAAAACCCCACCAATGATACATTCTGCTTGGATATTTTAACACACTTTTGATATTTCAACATAGAGTCTCAACTTGGAAGTGCCCTTTGCCTGCCTTGCTCATTTCTTAGCTTAAAAAGCAACATTTATTTTCATATACTAACCTTTATCTTTAAACATGTGGGCCAACATGCTGTCAGGTTCTTTATTAACCAAAGTGCTCCTGCAAAACAAAGGCAAGGCCATTTTATTTTTACATGGAATGTTTTCCTTAGGTGTTTTCTGCCCTTCCAGTGTGCCATGCATTCCAACAGCTGCCACCCTGTACTGATGTGATCACACAGTGTGAAAGAAAAGTATGTTTCTGACTGCAGGAATTTAAAGATACTTTAAATAAAAAGCACTTAGTTACCTGAAATATTCCAAGGATAAATCTATCCCTGGTTGAGGCTTTTTGCCACTTCTCCTTCATATGTTAAACTGGTTTAAGAATTAATTTGTTGCAAAACTGTGGTGCCAAATATGAGATAGAGAGAAAGCTGAAGATCCCTCATTCCACACTAAGTTATTTTTCTAGCTCTTTTGCAAGAGCACCTGAAGCCTCCCCAACTGAACAGACACCACCAGCTGCTCTAACTGATTTACTGAAATCAAATGCTTTAAGGACAAAAGCAGCTAAGTTGCATTCTTACCTTGTAGTGGTGAAGTATCTGCCTCCAACATTGAGTGTTAACCAGTCTGTGTGGGACCCTGTCAGCTCTTCATGAGGTCTTCCATCAGTCTGAGGATCTACACAGAGGAGAAAGACAGAAGAAATCTTAAGACAATCTGTGAGTATTTCTGAATCCTCCACAGGGCAAGAGGTATCTTCTCAAAACACCAGGAAATAAAAAGTTTACGTTTAAACTGAAGCAAAATAAAACCTCTTGCATTTAACAATATGTTAAATGTAAGACGTACAGAGACTCACCAATGAATGGTTCCCCTTCACAGACAAACAAAACATCATCATCCCTAAAGGGAGAGGAAGAGGGGGAAAAAAAGAAAGCAAAAACATTATTGTTAATTTTTTTTGGTCATAGAAGTGCAGTAGGAACCCCTTGTGATTTGTTTCAGGTAAATGATGATCAGTTAGAGCTTCAGTATCTGATTTTTGTCTTAATTTTGCAGGTTCCAGGGGATTGTTACATGATTGACCTCAGCAGAGATGTGATCTGTGGCACCCAGGTAGGGATCACTGTTGCTCAACCAGTTCAGTTTGACAAAACAGTTGCTTTTCTCCCCGTTCTGGCAGTATCCTATGAAGCCATGCTGGAGCTTGTCTCCTTTTCCAAAAAAACCCTCAAAAAACCAGAACACTGGGATTTTCCTGGTGCAGACACTGCACTGAATCAACACAGGAGGATGCCAAAAGGCACAAAATGCAGCTTAAGTTCTGATTCAGCAGGACAGAAATGCTTTGAAGTTCAAAAACCAGTCTTGTTTTTCCCTGAGGCACAAAGGCACCTTTGGACATCCTGGCTAGAAAGGATCATTTCTATTTTGAAGGAAAGTTCTTGAGGATTGACAAGGTTTTAAGTCTCTTCAGCTGTGATTCACCTTGTGGTGGGTGAGCCTTACCTGATCAAAGCAATGTCATCAATGAGCCCCCCCTTCCCATTGTAAACACTGGTGGCTTTTATTCCCAGCTTGTTACTGGCCACAGAGAGCAGGTCTGAGAGGGTCCCATAAACTGCCACAACCTGTGGGAGAGAGAGAGAGAGGCAGCTCCTGTCACTGCTGCCCCTCCAGGTGCAGAACCAGGGCTATAAACCTTCCTACGGGGGGAAGAGACACGCAGGGATTGTTCCAGCGACTCAACCATCCCCTCGCTGACTCCCTTCACCCCTCGGTGGGGCTGGGAAGGATCAATGCTCGGCAGAGCCGCCTCCCCCAGGGCCCTGCCGTGCAGCTCTGCCCAGCAGCGTCCGCCAGCCCCGATTCTTCCCGTTATTCCAGCTCTCAGGAAACCGCCGCGCGGGTGCGAAGCGAGGGGAACCGAGCGCCGTGACCGGTTGTTTCCCCCCCCCGGGATGGGTTCGGACGCGGCCTCACCGCCCCAACCGGGGCCGACCACACGAGGGTGACTTTCCAGTAAGAAGTTCGAGGCTGGTCGGGATCCCCTCCGTGTTTCGGGCTCCCCCCCCCCCCGCCCCGCCGGGCGCTCGGCACCACCGGGACTAGGCCCCGGCAGCCGCGGGGAGGGGGCGGCGGGGCCGGGAAGGCTCCTCTGCCGCAGCCACGGCCCCCGCGGCCCCACGGGCGGCTTCGGGCTCGTCCCTCGCACCGACCCGCGAGCGGCAGCCCCGTCCCGCAGCGCCGGGCACCGGACGGCGGGCACCGCCGCTCCGTTCCGCCCCGGCCGGTGGCTGCCCCGGCGGCTGGGGGGAAGGAGAAGGAGGAGGGAGCCCTCGGGGGGGGGGGTGCTGGGCGGCGGGACCCCCTGCCCGCCCCTCACCTTCCCGTTCCGGGGGCTGCCGTTAACGAACAGCGTCACCCGCCTCATGCTGCGCCGGCTCCTCCGCCCCAACCCGGAAGCCGGCGCCGCTGACCGACAACAGCCGCGGCCAATCACAGTCGCGCCGCCCCGGGCCGGCCGACCAATCAGAAGCGCGCTCTGGCGGAGGGGCGGGGAGAGGGGCGGGCTGGTGGTGGTTATCGCAGCCAATCAGAGGAGGAATAACCCCCTGTATTAGCATAAGGCGTGGCTTGCAGCAGAGCGCCCCCTGATTGGTGCGGCGCGTCACGTGGGAGCGGTTTGTTGTCCCGGCCGTTTCTCTTTTCGAAATGATCTCACCGCGCTCGCAACGGTTCGTGATCCCTCCGCGCGTCAGGAGCCAAAGAGTCCCCCCCGCCCCCGTCCCCGCGCAGCCCCCCCGGCGCCCGGCGGGCAGGACGGCACGGGACCGGCTCTCCCTTCCCGCCTTCCTGCCCTTCCTCTTGGGCCGTGATGCTGGGCGGCCGGGGGAGCGGGGGGCGCCGAGGGTTGGGCGAGCGGGCGGGGCGCGGAGGTGCAGGCGGAGGCGCACGCGGTGCTGCGGCCCGGTTTGAAGGCGCGGGGCGGGCGCGGGGCTGAGGCGCCGCGGGCTGAGGTGAGGGGGGCGGGCTGGGGGGCTGGAGCGGGCCGGGGGGCTGGGAGGGGGTCTGAGGGGCAGCGAGGGACGGTTGGGGCTCTGGGTGTTGGTGCATGGTGGTCGGTGGTGCCCCGGGACGGGGCTGCGGCCCGTGTTGGACACCGGGCCCTCCCAGCCTCTCCCGCTGGTTGGGGGGGGACGCAGCTTCGCCTTTCAGCCTGCGCCTCGAGCAGAGCTGTGCGCGCGGGGTTGCACAGCGAAAGAGGGGGATACCCCGTCTGCCTGCCGAACCGAGGTGTCGGGCTGACGTTATTGAATTCTGCCGCCTGAACTTGAGCGGGTTAACAGGGTTTTAACTTGACAGGCTGCCCAAGGGAAGCTGTGGCTGCCCCATCCCTGGAGGTGTCCAAGGGCAGGTTGGATGGGGCTTGGAGCAGCCTGGGCTGGTGGGAGGTGTCCCTGCCCGTGCAGGGGGTTGGAAGAAGCTGGTCATTAAGGCCCCTCCAACCCAAACCAGTCTGAGACTTGGCAATTCTGATTCTTACAGCTCCCCACTGAGAGGATGTTGGGCTCTGCTCCCTGCCCCAGGAAAGCTGGGGAGGGACTTGGGACAAGGGCAGGAGGGATGGGATGAGGGGGATGGATGAAAACTGGGAGAGGGAGATGGAGGCTGGAGATGAGGAGGGAATTCTTGGCTGTGAGGGTGGTGAGAGCCTGGCCCAGGTTGCCCAGGGAAGCTGTGGCTGCCCCATCCCTGGCAGTGTTGAAGGGCAGGTTGGATGGGGCTTGGAGCAGCCTGGGCTGGTGGGAGGTGTCCCTGCCCATGCAGGGGGTTGGATCTGGATGGTCTTTCAGGTCCCTTCCCACCCAAACCATTCTATGAAAATGCAAGAAACTAAATGCAAACAATGTTAGCTTTTTCGTTTTTCCATTTAGTATCAAACTGCTAATACTTGTAACACTTAAGCCAAACGATCACAGTGTGATTGTGTTTAACATACTTCATGCTACCATAAAGTTCAGGTTTGATAAAAGTTGAAATAATAACTTTGTATGTACTTACTCATGCAACGTTTATGTTGCTGTGCATTTTTCTTCATAGTGCTAGACCTTTTATGTCACTTTCTGGAGAGAAGACTTTCCCTTTCCACCTTGTTCCAGGAAAAAAACCCAGATTTGGTAGAAGTTTGAGAATGGCAGAAAATTCTTGCTCTTGCCACATACCTATTCAAATATCTTTTCTTTTTTGATAGGTGTCTGTAATTACAGGAGAGCAAAGGCCAACTGAAGGTTTCTTAAAATCAATCTCTAACAATGCACAAGAGTATAAATGCTGCCCTGGAAGTTAAAGAAAATGAGAACAGATACCCTGAAGAGAGGGAAGAGGCCTCTTTCCCTGATCTGCCAAAAGAGCAGAAGATTTGCAAAGTAATTAAATCAGAAATCATCAAGGCATCCAAGAAAGAGAATTTGAGTGATGGGAACCAGGAGCAGTTGCAAAAATGCAACCTGAAGCACACCAGAGTCCTGGGGAAGGAATCACAGCCCAGCAAGGAGGATGTTGATAGCTGTCAGGTTTCTGAGTGCTTTTTTGAGATGCTGAAAGGGGATGTGGCTGGTGAACATCCTTTGCCTTTGAACAACAAGGAAAATGTTCCAAGAAGTAGACCTGTTTCCTTGGGGGATGAATGCTACTTGACACCTAAAAGGGACAAAGCAGAAGAAAAATCTGATTGTGGAATATCAGAGGAGCAGAGGAAAACACCTGTTGATTTTGCAGCTGTAACAATTGCTGAATTTGGGATTACTCAGGAAAGTTTTACTAAACGATCTGGTAAGGTTGGAGTGACTCGAGTGTTGTCCTTCTCAGAGAGACATCTGGAGATCATCTGGTCCATCCTCTTCTCAAAAGCTTCAATTTTGGTCAGGTTCAGGTTGTCTGGCTGAGTTGGAATATGCCCAAGGATAGAACTGGGATAGGATGATGCTTTAATTCCCTGTTTGTCTTATTTTCTGTCCAGTGGATAACATGGTGTCTGAATTTCACAAGGGAGTTAGAAATTCTGCAAGTATTGGTAGATGGTTCCTTAACTAACAATTGACTAAGTAAAAGAAAGACAGCTCCTTACTTGGCATATAGTTTTGTTAAATATTAACTTGCTTTTAGGAATTTTTGCTCAGAAGGGTTTCTTGAGCTAAGCAGCTTTGAATGTTTTCATAAATAGCATCAACCACCTTAAAAGAAAAAAAAAAAAGCCATTTTTAAAGCTTTAATTATTCTTACAAAAACTGTGTTTTTTGTTTTGTTTTTTTCTTCTCCTCTTGGCCCCATTTCAGGGAAGTCTCCAGCTTCACTGAAATACAGACGAAGGTCAGCAATTGGAGTTCGGGGCTCCCCAGAAAACAACACCCTTATCAAGTACCTGGCCCAGCAGAGAAGCAACAGGCAAACAGAAGCTGTTAGGCTGGTGAGAGTCCTTCTCAAATATCTCATGTCAGTTTAGTTCTCCCCAGGAATCAACATGTGCTGACTGAAATAGAAAGCAAGTCTCAGGAAGAAGCCAGTAGAAGGAACAACCATGGCCTGAATTTTGTTAACTTCCCTGGGACACCTTACTTGAGAGTACTTAGAGGTTTTGTTTGTGTAAAGTCTGGAGTCTTTTCTCCATGTTGAGCTTGCTCATACATTTTACCTTTTGTTGTCCATAAACTCTACTTTCCTGCATTTGCCGTGCTTGATTTTTGAGAGATCAAAGTGAAGTAGATACTGGCATAAGTGACTTGGTTTATAATCAGACTCATTCTTAACTGAAACCAGCAAACACTGTCAGAAAACAAATCCTGCATGTGCTCTAGAGGGACAGATTATGAAAGGCAGCAAAATGCAACATTTCTTGATACAGATCCTTTTTTTGCATGTTTTTATGATACAGCTGAATTTGCAGCCCAGTTAAAGACAAGATTTGCTTCTTTGAGTTTCATTAATGCTCGAGTACATACGCAAGGTAACAAAGCACATAGGATCTCAGGGGGAAAATGTCTCACGAGGTTAATTTTGTTTTAGCAGGTTAGTCCTTTTAGACATGAAAATGTCAGGTCGTTGAAGGAGAAGCTGGATGCCTTTCAGACATCTTTTAAATCAGTACAAGAAGCTGAAGGGGACACTGGCTTCTCTGGGCTGTCACAGGTGGATGATGCTGCCCAGGAAGAAGCTCCTTGTAAGTTGAGTTTATTTCTCATCAATGATTTACCTTAAAAGTCAGGTCTTCCTTTAGGCCAAAAAGTAGAAAACTAAACACTCTTAAAAAGGAAGATTTCTTCTTTTTCTGTTCAGCATTGCCACAGGATTTTTGGGTTTGGTTTGAGGGTTTTTTTGTTTGTCTAAAACTACCTTATTACTGACTGCATCCTGAATAGGGGATTCTCAGAATAAGCCCCCAAGAAAAATGAAGACTGGTATTTATTGTGACTGTTTTCTTAGTTTTACTTTCTAGATTTAATTTACTTTTCACTAAGCTTTAGAGTTTTCACACTCTTTCAATGAAACTGAGAATGGTTTCCATGTCAGCTGCTTTTAGCTGTTGTAACTTCTCTCTCCTGGTTGTTACCTGCAGATTTTTGTTTCACAGCTTCCAAGTGTGGCAATTTTAGGAAGCATTTAACTGTGGTGTCACAGAAATTGAGACACAAATGGATTTTTTTAAGATGCTTGGTGATGTTGATGAACACAATCAGGATTTCTAGTTAATGTTATGAATTCTAAAGTCTTCTCAGTTGAACTTCAGTCTTTAGTTGTTGTATCTGTTGTATCTTTAGGTTCTGACTGCATCACAGAAGGTGATGGAAGTGATGAAGTATCAGATCCAAGCAGAGACCAAATTATTTTTGTGGAAGAGCTGAGCCTGGTGATACCTGATGAAAGGGAACCCCCTGTCACTCCACACACTGTAGCTCCCACCACCCCACTGCAGGCAGGAAACACTTCATTAAATGAACACACACCAAGTGGCCTCCACCTGCGGTCGGTGTTAAAGAAAACTCCAGTGAAGCAGCTAATGGAAAAGGTTGGTTCCCTGATTTACATGGGGGTACTGATACTAAGGCTGAAATTCTGCAGTCGTTATTGACCTACCAGAACTTGACTCCTAGAATGGTTTGGGTTGGATGGTACCTTGAAGATCATCTAGATTCAACCCCATTGGCATGGGCAGGGACACTTCCCACTAGACCAGGTTCATCATGGTTAAATATAGTTTTTGATGAATTGACATGCATCAGAAATAATGTAATGCTAGCAATGGATATCTGCTTGCTGTTTGGTCATCTTGGAAGCTTTGTTTCAAGCTTTCATGGTATGAGAAGATCCATGTGTATGTTGTTGAGTTTTATTCCTTTAGAAAACCAGTAGATTTTTAAACAATAGGATTAATTAAGTGTTGCTTACAGAAAAAGTTACTTCCAGTTTTGGTTTGAACAAGGACAATATTCAAACTAAATGGTATTGAATAGATTATTATATCACTTCCATTTGATAGGAATACTCAAACGATGCAGTTGATGGAGAAAGTGAATCTCTCACAGTGTCCAGTTGTGCAGCCATCTCTGAAGCTCTGCAAACAGGTCAGATTCCCCTTTTGGTTTTAAATAGGGAGAGAATTGTGTGGCATCATAAGGATTTTCCTCTGGTAAATTTGCAGAAGGATGTGTATTACCCACCTCTCAAGTACTTTGTGTGGCATCCTACTCTGTGAAGTGGAAAATAAAGTTGCCAAGGAAAAGAATGTGTATTTAAAAAGAAATAATAATCCCACACCAAAGCTTCACAAAGCCTCTAATACTAGAATAGAATGGCTTCTTTTCAAGAAACTACACTTGTCAGCTAGAAGTTGTGGAACACTTAGTCATTTCTAGTCTTTTATTTTCTTCCTTAGTTCTTCATACTGTAATAGGGAAAATTCTGGTTGAATCCACAGGACAGGTCAGGGTAAAGGTGGCATTTTGCCGTTTGGTTGGGGAATGTGTATTTTCTAAGAGAATATTAAGATCCATAAAAAGACCCTGGATGTCTGGGGTCTTTAGTTCTGTTTTTAAAGTTCTGTTTAAAATTCTGGTTTAGAAATCATTAGAATGGTGAAGGTTGGAAGGGACCTTCAAGATCATCCAGACCCAAGCCCTGCATGGGCAGGGACACCTCCCACCAGCCCAGGCTGCTCCAAGCCCCATCCAACCTGCCCTTCAACACTGCCAGGGATGGGGCAGCCACAGCTTCCCTGGGCAACCTGGGCCAGGGTCTCACCACCCTCACAGCCCAGAATTCCCTCCTCATCTCCAACCTCCATCTCCCTCTGCCAGTTTTCATCCATCCCCCTCATCCCATCCCTCCCTGCCCTTGTCCCAAGCCCCTCCCCAGCTTTCCTGGAGCCCCTTCAGGCACTGGAAGCTGCTCTAAGGTCTCCCTGGAGCCTTCTCTTCTCCAGGCTGAACACCCCAACTCTCCCAACCTGTCTTCATAACTTTTTAAATTCACTTAGCAGTTTATGTATTTTGTTACAACAGAAAATACTGAAAGATACAGCTCTGAAAAGCCAAAGAAGAAAAAAGTTACTTTTGGAGAAGTTCTGAGCCCAGAAATATTTGATGAAACTTTGCCTGCAAACACTCCCTTGCGCAAAGGAGCGACTCCAGCCCGACAGCCAGGGCAGCAGAGCAACAGCCCTTCTGCAGGGGCAGCTCTCCCTGAAGAACCATTACCCCAGCCAGACTTTGATTGCAGTGATGTAAGTTTGTATTTGTGTGTTGGGTTTTTTTTGTTTATTTTTTCTTAACTGTAAAAAGAGTTTCCACCCCCTCCCATCGTGCTTGGCTTTGAAAAGAAATTGCTAAAATATTAAAATACAGTTTGAAGCTTTAGGATGAGATTGAGAACTTTTTTTTTATGAAAACTAAATAGCATTTTGGCCTGTAGAGCTATGTTTAAAGTTGAGTACTGGTGGTACACAAAACATTTGTGCCTTGGCTTACTCATATATTCTGATTCTTTTTGCCATGTATAGCAAATGAGCTGCCACATTCCTAAAGAAAAAAAAATAAAACCACCTGGTCTTCCAAACACTAACAGACCAGGTGTTTTTCAGTGTACATCTGGTATAGTATATGACCCAAAAAAAGAACTTTCTCTTTTTAAAGGAATGTGTTGAGCCTCTTCAAGAGTTAGTGGAAGACCCTGTTGCTGCAGAAGACCTCTTACCTGCTGCAAATGCAGAAGGTAAGCCCAGCCTGTGCTTTTGTAATTAGAGAATGCATCTTTCTGCAACTGAAAATTGAGAGATGACACAGGGTTTGTTTCTTGACTTGTTTTTATACAGGGGTATGTTTCAGTTGTGCTAAACTTGAAATGCTCTTGCTTTTTTCTAAAAGTCTTTGCAGTAGCTGCAGTGCTTACCTGCTGTTTAGTTTAACTGGTTATTATTTGATCTTGTATTTTTCTGTGAAATTGGCTGATCTAATTATACTTACTGCTTTAAGTAATTTGGCTTACTGTCTTGATTCTGATTCTCTAATTTTGATGCATTTAAAATAGCAAGCAAGACAATAACAAAATATTTAAAGGGGATTGTGCATGTGAATGTATATATCTCTATGAAAGCTGTAAGTGCAAATCATTGTGTTACCAAATTCTCACAAGTTTTGTTTTCCTGTTTTCTAAAGCAAGCTGTTAAGGTGTTGGATTTTTTTATCTTGCATGTTTGATAGTCCTTAAGGCTAAGTTATTAGTTCCTCAAGACTAAAATGACTAAACATGCTGTGTATAATGTTAGAAATTAGATGGATAATGTCATCAAAATGTGATTAACTTTTTATGCTGAAACTGAATCAATACTCTTGTCTTCTTTATATATAACAGCAGAAACTGACAAATGTGATGTGATTAGAACTCGTTCTTCTACTAGAAGAAAGGTAGGTTTCTTCAGTGATGATGCCTGGTTTGTTTTTTCCATTTCTCTGGACAGAATTCTTCCCTGCTTACAAGAGGTTTTATAGCTTCAGGTATTGTGATTGTATATATCCAGGTATGTGGAAGTATCTCATGTAAGTGCAAATAATTGTCTTAAGGAAATCTCATTTCTTGAGTGAAAGTTGTTTTCAGTTATTAAAAACATTTTTTTTGTCACAGTCTGATACTGAAATTTACTATTTCTATTGAATTTTCCAGGAATTTTCCCAGACTGACAAAATTTAGAGGAGATTTATTCATAGACTTTAATTCATGCATTCAGGGGCTTCACTCATGGGAATCTAAAAATCTTATAGTCACAAAAAATGGAAGAAAATGGAAACAAAGTTTTCTGTCTAATTTTTCTGCTTGGTTTAAATTCTTCAAGACACAGGAACATGAGATAGAGACTGAAGTCAAGTTTATTCTGCAAGCTGTGGTGGCTTCTGGCATCACTGAAAGTGTGGTTGTGATCCCAAGTTCAGTGCTGGAGATCCTGTTGACCTTTGTTGCCTGCTAGCCATAAGGCAGGCAGAACATCACACCTGTATCTCTTCTGGTTGCTAGAGTGTTAAGGCATTTATTGTACAGTAATTTCTGTACAAAGTGCTTCCAGACATCAGTGTAGTGCAGTTCTAGTGGTTTCTTGGAGAAGCAAGGCAAAAAAAAAGCATTAAAAAAATTAACCCTTTATCTCAGAAGGAAACTGAAGATTAAAAATTACTGTTTTCTCATTAGAATGTCCTTTTTTTTTTGTAAACAGAATTATTTTGTACTGTGTGAGGAGATGAGCTCTGTAAATCTGAATTTCCAGCTGTGAGTGTCTAGCTGTCACGATGGCCTCATACATGAGGTCAGAGACTGACTACTGTGTGATTCTTCTGACTGTTGGGCTGGGATGTGTTTTTAATAAAAGCAGATGTGTGCATGTGCACATACGTGCACCCCAACAGCTTTCCATTCATGTTTCTCAGCAGAGTAGCACCATTTCAGAGGGGACTGATTGTACCATCTCACAAGCCACAGATCGTAGTGCTAAAGACACTAAAAATCCCAGAAAGAGCAAGTTTCAACAACAGAAGAATATGATCACATCTGCTGCCAAAAGAACACAAGTAGGTGACAGTGCACTGCAGTTGGTGACTATTACCTTTATTTCTCTATCCAAGTGTCTCTTCTCCTGTGTGTTTTACATGATTATTCTGATCTTGGTAGTAAAGAAGGGTGTTGTTTCCTGTTGCTGCCAATGTTCTCTTACTCAAGCCTAGCTTGTTTTTGTACATTTGTTGCCACACCTCATTCTAATAACAAAGTTGAGGCTTGTTGAGGCTGACTAGCAGGGTTTAAATACTTGTAGAAAGGATACTCTATGGAGGTGAAGGAGGGGAGATCACTTTTCAGACTTCAGGGACAGAAAACAAGGTTTTAGTTCTTTTACCAAGTGTGTGCAATAGTTCTCTGAACTTGCACAGTTACTTACAGGCTGGGTAAATGTTGTCAAGATGTGAGACTTATAAAAGATTTTTGCTTTCATGTGGTAGGAGAGAAGCACCTCTTCCTTTTCAGACTAAGCATGAATGAAGAATCTGTGGTTTTGAGCTGAAAGACTTAATTTCTTGGACTTCTAGATTTGGTTGAATTAAACAACAAACATCTCACAATGAAGAAGCAGTTCTCCTTTTTTTAGATTAATTTTTAGGTGGCAGAATGAGTCAAACTCATTTTAGGGGAAAAAACTGTGATCCATCAAAATCCAGTAATGGTGTAACTTACTGGAAAATACTGCAGGGGATCATTATAATTACACTGTGCTCTATTCAGTCTTCTCAATCTTTTCAGAAAACAAAACAAACAAAGTTTGGGAAAAGAAGAAAGAAAAAAGTAAAAAAATCTTTATATGGGGAAAGAGAGATGGCTTCTAAGAAACCTCTTCTCAGCCCAATCCCTGAAGTTCCAGAGTCTTTCTCTTTTGTCTCATCTCCAAACTCACCAAACACAATTTCACTTTTTTCAGGTAATGTGGTTTTTAGTTTGTTGTGTTCTTTCAGTTGCTTCATTTTTTCTTAACTGTTACATAAAAACTTAATAATAATTATCCTGACTTCTGTGTGTAGGTAGAAAAGCCCAGTATACATTTTTTACTTTTAATTGTTTCAGAGGATTTTATAGATTAATAATCCCCAGCTGGATACATTGAACTCTTTTTGCAGTCCAGTGTAAAGTTGACCAAAAAAAAAAAAGCCTCTCTGTAATGTGACTGGGTGCTGCTGTTTTCATAGCCTTTTTAAACAGGTAAGGTGGGCATGAATAGTTAAGTGAGGGGCAGTAGCTTTCTGGGATTTTTTTATATTGCTTATCTGGAATGGTTGTTTAGAAGGTTACTTTTTATGTAAGTCCAATACTATAAAGCTTTTGTTGTAATATTTTAAAAAGAGTTTTTTTACATTTGACAAGTAGAGTCAAGTATCCACAAGCTTGTTGTAATTCAGAGGATGTGTTTTTAGATAATACCAGATCTTGGAACACTCACAAGGATGTTCAACAGAATCCAGTGGTTGAAAGAATGAGAGAGAAAACCAGCTGTGCAGTTCCTGTGTGTCCAAACTCTATGGACCTGGACATGGCAGAAGCCAGCAGCTCCAGTGACACAGAATTCCAGGTGTCCCCTGGGGATCTGAAGTCTGTTTCTGGCATTGATCAGGAGGTAAGGATACTGCCAGAAAACAAGTCAGCATCATCATAGAATCATAGAATCATCATGCTTGATGTTGGCTCAAAAAAGGAATGTATTGGGGGAAGGAAAAATAACCAAACAACCTAGCTCTAAGAGTTTAAACACTGGAATGGGCCATGGAATTCCATTGGAGAGGCCATAGAATCTCCATCCTTGGAAGGAGTTATTCAGGACTCAACTAAACAAGGCCTCCAGCAATATGTTTGCCCCCTCACTGGAGCAATTTCCAACATGCAGGATTCTGTGGGTTGGTTGGTTGGTTGGGGTGTTCTGAGAATGACTAGACTTGGGGAAGAAAACAGTAGCTGTTGTTGCCAGCTGTTTGAAACTAGGTGTGGTTTTTTTGTGGATTACCTTTTGCCTAGATTTAAAAATGTATTTATTTATTTTTCAGCTTTCAAACATTGTGCCAGATGCAAATTGTGGTTTTGCTACATCTGACTATTTACAAGAAGGCAAGGAGACTGCATGTGCAAAAGAAGCAAATGGAGGTGGTTCCTTAATAGACAATGAGAAATTACAGGGAAGTCCCCTAAATAAGGCAGGGCAGCTAACTGGGCTCAAATTGCTGGAGCAGCAGGACACTGATGTACATGAGGGTGCCCAAAGAACTCAGTCTCCACAGAAGGATTTTATCAGAGGTAGTCCACCAAGAAGAAGAAGAAAAAGAAGAAGTAGTTCCATCTATTTTCCTCCTGTTGAAAAATTGGAAATAACTGGAAACGATCTTGCAGTTTGTTCTTATAATGTGGAGGAAATCTTATCCTGTCCTCAGCCCAAAAAGGACTCCTCAGAGCCTTGTAGAAGAAACAGTGAGAATGGTGGTGAACACAGAGTGAGGCGCAGCATGAGATTACATAGAGGTGCAGAAATGGAAGGACTTGCATGGATTCAAGTACCCAGTGAGATGCAAAGGAACCCTCCCCTGCCAGCTTCTGCTGGCAAAGTCAGGAGAACAAGAAGCACATCCATCCTGACAGAGAATATTCACTACAGGGGACAAAACCTCACCCAGTGTTCAGCACCAGGGAAGGAAAACACTGACTCTGCTCAGCTGGCTGATGGTCCTTGCAAAAGATGGAGGAGGAAAAGCTTGTGTGTGTCCACACTTCAAGAAACAAGAACTTGGTCTCAAGCCCGGAAAAAGAGCATGCCAAATACTGTAAAAGGAACCTCAGGAGTAACCAAAACCATTATGAAGAGGTAGAAAAATCTCTTGAAAAGATCTCATTTAGTGAGGTTTTAGCTACCTCTGATTTTTCTGAAGTGAAGGTCAGTATTAGGTTCTTGTGTTCTCTCTCTTAAGTGTGGTTTTCTTCCCTCTCCCACTTACATTTCCTTATTTCCTCCCTTCTGTATTATTTCCTTAATTTTATGGATAACTTAGAACTGATTTTCCTTGTCTTGATGCCTAAAATGTTTGAAGATCAGAACAGCTTGGAAGACCTAGCTGGGCTCAGAGCATTGGACAGTCCTGGCAAGGTAATCAAGAGGATCAAGGGTTTTTTTTTTTCCATAACGAACTGAATTTGACATCACCTCTTTCTTGTAGTTACATCCTTGCTTACATGTGTTCATACTTCAGTGCTGTCTATAGAGCAACAGCAATTAAATGCTGCTAGTACCATAAAAAACTCAAATGACCAACTTTCTCTGCAGCACCAAGTTCATTCATTTTGAGAAGGCAAAGATGTCAGCTGGAAGGGTTGCTCAGGGGCTACTGTGTTTTGTTGCAAGGTGCAGCAGTGAGACAACACGCATGTAAATAATCTCCAGGAAAGATACCAAGTCACTGCATGGACACATGTCAGCAACATGTGGCTTTTAGATGCTCTAAGTAAAGAGGAATAAATTTCATAGTTCTTAAATATGGTCCATGGTGACAAGTTACTTTCTAGATGACCGGGAGAGGTGATATATAATCCATGTTTTGCTGATAGAGCTCTTTCTTTGTTTTGAAAGAACAGGATTCACACTTAAGATTTGTTGTATTTTTTAAGTTTGCTTGAAGTAGATAAAAAGTGTGTTTGTCTGTAGTAGTTAAACCATCTTCTCAGCCAGAATTGCTCAGTGTTGGTGCTTCCCATGTTGATCATTCCTTATAAATTGTTTTTGAAATCTGCATTAATTTTCTTCCAGATTTCAAAAATATGCTAAAAAAAAAATAAAATGAAGAAAGGAAATAACTTCTGCCTTGAAGGGGAGGAGTAAGAGGTGGGGAAACTGCTGTCATCTTCTGAAAAGACTGTTTTACCTTCTGGGTACGAGGAGGGGTAGAGTTCCTATAAGTAAGACTAAATTTTGTGTTAGAAAGAGTTAATTAATTCTGCTTCTCTGGTGTGAAGGTTGGTCATTAAAAAAAAAAAGCTTCTAAATATTTATTGTATACAATATTGATTCTAAAAATTAAATTGGCTAATGAAAGCAAACCATTCATCATACAATAAAGCTGTTCTTCATTTCTGGGCATTTCCAGTCGTGGGTGTATGTGCACTAGATACAGTGCATAATGTTCAGGACTTGCCCTGTCATCTTGCTGGTTTCATTTTTCTAGTCTGAACAATGTAATAAAAAGTGATGACTGTAGGTGGTCTACTTCAACATTTGCTGTTGCTTTCATTTTTCATCCTGTTCTGTTTCAGCCCTAGTGAAGTGCCTGTGCCAGCTTCAAGGAAATAGCTTTCTGTTGAACATGCTCTCTTCTGTGACCTTGTTTTTAACATTACTGATGTGGAATAAAATACTTTATGTACTTGGCTGCTTTCATAAAGCTGAAAAGCAAACAGACCAGTTTCATTTTTATGTATGTTTTACTTTTTTCTACAGCCACCATCAAGTTTTTCCCAAGACAAGGATTTCTAAGGCAACTTGAAAGAAGCTTCACTACTTAAATGCTGTTCATCTTGTGCTGCTTTAGAAACATTACTGAAGTTATCAAAACAGTTTCATTAATGTTTTATTTGGGGGGTTGCTTTTGTGTCACAAGGAAAATTTTAGATTTGGAAACGAGTTGTTTTGTTGTGCTAGAAGTGTGTTGGCTTACCAGGAGAGGGCAGTCTGACACGAGATTTTATGGTTGTAACTGAGTTTGAAAATAATACAGTAACATACAGAATCTTTGAAGAGATACTAAGGTTAAAATCTAATGCACCTTGACATTAAAAGTAATAAGAGCTGCTACTTCTAACATTCAAAAAAATCAAAACAGCAACTGAACTACACACTAAAATTAATCTGGAAAAGTGAAACACTTGTGCATGTATTCAGGCATCACTTGATAGAAATCACATTGCATTCTCAAAGACAGTAGAGCACTGCAGCTGGAGCTGGGATGTGAGGGTCTACCTGAGGTTTCAGATACCAAATCCAGCAGTAAGTGAAACCTTTGGAGCCTGGAGATACCAAACACCAGACTTGAACACTCAGAGTAAAGAGTTGCCCTGGAGGAAGAGGCAATAATTAGTGTGGATGATACTAGAGGATTAATCTAAAATGCTGCCCAGAACCTGCTTGTTGTGGTGGTGGTGTTGTTGTGGTGGTGGTGTTCTATGCATCAGTCAGTGGCAGCAGCAGAGAATTCTCCCTTGGGGGTTCCTGAGTGGACAGGCTAAGTGCACTTCAGATGGGAAGTGTAAATAAAGTCAGAAGTAGAACAAGGGTAAGGAGAAGAAAACAAAACTTGGCATTTCTTTGCAGCACAGCTTGGTTAAAAAGGGTTGTTAGGAATTATACATAGATGCTTGGTGGCGGTTTGGCTTTCATGAGGGTGAAGTTAGAACTTAAAGAGAAGTAAGCTTGAGTTAACAGGAATTGATCTGCAGAGGACTTGAGAGGAGACAAGGCTTCAGTTATGCAGAAGGTTGTCCTAAGGGAGGAGGGTGCAATAATCTGTTCTCCATATCTGTATGGAACTGGACAAGAAATAATGTGTTTAAATTAGAGAAAAACATCTCTGTTAAACATTAAGAAAAAGTTCCAGCAGCAGAGATAGTGGAGCACCAGGAATACATCGCCTCGGGAAGTTGTGGAATCTCCATCACTGGAGGCTTTTAGGAATAGATTAAACAAATATCTGTCAAGAATGACATATGATCCTTCCTAGGGGTAAGGGTAGGGCCTGGATGGCCTCTTGGGGTCTTTCCTGGCTATATTTTTTGATTGCTAAAGATTAGGGTTGCAGGAGGTGGTTTGGGGCCTGCCTAATAGTTAAGACCTGAGATAGAATCTGTCATGGAATGGGAGCTGGAGAGTTGCTAACACTGGGGCTTGTTTAGCATGGGCAGGAACTGGGGAATTTGGGAGAGCACTCTTCATGCAAGAGTAGCAAAATGCTCTTAGTGCTTTAAACATTCAGATCTCGTGTGACTTGCTGCTCCTCCTCAGAAGAGTATCTCCACAGACTCCTGAAATAGTGTCACCTACAGCTTGGTGGCCGTGCTATTCTGCAAGCAGTGTGAACAAGGCTGTTCCATTTTCAGATTTGCTTTTCTAAAATGAAATTAATGTTAATTTAACCTTTGCATGACCAGACACTTCACTATCCCTGTTCAGTCAATAGAACAACTTACTGAAGTGGACTCTTGTCTTCACTGCCATGTGAGGGTGTAGGAGTTAAAAGTAAGGTAAATTGTGTGCAGACAGGTCTCAGGAGTCAAGGTATGGTGAGTTTGTGGGTCTAGTTTTCAGCTGTTAATTGCAGCAGCATCTGGAATAGGCTGTAATGGTGTTCTGTCACCTTAGGTTAGCTTAGTGACTTTAATCCAACCTGTGGCTTTATTTGCAACAAAGGCATTGGACAGAATAAAGCACAAAGTCAGCCGTGTGAAACTGAGTGGTGTTTGAGTCTGATGGGTGAGTGGGTTAGACTGAGGAGTCCCCTGGGGTGAAGCCCAACCTCTGTGGGCTCCAATTTATGTAATTTTTCAGATATTTTTTGTGCAGTACTGAGCTCCACATCAGTCCATGTATTATAGTGGCATCTAAAGAAATCTATGGTGCTGGCCAGTCCCTTTTCACCTCCTGTTTATGCTCCCACTCTTCTAACAGGAGGCTTTTTCTTTCTTTAGAGGGTTGTTATAAAGATTACTTGGTGTTAAAAGTACTTCCTTAACGTTAAGTGCTGTATTGTATAGACTTGAAATGGCTTCAAGTATAGTAATAGCTGGCTCTGTGTGTATAGTGCTGAATAATTGCATTGAGCAGATTGCCATGTAATTATCATGCTCTGACTGGCATAGGGGAGAAGTGGTGGGTCCTAGAAAGACTGATTATTTTGCCACTCTGTAATTACATTGTCGTTAATAAGCAAGAGTAATTACACATCACTTTTACTTGCACTGTCCTATGAAGTGCAGTCTGGATACATTTCCAGATAGCTGAGTATCTGACAACCAGCAGTAAGGAGTGTTTCACTGTCTTTGCTTAGGTTTGCTTGGTGTAAGATACAGAGAACAATGGTACTGATACTTGAATTCTTCAGAAGCTTTTAAAGGGAAAGTGTTAGTCGTTTCTAGGAAATTACTTCATGCCAATATTTTGCCACAATTAAGATGCACAGAAGTTACAGAGGGGGAGATGATACAACCAAGTTTTCTCACCTATGAGATAGGGGAAGTAAAAGTTTTTTCAACCTGACACTAAGGTAAGCAGGGGAAAGAAAATACCAAGAATAGTATATGCCTTTTTTTCTTGACTAAAAAAATAAATCAGTTGTAAATAAAGCTTTCCTCCTTCAGCTTATTTTTCTCTACTTACTTCTAACTAATTGGGCAATAAAAGGGGATTCTGAAACACCCACATGTTGCATATAAAGTTCACTATTGTGTGTTCATCTAGTCAAGTTGCTCTTCGGAAATGCACTAAAATGTTTGTCCTCTACTCTTCCTTCTTCTCACTCTGAATCCTCTAGCACTTTTAGAGGTCACTTGGACCTGGAAAGGCTTTAGTGATGAACTGATCTATGCCCAAGGAAGCAAACAGAAAAGCATTGTTAGAACTATGGATAAGGAAATGGAGAGAGAGGAGAAAAAAAAGCCATTGAAGTATGCCAAGTATAGTTTAAGCACACAGGAACAGGAGTGGGCAGTGAAAGAAATGTCATTTTCAAGCTGCTAACAGGTAGGTAAGCAATGGAAATAAATCTAGAACTGTAAAGTGCAGTGGGGTATTCCTTCAAATTGCACATTTTTTAAATTAGGAGATACCCAGTGCAAATGAAAATGTTTTAACTTGAAATAAGGTAAGGTCTAATTTCACTGTGTCCCAGTGGAAAAGATTGAAGTTGTGCCTGTGACTTATAGACAAGAAGGCTAATGTATTAGTTTTGTAATTAAGTCCTGTAAATTGTGCATAACAGAGCAATTAACTACTTTAACCAAGTTTTGGAGGGGGAAGAAGAAAAACCTGTGTGCGCTGGGAATGAGGGCATGGAACATATTCCCTAACTCAAACCTGAAAAACCTGGTGTTAGTCTTGGGTTATTTCCAGTGACCCCTTGACTCCCATCTTCCTGCCCCCTGCATAGATTTGGAACTGGTCAGCCATTTTTGTTTTTGGAAGGGAGAGGAGACAGATATAATGAATGGCTTTTATTGTGCAATATTTCAAAACCTTTTTGACTGCATTCGGATGGGATGGAAAATGTTCTACCCTGCACTGCAGCCAAAATAAACAAAACATATTCCCTAAACCTGGATGTGTGTTTCACTCAAACTGGCAGTAGTTAGAGCTCTACTCTTAAACAAGAATTTGGTTTGACAATTTTTAGGCCTTGTTCAGCTGCCTGTAACAGCCAAAGAAAATACTTGGGGAAAAAATTAAATAATACACATATTTACAGCTTGCAGGTGGCATTAATTTTTGTGGTTCATAGTATTTAGTTTTAAGAATCCCTGTTAAGTTGGGCTATGTTGTAGATTTTAAAAAAAATATTCTTAATTGTCTTTTTTTTTTAATTAGTTTTTTTAATGAGAATAGTCATTCTGAAGGAAAATACATTTTATGTAGCTCCCTGATGGGTGATAAATAGTTGTGATTCAAGGCTTTAAAAGTTTAGGGTCTACCAAGAAACTGAAAATTCTACAAACACAAGAGCCAGCAAAGAGCAGTAAAACCACTTGACAGAAGCCTGCAGTGGCCTAGCTTCCAACTCCACTAAAGTTTAGTTTAAATACCCTCTTTATGGTGCAGGCTTACTGCTGGTTTTTAGCATTGCCAATCAGTTCAGTGAAGACCTTGCACTGGGTAACCGAGATAATTCATCTTGTGCAACATGTTTTATAGTCTGAACAACCATATTTATGAATAATGATAATTGTTAATTTAGTCACCTATGCTCAGAGGCCTCCAAGTATTGTAACAGTGAAGGACTGAAAGTAAATTGTCAAAACAAGCAGCATGCCTGGACACCCCCCACCCTGCAAACAAATCTTGTTACTCATAATCCCACCTTACAAGCAAAAATAATATGCAAAGCTCTTCATGTTTTTAAGTAGATAAATGAGTCTATTTTTTTACATAATTATGATTAAATATTACAAACAAGGAATCTCAAAGTCTGAAGTCACAAATGGTGATTGTTCCATGAAAGCACTAATGATGTAGTCAACTAAACCAGGTAGGAATCGGGAAACTGGGCTTTGTGTTCCCTCAGTTGTCCGGGTTTGTTCTTGTGCTGTTGAGTTAAGTTGTTACTCAGTTTCTTAGCTATTTGTCTTTTGTTTATTTACCAGCACTTGTAACATCAGAGTGAAAAATATTAATCTAATACCACCATCCACTAAATCATCTGAGTTGTACTGAAGATACTTTCGAAGCCACGCTTGGCTCTGTCATAAATAACCTGCTTGTGTCATACAGTGTTTGGACAAACAAATGCACTTAGTTCCATGGTTAGAAGGTCAGTAATGCTGAGTTTTGGTAGTAAATAATATTCACTAATGCAAATCTATTAAGGTTGTAAGGGAATTCATGTTTGAACTGTGGCTTGGATATGTTGAGTATCCTCGTGTGTGCCGTTGAGGAAGAAGTAATTGTGTGGGTACAAATATTAATGATGAATAAAAAGGTCACTCTGTTCTCCCCTCAAGAAAAAGTCGTAAGTACCCATGGTATTTTGCAAGGAAAGCTTTGTAAGGTTTATATAAGGAGTAGGTAATGTACGGGTAGCTTATCTTAATGCTAAGCATGACATAATACCAGCTATGGAATATGAGCCTCAAATGTTCATTTTACATTTGTCTTTTGCATCTCTCCCACTGCTGCTGCTCACAGTGGAGCTCTGTTGTACCTTGCTGAGTTTCCCTGCATCCCAGTGTTCCACTGCCTTGGGTGTGGAGTGTGCTGCATTCTGGTCTCCTTACTTATCTTCTGTCTCCCCAGTACTGCCTCTTCTTGCTTAATACACCCATGTCCACCTCTTGCCAGCATCAAGAATGACAGGTTGGTTCCCAGAGTCATGATCCTAAAAGGGAGGCAGAAGCAGTTGGTAGCACAGCAAATGTATGCGTGCATATGATATTGCAAGTTCAGCAAATTGAAGCATTCCTGCAAGGAAGTTTTTCTAATGCTTGGCATAGTGCCTCTTAGTAGAGCCACAAAAAGCATGAGTCACAGCCAGCTCTGTGGTGTTAAGTGCCTTGGAACTGCACCTCCTTTGTGTAAGAGTTAAAGAAAATGATAAGGCTTAAATATGTGGTTTTGTAGTGACACAGAGTATAGCTCAAGCCTTAAATTGTTCCTCTTTTATTAGCAAAGAAAATCTCTGCTTCTGAAAATTTCTTTTGTCTCATTCCACTAAGGATCAGCAAGGGCTAGGGACTCGGGGTGGTAGTTGAGGAGAAGTCTTAATCTAAATCCTAAAACTTTCTCTTTCCATATTTTCAGCCTGCCTTTCTTCTGCTTTCAGTACTGAATGCAGTGCAACAAGTACGGCCGTGCCAAAAGCTGTTTAAACAATATTAAGATGTTTTCTTCAAACTTCTCCCTAGGAAGATACTCTTTTTCGAGAGGAATGTTTTCCCTGGAGCATTACATCATGAATTGGTTCAGTTCTTGGAGTAAGAAATTGGACCAAATGGTGGAGAGGGTCTCCAGGGGAAACATACTTATGCTGTTAAGTATTCCCACCAGAAAGCTTAGAAACCGCTTACATATTACCATTCTGTCCACATTTAGCCTTTCACCTTACTGCAGCTGAACAGAGGGAAGGGGGGTGCTCAGACTTTTGTAAGGAAACTTGAACCTTCTTTGTTTATGTCATTACATTTTTCCCTGCTCTTACTGCATCTTGTGAGCTGAACTCTGGTAATGGAACGTCTTGTTTTTGACAGTAACGCCGCATAAAGATGTGCTCGTTCTGCCTGCATGCTGTTAATGAAATCTTAATTATGAAAGCTTCCTTGGAAACTGAATTTAGGGGGGTTTTGAGGATTAAAAAGAGAGGGACCTCTGAGAAGTCCAGAGGATGGAGGGATTTGGGTGGATTAATGGGACAGCAGCCATATGAACAATGGCTGAGCTGTACCGGTATTGTGTTTCCTCTTGTCTGCAGACTGGTTCCCCATCAAAGATGGAGGCACTTTGTATAGTTTCCTGTATCAAATGAAATTCTCAGAACAAGGAAAAATATACTCCCTGAATTTAGTAATGTTGATTGACAGATATATTTGTTTATTATATTATTTTTTTTAATACTGCAGTTCTACTCTGTAGAACTATTCTTTGAAAGCTGGTAAGCTTGCCATTTCACAAGGGTCCACAGTTTGTTTTGCAAACAGGGCTTAAAAGCATATTCCTGGTGGAAGTTGGATTGGGAAGGTTTTGAATTGTTCATCTTTAGGTCACACAATTACCTTCCTGGATGTCAAATGAAAATACATACCAGTGTCATAAAACTTATAAGAGTAATTTCCTGGACAAACATGTCCTAGGGCCAGACACTTAGTGGTTCCTGAGTGGCTTGAATTGGACCATGGAGCTGAATTAGAAAGGAGCCTCCTGTGATATTTCTGAGTCATGTTCCCATGGGTATTTTGGGCAAACCATGTTCTGCTGCCCCAGATGTGTTTGATGGGCAAAGAGAGGATTTTTGTAGCCCAAATCTTTTTGTTTGGCACCTTCAACTCCTTAGAAAAACAAAAGCAAACCACAGCTGAATCGAAATTGTTTTTCACGCTCAAAGGGTATGATAATCCACAATTATAGAAAAGAGAAGGTCAAGCCCTGCAGATGCTTTCTTCATTCCTATTTGATATCTGGTCTTTCTAAAAGGTGGGGGGTTTTAAAATAAAAAAATCACAGGCAGACTTCAGCTTTTTATAACAAGTAGGACCATTAAGCTGGTCCAGCTGCTGAGGGACTGGCACTAAAACTGGTGACTGGAAATTGGCACAGGATTATAAAAGACTTCTGCCAAAATGTATTTAAATTATGTAATCATATTAAATATACACTAATTACACTGTGCATATTATTGCTGTTCTCAGGTTATGAAATCATTTACTAACCGAGTGTACAGTAGATAATGCAAGCTTGTAGAAAGAGAGGGACTGTTCTGAAGCAGAAACCAGTGAAAATACTTAATGGGGGCTGCAGTGGGCTCTGGATGAGGCATGTAAGTGGTACTTTGTTATTCCATTAGGGGAAAAGGCACAATTGTAAGATCAGCACTTGGACCTGTTCTCCAGAACCCTGATGCAACTGATCTTCAATTTAGATATTTAATTTCTACCATAGAAGAAATGTAGCAAAGTTGGTAACAGTGCAGACTTCTGACACTGGCAATTCCCAGTGCTTCTAAAGCCTCTCCTGCAGCAGATGGGCTGTGCAGTCTGCAACACTCACACCATCTCCAGAGCAAGTGACAAGTCATGTTAGTGTTCATTACTGGTGATGCTTCTCCAAAAATAAAGCTCAGTCACCTGCACAGCACCATCAGCTACCAGGCTGGACCAGAACTTCTACCACAGCTCCCTTCATACTCCACGCAGAACAGCAGTCCTGCAGAGGTTTCCTCTTGGAAGCTACCTGAGTTTAGAGAATTGGGAGTTCAAGAGAAGTTATCCCCAGGAATTAAATTTAGATTCTTCTGATGCTTTAATTTTCATTCACAAGCTCATTCCAATTCAAAACCAGTCCTTTGCAGCAGGGCTTGTGTTATTTTCCACGTCTCCCAGAATATGTGGCTCATAATACACTTCTGCTTACAAATTCTGAACTCCTATGAATATTTAGTAGAATGGCCACTTAATCTTCCTGCTGCTGTTAACAAAATGTAAAAAGATATGTTTACTTTTGCTTCCTTTCTCAGTCATTTTTTCACTGCAGAACAAACTTTTTAGAACTGATTGCACCAGATGATTTAGCAGTATGGCCAAGTAGTCCCTGCCTGATTAAGATGGATGGTAGCTGTATTTTGGAGCAATAGTAATTAAGACTCCCATGGCAAGTCAGGAAAAATAACAAATTAATCTAATAAGAGCTTATGGAGAAACTCTTAAATTGAAAAGTGTTCTTAAAATCCAAAATTTCATAACACTAGTAAAATCTTAGTTTATTAAAGCTCGCAGGATTATTAAAATCCAACATCTTTTTATTGTATTTGCTTTAGTATTTTGATCTTTGCACACTTCTAATTTTAAAAATTATTTAAAATGCAGCAGAAACCTCAGGCCTGAATTTTTCAACACAGAATAAACACTTGCAGTTAAGTCACAAGATTTCTTTAAAATGAGGTGAACTATGATAGTGGTCTCTTTTCAGTGGTGTTTTTACCTCATACGTGCGGACGACAAAATGTCTTTCTACTACAAGAACATTTCATTTCTAGAGTGCATCATCTGTCTTGGTCAGGAATACCTTCTCAAAATACACTGGAAATAAGGACTGCATGGTCAAAGAAACATTACCAGTGCTCGTCCTGAGCTGAGCTTGTTCTGCTCATGACATTCTTAGAGCTCTCTTCATATTGCACAAGTCCTTTCAGATTTTGGTGCCTCAGTTTCTCCATGTGTGAGGTAAGATGTCCACTTCTTGAAGGCAGTGGAAAGTATGTTTACAGTGTGCTAAACCTTTTGACACAATCACTGAGCTATTCCTGTTTTTAACTATTGATGGACCAATTCTACCTCTTTGTGCAGAGGTGAAGCATTTAATGTCTGACGACCAACAGCGTTTCTGTTATTGCTGTTCAGGTGCAACTGACAGAAAAAGCCCACATGATTTAAGGGTGGGACTCCTTTTAGAAGAGAGGTGGCTTGTTCACCTTTTTAAAGTCCTTAAGATAATGCCTTTTATATCTATGATTGATTTATTTGATATTTATGCAGTTGGCAGTGGGATTTGAAATATAACATAAGCACTTCCTGAGATGTCAGGACTCCGATGTTAGTGGTCTGAACAAGGATGTAATTCATATCTGCAGGTGCTTACTCTGGTATCAAACACTTCAATAACATCATGCTTGTGGAATCCGGCACTCCCCAGTGTCCCATTTGTATCCTGATATGCCCACGTCTTTCCTATGTGTGTTTTTCTTTCTTAAGGAGCTCTCATTTCCTTCAATAGGATATGTTTTATTTCATCCTTTTTCCTGCATTTACTCATATTAATGTCACCGCGTTCACTGGTAATAGCCGGCTTGGAAATAACCCGTATATCCCTGAAAACACTGGGCTTGAAATTCAATGCCTGGGATACTTTATTAAGAAAGAATAGATGTTTAAGTGAAGGGAGGGAATAATTTCTTTTTGGACTCTAATTTGATCTAACCCATTGAAAGGTGCATCAGGCATGCTCAGCCACAGCCTGATGGCTCTCTGCATTGTTCTGTGGCAGTGTTGAGGGTTCTGGGATGGAAGTTTCCTGGGGTTTTTCTGGCCAGACAGTTTGAAACTGGGTGCTCTCAGAGGAATTTACACCTTTTCTAAGATAAAGAGGCTGTAGACAGCTTTTAGGCTTCTTGCATGAGAATGTCTTCAAAATGAGAAGGACAGAAGTCAAGGATGGCTTCTTGCTTGTGAGCAAGTTCTGGGATAGGACTCCATCCTGGTGGTTGGATCAGCTCACACTCCTGGGACTGTGTTTGCAGCTACATAGCTGAAACAGGGAGTTTTGCTTGCACTTTTTGTGCCATGAAACCTTATCTTTTTGTAACTCCTTTCTTTTGTTCCTTTCTCCCATTGTGCCCTGTTATGGAAAAGTAAACCTAGAATCTCTCTAAGTAGCAGGTCGTCTCTGCTTGCTTTGCAGAGCACATTTGCATGTTTTGTAGGATCTAAGGATAGAGTCTTGTGAAAAGAAGTGATGGTTAGCACTTCTCTGAAACTGCATTGTCCTTTTCCCAATTCTTTGTAGACGTGAGTCTTAATAAGCTTCCTGTGGACAGGAAAAAAAGTATCTGACATGGAAGGACTTGGGGCTTACACAGCTTACAGGGTTGATTACCAAATATGACAGAGACAGGAGGGATCTCAGAAGCTCCAAAATGCCCAAGCAAGTTTTTAGTTAGGAGGCCACTCTGGAGAAGCATTTTGATTAAATATACTGGAGTGTTCAGTGCATGAAATCTTTTTATTTCCTGCCATTATCTTGGTGCAATCACAAGTGCCTTTTTTATTATTTTTATGGATGTGCTCATCAGCTGTAGCTTTTCCTATCCCTGTGGGAATTTCCCTGCCCTGAAAAGCTGAACTTCACATTATCTAGTAGAAACTAAATTTTTTTCCCAGCTGGTAAGTGGTGCAGCACCAGAGTCTCTAGTTAATAGTGCTCTACTTGGGGAAATTTTACAAGCCATAATCTGTTTGAACAACTCACTTGGGTAAGTCAGTGCTTTGAAGTACACTCTCATAGGTGACTCATCTGGGAAACTGAAATGCTACAGAATAAAGGGTCTTGCTTGCAACTTGAGCTGCCCCCTTTGCAAGGTATAGAAACTGTATGTGTACATTCTACTGTAACCCCAGCCTAAGTTTGCAGCATGAAGTGAGATGTGTTACTGATCTTCAGCTGGTGGAAGAACCCCACATGTGCAGTGGAAGCAAAGCCCTGCATTTCTGTTACTGCAGCTTTTCTATTGCAGTGTCACCCATTTGCTTTTGGAAATATTTCTGCATTAGGCTGCATGCAAACTGGATTGATTTAGAGATAATCCTTGCTGTGGTAGGCTGACACTGCCTGAGACTGAAAGCTTTGTTCTTATGTTGTGTTTTTGGTGTACATGAAGTGTGAATAAGTCCAGGAGAAAACCAGCCCTGTAAAGAAGCCTGTAGTCCTGTTAGGATTTTATGACTGTAATTCAACGAGCCATGTGGTGACAAAGTCAGTGCAGATGAACCAGCCATCTTGTTCCCAAAGCAATGGCCCCAACTACTTGAAATCAAGAGAACCACTTTAGCTTGAGCTATAGAGGAGCAATGACCCAAAAGGTAGTTTGTCTAACTTAATATAGTGGAAGACAGTGGTGCAATGACACTGAACCACGTTGTGGGTTGGTATGATGGGAATGCCCTTGCAAGATCTGAGAAGCACAATCTATTGGGGCTTATAAGATACTTAAAACCCCACAGATGGGGATCAGGACAGGCATACTGTATTCATGCTATTTGACTCTCACAGTTTATAAATAGCAAAAATGCAATTTCCTGCTTTCATTCAGGGCAGCTGCAAGTCACACTGCAGTGGAAATCGGCCAGTTTGACTCACGATTCAGCCCAAATGCCACATGGATCTTACCTGCTTCAGCCAAAGCTGTACTGGAGCAAACTGCTTAATACCTGTCTTTCTCAAATTTCTCCCTTCTTGCCATCACCATACAACTTGGTTTTTCATTCTAAGCATTTTCTTCTATGAGCCAGCCTGGCAAATAGGTATTTCTCTGCTACCAGCAGGTGGGGGGAAGGGAATACAAGACCTTAGCTCTGCTAGAAGGGAGGAAGAAACAAAACAAAGAGGAATTAATTTCACTTCTTCTCTTCAGCAGCTGGAATAAGTCTGCCTACCTGAATAAAATGTATGTGCCTATCCTCCCCTCCATGTAGCCTCTTCTTACTCTTCAGGTCTTTTTATTTTAGCTGGCAGGGCTTCAGTTAATCTCCCCAGAGAAGTAAGCAAATATGCTTTTTTTTGTTTGTTTGATCTTTCTAGTGTTTCAAATGTCCTAGAGCTTCTAATTCTGGGAGAGGACAACTTTTACAATTACTGGATGTGCTGAAGGGAAGCAAATAAATAAACAAGTAGGGAAATCAAACTCGTCATGATTGCCAAGGGTGTGCACTTCTGTGATGTGCTGCACGAAAGCCACACCTCAAAACAGTAAATCTGCAGACAAAAAGCTTCTTAAAGATTTAACAGTTACTATGCATAGAGAAAAAGAAGACTTTGTCCCTTTCAGACAGATTTAACAAAGTCAAAGAGTAAGAAAAATAATGCATAATAATAATGGCTTAAATAATAATGCAGAAAAATAATGGCTTAAAACTGGAAGAGGAAAGATGGAGGTTGGAGATGAGGAGGGAATTCTTGGCTGTGAGGGTGGTGAGACCCTGGCCCAGGTTGCCCAGGGAAGCTGTGGCTGCCCCATCCCTGGCAGTGTTGAAGGGCAGGTTGGATGGGGCTTGGAGCAGCCTGGGCTGCTGGGAGGTGTCCCTGCCCATGCAGGGGGCTGGATCTGGATGATCTTTAAGGTCCTTTCCCACCCAAACATTCCATGATTCTATAAAATACACACACATGCAGAGAAACCAATCATGGACTGATTAAATTACCGCAAGGAACCCAAACCCCTCAAAAACCCCACCAGCCTTTCCCTCCTCCTTTCACAACAGAGGCGGCTGTAACTCCAGAAAACGCTAAAAGTCAACAAGTGAGGTGCTAACCCCTCACCTTCTGGGTTCTTGGCGCTGCCCGGCCCTGGGGCTCGAGCAGCCCCAGCTGCCCTGATTGCTGCTTCCTCAGCGCTCCGTCTGGCCACACCGGGCTTTGCAGGGAGAGGGTAAGTTCTCCGAGAGGGTTTTCCCCACTCCCATCGCCTTTTTTCTTTGCCTTTTCCTCGTTTCTGTGACAGAGTTTTGATACCTGAAGGCAGGAGGTGGGGGAAGCTGTCAGCTTCCAGTTCTGGGGGAGCTTGTGAGGAACAAACTGGAACCGCAGAGCTGGCTCAGGGCAGATCCTGCTTTGGGTTTGGTGATGGGGGACGTGGTGTTGATTTTTGTGTGAAGAAAGCTGTAGTCTTAGATTCTAACAGTGATAATGCTTGACTTGCTCTCCACAATGGTTCTGCTCAGTGGGTGCTGGAAGTTGTCTGAGCAGTGTGGCTCTGGCTTTTCATGAAATATGCTCCTTGAAGTGATTTTCCTGACTAAATGATGCCTGAAATAAAAATGAACACCAGCTCTGATTGCAGGGTTACCTTTACCCTGCTTTGAGTTTCATTTAGTTTCATCAGGCTGCTTATGCTTATTTCCTTCTTGGAAAGTTGTAGAGGAGCTACAAGGTTTTTGCTGGCCTTGCATTGGAAAAAACATAGTGCAAAATGCTCTTCGCTACTATCCACAGTCAAGATGAGCTGTGGCGTGTCTCTTGGTAGTACCCTGGCTCCTCTTTAGTGATTTTGCTCCAGTTGCAGCCCTGGTTTAACTCTCCTTGTGTTCACAGTCTCTTCTGCTGGAAGCTGTCTCCTTCCATAGAAGCCACCAGCTCCACTTTCAGATTCTTCCCAAATTTCAGTCTCATTCCAGTCTGCTTGCAATTAGGACAAAAGGGTGTTGGGGCGTTTGGTCAGCAAATATATAAACCAACTGTGACACTGGGATTTGAATAAATGTCAAACATTAATTTGAGCTCCGAAGGCCTTAGAGGGCACATTTTTGCTTTTGTGGTGCACATTGTAAAAGAACAGGAGAGGCCTGGATTTGGGTTAGGTTTTAGCATAAAACCCAGGGAAATTAGTTAACATTACTTTCTCTGCACATTCCTGGGCTTGAGGTAAGCTGTATTCAGGCAACCATCTTGTCCTTCCGTTCCTTCCTCCACCTTTAGTGCTGCAAATCACCAGCTGCAAAAGGGGTCTGTTAATTCACATTTAAGACACCTGGGATCTTGGTGGAAAGGGGAGGGAAGCAAGCAGATACACATCTTGTGAAGAACAATTTTTTTACAAAACAGCTGCCATAATGTAAGTTTTCTGTATCTGGGAAGTGAAAATAATGAAATTAAGTGCTAACCTGATCCAGTTATGGAATTGTTAACTCCAAACTTAACCTGTAAACAGTAGGTAGGGTGTACCTGTCCTTAATCCTCTGCATATGCAGGAGCTAGATACTAATAAACTGCAACTAGCTTTTTGTGGAAAAAGGATGAGTTAACTGTGTCACTGTGTGGTATTTATGAAACCTCTAAAAGCCTACAGATGCCAGAGGAGAGATGGCAGAGAAGGCTTTATTTCCCATGTTCGTTTGTAATGAAATGGAGACTTAAAAGTCTCTAATGAATCAGCTTTAAAGGCCTCAGTGTTGCTCCCAGATCTGTAGGGAAGGACATGTTCTGGCGCTTATACATAGGCCTGGAGAACTCATGAGGAGGCATTTTCTTGTCTTGCTTTCAGTACCACATCCTAAGGTGTGAGGTTTGTTGTCCACTTCTTACCTTTGTTTCTCCATCAAAATATTTTGTATAAAGTTGGTAGGTACTTCCCTTTGGTTCATTTTCTTGTGTGTTGCACTGAGGCACAGACACACACCTGCTGTTGATTTCAGCAAAATGGCTTCCCCCCCAGCTGTATTGATTGAGCAAAACAGCAAAAAACCCCACTGAGCAGTAGGGATGAACATGTAGTTCTGCCCCTACTGGCTTTCTTGGGGAACTCTCAAAGAAAGTACCATGTAATGCTGTTCAATGATCCATGCTTTAGCTTAGCTTCTAAAAGCCATGGAGCTGTGTCGGCATGATGCTTTGCACAGACTAATTAGGCCCTCAGCCTAGTAGGTGTGTTAGCCTGAGCAGAAGGACTTGCTGGTGGGACTAAACTGCTGCCTGTAACAGCAAGGTTTTTAGAACTAGTTCACACATCTCTGGACAGTTGTTGCGTTGTGCCCTGTGGATGTGACTACCATGACACATGGCAAGTTACTCCACCTTTTTGTCCATTTATTTTCCCTTTCACCCTTTGCATGTCTTGTTCCTAGTCTCGTAATGACTTAAACACGTGCTTAACTTTATGCACTGTGTGTAGCCCTATTGATGTGCATAAATCTTGTTAGAATGGGGCTTACACGTGTACCTCAGTAAATTTATTCAACTCAAGCACATGGGTACATTTTCACAGGATCAGGGCCTTGGATGCAGGGCAGGATGGTCTTTTACTATGTGCCTGGACAGTGCAATTTATCATAGCAGGGAACAAAACATGCATAAATGAGTGCAAGGTGTCTGCCAGCACACATCCAGTTGTCTTAAATTGCAAAGGTGGAAGTAATCTTTGAGGATGGGGAGGGGTTGAGGGGAAAGAAAAGTTATTAAAAGCAGAAGAGATCTCAAGGAACCCAACTTGGTTTCATTCTTATGAAGAAGCTTTGAATACAATAGGGAAAAAGCATTGGGAGTAATTATCCAAAATGGGTGGCATAAATCCGAGCAGAAAGTAATACATCAGTTTTAAAGCTACTCATTTCAAACTGTGAGTTAGATTTGTTCGACCTGCATTTGGGAGCAAATATTAATGAAGGGGCGAAGGCAGCTTATGGCTCTTTCAGTTCTTTCATTTCCCACTAGATGTCTCCGGTGTAAAAACTAATTATGAATGTTCTTGATTTAATTTGGAAAAAAAATTGGATGAAGCTTTTTTTATTATTTCTTTTTAAATCTTGTGCTGTTGTGCAGTGTGCAGCTTAACCCTTGATCTTTCTTCAGTAACTACTTCAGCGTCAAGTATGACAAGAGGCCACTTAGAAATGATGCAGTTAATGGGATACATTTTTTTCTTTTTTTTTAAAATAAGGAGTTGTCCAAGTACTATGAGAATCAAATCTTTATTCCCACCAGTTCTTTGGCTGGTATCTGTAACAAGTAACTTTTTTTCCAGCTCTGATGACAGATGTTCAGTAGTCTGTGAAACTTCCCTGTTTTCTTATTTATCACTATGTTGGCATGTTGTATTTGAACTTGGACCTCTATTTGGAGTTACTCTTTTCAAGAGCAGCTTTATAAGAAAAAGGTTCTGGGTGAATCAGCAGAAGTGTTTTCTTTTGTCTCACTTACTGTTTGTTAAAATTAATGGGGCTCTAAATAGATCCTGCTGCAGAGCTTGAGGCTGCATGCTAGTAAAAAGCAGGATTTCTGTTGGCATTTTTCTGTTGCCTGCAGATGAGAAACCATTAGAAATGCACAAAGTGAGGTAGCAGTGGTTTGGTATTGTAGAGTCATTGGCCTGTTCATGCTTCATTTAAAACAAGTTTATCTGATTTTTCTTACTTTATTTTTTTTCTTCAAGCATAGATCTTGGTACTATCTGCACAACAGTTTTATCCCCTTGCTATCTGTTGAGTATCTAGCTACAGAGGACCAGAAAGCTTATGTAGGGAACAAGTGAAAAATCCACCTCCACACCTGACTTTTTGAGGTAAGGAACAGAATCAAAATCTCAAGCTTGGACTAAAGGAGTTAGTTCATTCTTGTAGAGCTGCATGTATGTATTCTCTTTGCCATGGTGCATCTGTGTTCTTAGTCCAAGGTGGCAGGTTTTCAGAGTCTGTGATCAGGTGTGAAATTCATCCATTGAGTTGGGCCAGTACTGATGACTTACATTTTTCGGGACTATCTTGAAGGTGTGGGTCAAATGTTTCCATTAGAACTGTATGGTGCTATTATTACTGGAGTTTCATTGTCTTCATGTCCATTATTATCTTCAGCAGAAGAAAAATTAGGTCAGGACAAGACACTTCTGGAAGAGTTTATATTTGTTCCTTTCCTGCACCATTTCAGTGTTTAGCTACAAGCCTGCTTGATAGATACAGGTTTGAGCAAGACCATTAGAGCTGTTACTGTCAGACCCAGGCCTGGAGCTCAGGTTATTACCAAGGCCTTGCCAGGCCCTAGCATGTTGATCACAGCTCCTTCAAGGGAACATAGCGATCCCCAAATTCCACACCTGTTTGTCCTTTCCAGTCCTCTCTTCCACTCAGCTGTGCTCTCCCAGGATAGACATGCCATTAAACACAGTGTAATCACTGGCACAGCAGGTGTATTGAGATACAGACATCTAGCAATGTTTTAAATAAAGGGCATGAGTAGTAATAATATAAAAAAGAAAACAAACACGCCACTACCAGTCACCATAAGAAAAGGTATCCTCTGGGAAATTAATAATTGCCCTCTGCAGACTACATAGCATGTGCTGGCTGCATCCTGCTGCCATTTTCATTTTAAAATGTTGAAGTTAAGTTCTAGCATTATAAGGAAACACATTTCATAATCTATGCTTAAAGGTACAAAGGCATCAGCAAGCTAAACTGAAACGTCTCCATAGCTATTATATAATCTAAGACTTATGTTGGATAGCAGAAAAAAAGTGAACCAATTATTCTTCTCCTCAAAGAACCACAAATATTCTTTTTCCAGTTAATGACAAGGAACCACAAACAAATATTTCAGAAGAGCTAATGATGTTTTTCTGATCCCTTTATTTTACTCTGCTGTTCATACTACTGGGTGCTGGGATGCAGTTTGTAGTGAATTAATGTTCTGTGTTAAACATCTCAAAGATAATTTCCCAAAATGGTCAGGAAAAAGACTTGTTGTCCTGTCGAATTCCATATTCCTAAATTTCATCTCGTTGAGTTTAAGCCATGTAATACTTGTGAGCAGTTGACTTCATTGCATATACTGGAAAAGGCATTTCAAACTTCATTTTTCCATTTGTGTTTGCTTGGTTTTTAAAATCTGGCTGCTTAAATGGTAATGGAGTTCCTAAACAATCTAGTCTTTCCCCTTTAATGGCTTCATTACTGTTTGTTTGTGCAGAGATGGAACGAGGAAGGGTGATGCCTTCCAGTCCACCTCCCCCTTCAGTCTGGAAATCAAAGGCTTTGCAGTGTGGTGAAGCACCTAGGCGTGCACATACATTCACGTGGTGTTCAGACCAATGTGATGTATCCGGCTTGTGGGCAGCACTTCTTGGCTTGAACTCAGAGGTGTGTTAGCAGTGCTTGGCAGATGGTCTGTTGGAAGCACAGGCCAAGCAAGCTCCTGTCTGCTGGTGGAAGGCTTGACCTAAGCTGTGTGAAGTGAGTGCAGTGCAGATCACACCATGCAATTACTGCTGAATCAGGAGCAGTGTGTCTGTGATTGCGGCCAACACGGACGCTCCACTGACAGAATGGATACCTGATGGAACTTTGGGTGGCTCTTCCAGCCTGCAGGGTGCTTGCGGGACAGTCCTGTCCAGGACTTGGTTAAATAGGATAGATGAGCACTAAGCCGCTTTGTTTTCAACTACTGTAGGGGGTGATACTGATTAAATAGCACACAGTCAGCCTAAAACATCACCAGCAGGGACCTGTCCTTTTGCTTCCTTTCTTAAGCTTTCATATTTCTTTTTTCCACTTCTGTTTCTTACACTAATTTACTGTATTGTGTTTCAAATGGAGCCTTGTTCTTCAGCCTGGCCTTTCAGAGCCAGGGCAGGTAGTCACGAGTCTCAGCACTTGCACAGTGGCTTGCTGGGGCACCAGAGGACTGTGTCTGCATCTCCTCTCTGTAGCACCTCACAGAATCCCCAAGCTTGACAGGAGTCTGTGGGCACTATTATAATTAGATAATAGAATCATTTCATATGCAATTGAAAGTGCTGCAGGGAAAGAAGAGGGGTGTTTGGGAAAGTAGATTGTAATTACTTGAGCTGGAATTTGGCCAGGATACAGAGGTTAGTCTTGCGAAAAGTACCGAGGGACCTTCAATGAGCACAACTAGTTAGGATCGCAGTTAGACTTCTGATTTAAAAGATGCAGCTCTCACAGCCTGGTGCCCCCACTGTGTACTTGTTCAGGGCTGAACAGAGCTACCAGAAAAAGCCACAAGCAATTTTCTATTATAAAGGTAAAAAGGAAATCGAGGTGACTGGGAATGATTTTTTTTTTTTTTGTGCCCCAAACTGTCCTTGACGGTTTTTTCCAACACTTTCCACATGAAACCAAAAATTGGATTCAATGTAGAATGGTGTGGGGAGGGAAGCACATCTCTGCTGAAGGGAGCTGAGATTTTAATTCTAGTGGCTAACAGAATAGTAGGGTCACATGAGAGACCTCAAAAATTTGGGAATTTGGCACCATTTTCATCGGAAGGTGAGCACAAACCCTGTGTGACCTAATAGAAAAATTTAGCATAAAATTTGAGCCTCAATCAGACTGAGCAGTCCAGTAATGGTTCAGTTTTCAGTCATGGAGAAGATGCTGGTGTCATGAAGGGACACTCTGTCTTATAGTCTCTGAAAAGGACCCTTCTTTTTTTCATCTTTACTGCTAGTCAGAAAGATATATACTCTCCAAATAATAGCAGTTTCCTTGTGCTGGAGTTATAGTGGCTTTGTGATACAATAAACAGCACCCTGTCATAAGTCTTGTATAAAAAATGGCCTGACATTTCTTTAAAAGTAAAGAGAAACACTACTGCAGTGATGACCTCTGTGCAAGGTCACAGATGTTTTGCATGGTGGGGGAAACTATGGTTACATACTTATACTCTAGGATATATTGCTTACTTTTCACAAAGAGTTTTCCTGAGAAATTACAGTACATTAAAAAACGTCGGGTGAGCTTCACTCAACCTTTTAGTGCTCATTTTTTAACTGATAAAAAACAGAATAAATATGGTGGGGTGTGTTGCTAACTTTCTGTTCCCCCTTCCTTTCACTCACTTTGCACTTCAAAAAAAAAAAGTCTTAAGTGCCTAACTGTCCAAATTGGATGGAATTTTGAAGAATAACAATGGAGCAGGTCTTGAGAAGGTTTGTAATTCAGCAGAAGTTTGGAGAACTGCCTAAATGTTTGGATATTTATCAGGACATCTGCAGAAATTGAGTTGGAGGTCTTGCCACAGTAGTTTACTCATTATATTTCTTGTACTTCCGAGCATGTGGGAAGTCAGCTTGTGGAACTTAGAAGTGCTCTTTGCTGTGTGCAAAACCTGGGTGAAGGGTTTCAGGTTTACTCCTTGTAGTGGTGTAAATGGAGCTGCTTGATTAGAGAGGGCTATTTCTTCTGATGCTGATGGATCCAGTTGTGCATTTGACCCCTGTATGTCCATATATTGAATGCATCATCAACGAGGAACTCGCTAGGGTCACCAAAAACCGTTTCCCTTAGGACATTTTACTTTACTGGTCCATTCCCTTGAGACACTGTGCAGCTGGGTTTCTACTCCTGTGTCAGCTTAGGCTGAGGGTAACAGAACTCGCTGAGCTCTGGGGGGAATCATGAAAACTTTGCTGATCTACCAACTGAAAATGTTCCTGGACACTTAAATCACATGAAAATAAGTGTGCCAAGAATCCAAGTCCGTTCTGGCAAAGTAAGGATTCTGACTGATGAATTTAAGTTGAAATTGCTGTGGCAATTCCCTTTTCAGTCTATTAGGGTAATCTGAAATAAGTGCTGGTGTGTCCTAATATGGTGAGTTGGAAACTCTGTATCAGTCCTACAACTGCTCTGTGAATATTTTTGAGATCTCTAACAATAAAAGTAAGACCTAGAACTAAGGTCAGAAACCTTTTTCAGGAGCTAAAGCCTGGGTTGCCACACAGATAGTACCAGCTGAAAGACATACAAGCATGAATAAAGATTTTGGTTACTTACACTGGTCACTGCAGCAAGTTCATCTGAGCTGTTAGTCCAAGTTTCTCCAAGACCATTTTTCTGTTTCTGGTTCTACAGATGACTTTAGGGTAGATCACTGCCTCTTAATGGGTCTCCATTTGAAGAAAAATTTTGTACATACAAAGCAGCATTTCTTCCCCAAACAGCTTAGCACCAAAAAAAATATTCTGAAGGACACAAGAAACAGAAAAATCATTGCCTTTCTTTTTTTTTCCCTGAGATCATACTGCAAAGCCAGAAACACAGTTCCATAGACTTCTGCTTTGGTGTTTTATCTGTTGGACCAGGCTTTTTCAGATGCTTTCAGCTAGTTAAAAGGCCAGGTAGCAAAGGAAGGTGAATAAAAATCGGATTCTGCTGAATAGCATGTTCTTTGGTGAGTGGTCTCTCTGAACCTGATGGCATAATTGCAGAGTAAGGCACTGAGGTGAACAAGGATGTTCTTGTGTAAGCCATTCTGGGGCTTGGTCCTGGTCCAGCAATAAGCACGGAGCAATCCCTGTGCTCTGGCTCTCCCATTGTATACTTAGAACCATTTCTGATTTGCTTTGCAGTCAAATAACATACAAGTTTTAGTTACCATGTGGGGCTAGTAAAGCACATAATCCAAAACTAATTTGTCACAATGGAACTGTGTGATGCCCTTCCTAGTAGGTTAAAAATGACCATCTCCATTGTCAGGAGGCATAATATAATGGCTTTGAGAGGGTCCCTGCTTTGACTGCCTAAATGTGAATGAGTCTGTTGCATTTTTATCAGTGCCTGATGTGACATCTCCCTCATTCCTTATTTTTCTAATGTTTAGCATTGATATTATCAGCTTCTTGACCTCCTGCTGGCACTGAAGTGTAGAGGATCTTTACAAAAGATAGCATGTTAATAATAGTTAACTTTTAGTAGGGCTCTGCACTTGAGAAGATCAAATGATTTAATAAATTAGTGTCGAGGTATCAGATGTAGTATCTTCTGTTGGGAAACTGAGGCAGGAGGACTTTTTCTAGATTATATGGCAAGTGATGTAAATGTGTTAGCTGTTTATGTTGGCAAAGTTCTGAGGTGCTCTGATTTTGTGATGTGAACTAATATGCATAAATCTCAAAGGGTGGGATTAAGAATAACAACTCCTACAGGCAGAGTTCCCGCTTCCCTCGCTTGCAGGTCGCTCTTGTGAACTGGTGACTTGGAAAGGGCTGCCAGGCATAAAAAGCTCCTATTTTACAGAATTAGTCAACATAGTCCCATGGCTTGGCATTGCATAAATTACACTAAACACTTTCATCCCCGGGTAAACTGTAACAGGAGAGGAAGAGCCAGGAGGTAACCTGAATCCTAACTGGTAATGACAAAAGAAAACTTTCAGCCGACTTTGAATATATGTTAATTTAGTACCATTAAAAATTTTTCAGCTAGCGTTTTCACCCCTTGACCACTGCTTGATCCATGAAATCGAAAAGCAAACCCTTTGTTTGTCATTTGGATTTGGCACAAGTTTCATCTGCTTTCCCTTCCTCTTCCATCCCTCCCCCTTCTCCCCCTCAGCCTGTCTTTCAAACTAATTGAAGGAACTCTAGATTTGATCGAAGCTGTTCTTCCACTGGATTTTTCAGTCAACAAGAAAAAAGTAGAGTAGGAGCTCAGAGGTAATCCAAAAGGGAAGATACTGAATTTTCTCGAGGAGGGGACTCTCGACCCTTCCTTACGGCTCTGGTTTTGGCATATGGGTTTTTTTGTCCACAAGATGGCAACAGACAGCTACCGACAGAGCCCGCTCTTCTCACAACTGGCAGGCTCTGGTTCAGGTTTCTCCCCTTTATCTTGGTTACTTTGTTTAAAGGTATAGTATACAGTGACCTTTGCTGCCTTGAACTCTATGGAGAAATGTCTGAGACATGTACAATAAAATGTGCTTCCTTTGTTTAAATAGACACTGTCAAGGCATTGTATGCTCTGTCATTCAAACCCCCCTGGGAAGCTCACCAGTAGAACAAATTTTCTTATAGGTATTTTATCCCCTTTGCACATGTAGAATTGTTTGGAAAGGACTGTCATTTCATTTGTTGAGGGAAAGGATGCATTTCCAATTCATCAGTAATTTAAGATCCAACCTTCGGGGATGTCTCTTTGCTCACCTGTCTCTCTGCTCAACCTCAATTTGCCACCTGTAAAACAGGGATGCTCATGACTCATTATTGTGAAAAATCTCTAGAAAACTTGGACCGTAATGTTGTTATATGAGTAACATTACTGAGCAGATGCTGGGTTTTTGTTTGTTTGCTTGCTTAGTTGTTAAGAAGGTAGTATATGAAGGGAGTTTTAAAAGCGTTGCATGCTGAAAGATGCTCTGGAGTGGCAAAGTACCACAGTGTATGTTTGAGAATCAAAAGCATGAACAATGTGAGAAATACCTTTCCTGCAACTCCCCTGAAAGGAGTATCTCTGCTGAAGCATGTGCCTCTTCCAAGCTGTTCTGTCATGGGAGCCAAAAGGATATTCCCAATGTTGATTGCAGGTGGACTTCAGCACTGTCCGCTAGAGAGCAAAAGCTCTCTGTGTGATACATCTTCTCTGTAGGCCTGAGGCCATTATCTCTTATCCCCTGATCTACAGAAGTGCAGGCTAGAATTGGAGAATTCTGCCTGTTTCTACAATTGTTTGCAACTGAGACAATCTTGTGATTTCTCTTTATTTGGATTGAGCCGTATGCTATCACTTTAAAAACAATAGACTCTTGGGTGGGGAAGGGGGGATGTATAGCCTTCAATAATTAGACTAGAAAGTGCCAGGGGACATGACAAATGAATCTTCACTGAAAGACTGGCTGAATATTTAAACTGAATGCACACAGCTGGTGATCTTGTTCTTCACCATGAGGCCAAAACCTGCTCACCTTATTCAGAAAGGTCCTAGTGACTGGCAGATGAGCAAGTTGTGGAGGATTTAGCCCACATAGTGGTCTTAACCATACATCCACTTATATAGATAGCAAAATGTCAGTTACTTGATTAAATCTCTTCAGTATGGAGGACTGTAGCAGTCAGATTTTATGAGGGACTCTCAAGTCATTTAGTAGCAATAGTTATTCTCTAGCCAGAAACCACAGGCCAAGATTTTCAACAGTAACCCTTGATTTTAGGTACTGAATCTGAGACCCTTAAAAAGGCTTAATGTCCAAAACAAGGAAGGAAGGCAGCCTTATAATCTGGGAGATCTGTTTTTGTGAGACAACTGGTGTCTAAGGCACTGAGAACCCTTAGCTGTGTTTTCAAGCTCAAACAGTGTGTAGAAGTTGCTGGGCTTGCCTGGGAGATGCTTTGATAGGGCTCAGTCCAGTCCTGTATAGATGGCACATCTGCTTCAGTGTTAATCTCTGCAGAACTCTTGCTGGAGATCTGGGAATGAACTGAAAAGGTTTCCTTGGATTTTCTGCCTTAGATATAATACTTTCACAAAAAGGTAGAGTCCTCTTCACAGGCTCAGTAAGAAAAGCTACCTCCTCCATGCCTAGGGAAAAATACTGTGCCTTCAGGGCACTTAGCAGATGGTTCCTACCACTGTCCATGTAGAGTTTGTGTATGTGCTGAAATGAGTGGAGGTGGGTGGTAACTATACACTCTGAAACTGTACAGTTACATTAGTCTTATGAGTGAGCATGGCCTTAACATAATTGTACCTGTCGTTTTGTTGGGTTTCCAGTAATGTGTGTATTAGGTGTGAGATTGAGGGTATAAGGGTATTTTGTGTTCTTGTATAGTTTATCTTCCAGTTCTCTGAACTAGTGATAATTGTCAAATAAGAAACCTAGCTGCCATGTAATTGCACATTTTTTGTTGTGATGCTATTCACTATTAACCACTACATCCAATGTGTTCTGTGAAATCAATAAAATAAGATTTCTATCTTGTTTGAAGCCAGTTAGATTTCTTTACTCTGTAAGCATTGACAGTGTGCTCCTGGGCAAATAGCAGAGCTAGGCAAATAATTTGCCAGGATGAATTATTTCACTCTGCTAGTCTCCCAATTCTGCAATGTGTTTATTTGTCAAAGTCTGAGGGTTGCTTTTTTTTTTTTTTTTTTTGAAGAACAACATTTGGTTCTCAGAGTCTTCTTGCTGTATTCAGTGTGTGTTTGCAACCTGTGCCCCTGTAAGTACCACAGGCATTATGCTCCAGCAGAGGAACAACTCCTTCTGTGGTTGATAAATGCAGTGATAGTACCAGTGCAGTACAAATGATGCAACATTGACTTCATAATGAAGTGTTCTGGTTCACTATTATGATGAAACTGCCCTCAGTGCAAAGAACTGCCCCAAGAGCTGCAGACTAGTTAGATTCCGTTGAAGCCAGTGGATAATACAGATAAGTTTGAGGGTTTTTTTCCTCTGTGAAGTGTATTGCATCTATAATATCTAGCAATCTAACCATCAGGCACAAGAATTTCTCCAAGAGAAAATGTGAATATAGTAAAAATATAGCAAAATTGTGATAAGCTTTTGGTTTGTTTCTTTTAGTCCAAATGCATCCAATTCTATTGGGGGGGGGGGGGGGGGAAGGATTCCTCAGTAGGGCCTGTTGTTTCTGTCCTATTAATATGGGAAGAAATTAGTGGTATTTCTGCAGGTTTTGGCTTTTGAGTCTAGCATGGTTTGATTTTACGTTTTGGTGTGTTCTGGTCTGTTGCCTTCTGCAGCAACTGCCATTGCACTGGCCCCCAGAGTAAGTCAGAATCCATGAACACAACCACACTCTGCTTCAGTGTAGTTCCAGGTGGTGTTGGCCTGTTAAACAATTGTTGGCGGGACCTCAAAACTGAAGACAGGGCTTGGCGGAAGGGATGCATGTTCAAATCACTTTTAAATAATTAAAAAGTACAAAGCAAGTGAGCAAAGGTATGAAAAGCAAAGCCTTTCAGTGTGGTGAACTCTCCGTAGCACTTGGTGTGAACGTGAGAACCTTAACTTGGCCCCCTGCACTGCCACACATATGGTCTCACACATAATAATGTGACATGCTGCACACTGAGAAAATATTTTGTTGAAAATATGAGTAAAGCAGCATCTTTGCTTTTCCTGGATAATTAGTGGTGGAATTTGTAGATGATTCCTGGAGAGGTTTGGCATAAAAATGGCCTCTCTTTAATATGGTGAATACAGGTATAGTCTGGTTACTTGCTTAATGCTTTCATTTGCTTTTTATTGTCCTTGCAGTTACCACATTCTGCGGGACGTGGATTGACTTCCTTGTATTTAAGCAACTTGGTTACTGGACTAGTAGTTGGCCTTTTAACTCACCACTAAACTTCATATCATCACTAGGCATCAGCAAGCTTGCCTAGTGCTAATGCCTATTTCTAGGAAAACAGAAAGATGAATAAAAACTAAGAAACATACAGTTGAATTCTATGGTCCTTTCTTATGTTTGATGTCATGGTTTGTTTATTTTCCTTTGGGCCTCAGATTCTTGTCTGGCAAAACTAGGGTTATTTTCTTTTCCCTCCCCTTTAAAACTTCTCTGGGGTTTGCAGGTGAAGTGTCATAAGTTTATCTCTGATGATCTCAGATCTGAATGTTCCTTTTGAGAGGGAGGAAGAAATTGACATCTGGCCTGGATACCTATTGCACTGTAAAGATGTTTGGACTCTGTATTAAAAAATGTCAGGCTCTTGGAAATGTGTGTTAGAACCTGGGGTTTGCAGCTGGAGTCTGTGGGGTTGTTTTTTTTGAATCACAGGAAAGGTCTGGATTGAATATTTGGTCTTGGTCTTTAACTGGTAGAGGTTAAAGATGGTGTTTTAGGGTTCAGTAGTTCAGGGAATGCTTCAGTTGCTCAGTAATGTAGCAGTGCAGTGTTCTGACAGCATTTTCAGTTGAGTATCTTCTGATGCTAAAATGTGGCTGTGACCTGAGACCTGAAACAGTGTTTTGGGGTAGTGAACAGGAGAGAAGCTTGCAGGGAATAAGGTGTCTTCACCTATGCAGAGAACCTTAAGATATGGAAAGCAAACTCTGTCAGACAATTTGGTCCAGATTTATCACCCACATGCTGTATTGTCTACATGCACAGAAGGGGATTTGTTACCATTAGCGTTTACCTAGGTAGCACTGAGAAGTGTGAGATTGTGGAACATATGGGCTGCAATATCATGGCAGAGTAGCCTGTGTGAAGGAGGCAGCAGCTCAGAAAATATTCTTGGTTTTGTCAGTTTAAATACATGCTGTTTAAAACTGAATTGAAGCCAAACATTTGGATTATTGTGGCTTGAAGAAAATGCTTTACGGTGCCTGTCTTGAATAGATTCCTCCCTCCTGCCTAACTTGTTACATTTCAGTGACTACAATTAAGAACAAAAATCCCAAGGCAAACCAGAAAAGTTTGTTTCTTTAAAAAACATTGTTCTAGTACAAGAAAGTGAGAATGGTGGTGAAGATCTTAGCAAAGCAAAGTTGATGAGTTTCCAAAGAGCAAACAAAAGGCCCTTATTACTGGCAGTATCACCCAAATGAGTGCAAGTGTACCTTGCATCTAAGGGTAAATGCACTTTGCATGTATTTTAATATTTATGTAGAGGTTCTGATTCAAAATCTATGGATTTGGAGGATCTTCCTTTTATGTCAGTATGGGTTAGATTGTTGTTCTCTGAGTAACCAGCAAAAATGTCCTTGATTTTAAGAGGTGCTCTGTTTTCAACTGTTTAAGGGTCTGATCCTGTGCCACTGAATGGAGTAGGAAGCATGTAGTTCCAGTGCCATGGCCCCTTGTTCTCTGTGCTTTAGCAAAGCAGCTGAACCAAACTAGTTATTGTCACTTCTTTGGAGAATTTGTCTTCACATGCCTTTTGCATTATTGTAACCGACAAGTCTAAGACACTGTCTAATGTTAATTCTGCTCATTGCTGCCAATTATAATCAGAGCTAGTCAAAATAAACAAATTAAACAAATAAACATGTCAAAACATCTCAGTCGCAGAGAAAATAAGCCAAGTCTGAACTCTATCAGTGCTGCATTATAACCAATGTGCTGCATACTGTAAAATGTTCTATCACATTTTTCACCTTTTGTTCAAGAAAGGAAAGAAAAGGTGGGTCAGTTTAGAATTACAGTTTAGTTCTATGCTGCTAAAGAGTCTGCAACTGAAACCAAATGAAACCCAAATGTTCCTTTAGCTCCTTCACCCTACCTAATGATCATCTGCTGTATGTTTTAAGTGTTTTTTTAGGGTTTGGGTTTTTGTTTTTTTTTGAGTTGATTCTTTGCTGTCAGAGTGCCAAGATGCTAAATCATTGTAGGATTTGGACAAGATGCAGGTGAAAATATACCCAATGCAGATATACGCTTCAATATAAAACATGCTGCTGTTGTGACATAACACCATCCACAATGGTAAAATACTATGCAATTTAAATTAGAAAGTACCCCAGGTTTAAAAGAGAAATACATAAAACATGCGTTTGCTAGACGGAGGGGACACCGTAGCCTGGGTTTGCTAAGAATCAGTGGTAATGGGAGGAGGGGGCAAATTTTTTTTAGTGGTATGTTAACCTTAAAAATATGTTCTGAGGTTAAAGGAAAAAGCTGTCGCTTTAGACAGGTGGTTCTTGTAAAGAGGTGATCTTTTAAAGTGCAGTCTTACAATGTCAAAAACAACGTCTCGGCAGAGATAAAGCTATAATGCAGGTGATTGCTGGGACTCTTCTGCTGTCTGTCACATGGCTTTAAAATCTGTTTCAAAACTTGCATTTGGAAGGGGACTTGCTTTTAAAATGCAAGACACATGCACCAAATACCTGTTCCGACGAGTTAGTAACCTAGAAATGGATGCTTGAAACGCAGTGTGTAGAAACTGCAGATCTGAGCGTAACCCTTGTTATTGGGTGTAATCCACTGGTGGTGGGATTGTGCCTGAATTTCTTGGAAATAAACAATTGTCTGTTGTAAATTGGTGGGATCCCACTAAGATCAGGTATGCCAAGTTCTCAAAGGGTATGGGAGGCATGAGATGGAGAGAGAGAGACATCCTTAACATAAAGCTAAGGGGAATGCCTCAACAAACGAGCGCAGAAATGGACAGAGCTGTTCAACAAATACTTGCTCATCCTGAAATCATGTTGGGAAAACATAGCAGTATTTTCCTCAGCCCTAAAGCAAAATCCAAGCAACTTCCTTGAGCTGCATTGGATTTTGCAAAGCAGTTTGAAGAGAGTGTGAATTCCCCACAAAAATATACAGGACTTCCAAGTGCTGAGGTTCTTCCTTCTTTCCCTCCCTTCCTTTTCTTCCCCCCACAATGTTTTTAATGTCCATAGGGTCTGGGGAGAAAAGGAACACTGTGCCTTTGAAATGTTGTTTGCTGAAGACAGTATATAGAATCTTGGTTATTAACAGCCTCTCACAAGACAGTTATTTTTGGAGTGGCCTCTGAGGAGGCAACCTCTTGGAATCGAACTCATTTATTCTGCGTTTCACTGTCCTGCCATTTCCTGCAGAGAGAGGGGAAAAGTGAAACCACATGTTTTGAGGAGCGAGCGTAGGAAACCCCACTGAAGACAAATGACTGCTCCTCTCCCCTGGCAATTAGTCAAACCCGGGCTGCGTGCCAGCCCAGGTGTTCCCGACTGTGTATAAATTTGCCAAAGAACAATGAAAATAGCAGCTGATTGTGCTGACAGATTCTTCTGGTAATTTCCTGTTGTTTGGCATCTTCAGGTTACTTTCCCACAATTATGGATCCTGATGAAGTCCGGGGCTTTCAAATCCACTTTTTAACTGGAAACAAAGTAATTGTGTGTGTGTGTGTGTGTGTAGCCCTGTTCTCCTCTCAAGCCCCTTAGCCTTTTCCCCTAGTTCCCAGGTGTTTTAATTTAATTCGTTTTGCAAAATACATATTTTAATGAGTCTGAATTAAAAAAAAACAACAACTATTTGCACCTGCATCATATAGAATTTCTTGGCAGTTCCACCATGGCTTTTGCCAGGATTCATGCTTATTCTATCACTTAAACCTACCACTTGGAAGGCTTTCCTCTTGTGCCTTCCATTATCTTCTGAATCAGGGCTGCTCAAGAAACACTCACTAATGGAGCAGAGTCTTGAGCTGGCCACGGGAGGGGGAGAGAGTGATTTGACAGCTTGAGATGCTGACAACAAGGTGGTGTTGAAAGTGTGGGGTGTCTTCAGATAGCAGGCATGGATTCTGGATCAGGGGAGAAATGGTTGTCCCTGAAGAGTTACAGGTTTTATCGTCTAGAGGAGAGAGGGAGAGAAAGGAGGGAAGGCAGACTTTACAGTGATCTTAAAGCTTCATGCAATCCAGTCTGTCAGGAAGCTATAAATACTCGTTTGGGTTTCTTGAGCAACTCAAATTCTTTTTTTTTTTTTTTTTGGGTTGTAACAGAGCTGGATGGGCACCAAGGGACATTAGCCCCAGGTCCGTTGTCTCATTTCTTCTTGGTGTGCATTCCAAAGAGAGGGAGAACACAGCTCATGGGGGGTGTGTTGCTGCAGTATGTGTAGAAGGGAGGGGAAGAATTCTGTCCAGCCTTTGTGCATTTCCTGCTAGTGTAAGTTATTCCTAGAAGATCAATTCTAAGAGTAACTCTGAGTTTTGAAATGTTTTGCAAACCTTCAGTGATTTCTTTTCTTTTTGGTAGTTAAAAATTTGTCTTCCAGAGAGATCTGACTTTTGTGATTTAAAATGAATAAATGTCCTGCCTTGGCTAGAGAATTTTCTACCTCTTTTTTTCTTTTTTTCTTTTTTTTTCTTTTTTTTTTCCTTAAAGGGAAGAATTTTCTCATTATTCGTGGGGCAGGTGAATTAGAACTAAGGCTGATCAAATTCACTTTTTCTCAGAAAACTGCATTTTTGGCTAAGAGAAAATTTCTGCTAAGTAAATGCCTTCCATTAAAAACAAAACAAAACTAAACTAAAGCACTCAAAACAAAACCCCAGCTAGACATCCCAGGTAGATTCTCTTTGTCTTGTTCCTTTAGGGGAGGGGGAGGATACACATTTCAGCAGCCTGAGGAATTTTCTTTTCACCTCAGGTTAAGGCAACAGCAACTCCCAGCTGCACTGTGCTGGGTTCCTCACAAATATGAAGGGAATTGTTGAGGTGCTCAGGCTGTGTTCAGTATCCCAAAGAGTCCCCTTCTTTGAGGCCACCAGGTTGGTCCACTCATGCAAGCAACATGCAAAGTGTCTTCTCTCTCCCTGTTCCAGAATGTCTCTGGTTCAGATTCTGCTGACAGCCTTTGCAGGGACCATCACAGTTCCCTCACTGATAATGGCTGTTACCAATGATTGTCCCATGTGTATTTCTCCAAGCAGGTTAGGAAAAGGAGGGAGATAATGTTGTGAAACTCCCCCCTCACCCTCTGGTTTTCATCAAAAAAATATTTTTGGTGGAAATCTTCTCCCAGCTGGAGTGTCGCCTTCTGTTCAAATCCCTAAAATTAGACTGAGAATCTTCTCTCACTTAAACAAATCCATGCTGTCTGCTTTACGGTAATTATCCTTCTGTAGCAGTGGCAAAGAAATACAGGTTTGCAAAATTCTTTGAAGCTGAAAAGCCCTGTGCGGCTCCTCTTGGTCCTCACGCACGTTGGTAAATAGGCAGAACACACGGGAAATGCAGCAGGGTTTGAAATGCTTCTCCCCACAAGCAGCAATGTCCTACCCATGCTGTGAATCCACCTTACAGTGACTGTTTCAGGGTTTTTTTGGCTCTGGGGAACTGCCAGCTACTACCCACTCAGCCTGATTCAAAGCCTACTGTAGGCAATTAGAACCTTGTCGCTAATTACCAATGAGATCTACAGTATCTGGTGTTACCTGGGCCCTCGTGTCTGCGCATCTCTTCCCTGCGTCCCACCCCCCTATTCGGGAGCTGTGATGACTCCATTGCATGGGGAGCTTCTTGTCCCTGAGAAGGCTGATCCCATTTAATGGTCTCTCTGTGTGTTTGTGAGATCAGGCAATAAATACTGCACGAACGTGACACCCTTGTGGTAGGACCTCGCTGTATCCTCATCGAGTTACAGTGAGTGAGTGACATGGAATCATCCAGCCTCCATAAATCAAGACTTGTGCTTTATTTTCATGCTGTTAATGGCATGTTGGGGGCTTGCTCCTTTTGGGCCAAGGCATTGCTGCACTCTTCACACTATCCCTAGTGAGGCTTCTGTCTTGGCTCTTGTTTAGAGGGTTTTTTGATGGCCTTTTTTGATCTGTCTACTTTTGTGGTTTTTTCTTTTGCTTTTTTCTTTGTTTTTTTCTTTATTTTTTGACTTATCTTTAGTGGGTCAGATGGTCCTCAGACTTCCATTTTGATGAAGCAGTGATTAGAAGATGTTCTTTTAGAGTGAGGGTGGTGAGACCCTGGCCCAGGTTGCCCAGGGAAACTGTGGCTGCCCCATCCCTGGCAGTGTTGAAGGGCAGGTTGGATGGGGCTTGGAGCAGCCTGGGCTGGTGGGAGGTGTCCCTGCCCATGCAGGGGGTTGGATCTGGATGATCTTTAAGGTCCCTTCCAACCCAAACCCTTTAATTATTTCTGTTCCATATGTTTTACTGACCAACTCTCCTCCTCCCCCCGCCCCCATTTAATCTGCTTTTCTTTCCCTCATTCCTCTCTGGAGCTTGTTTTTTCATGACAAGGACACTTGCTTTCAGTGCTTGTTCCCTTCTTAATGCAATGAGACTACCATTGGAATGTGGATCTGTCAAGATCTTCTTCTGCTTCTTTTACAAGTTTCCTATATGCCTTTGGACAGGTCATTGTGCAGCTTGCTCCCTCCTTTACCCTATATCATAGAGACAGGACCTCTGCCCTACACACTGCTTGAAAAGCTATAGAAGAGATTTTTTTTTTTTTTTTTTTTTTGCCAGAGCTGAGCACTGTATTATTCAAATTAAGTGAAAACATAAATGTTTAGGGCCCAATCCTAGTCGTGGTTCAGTTCTCAGCTATTAGCTTTAGCCTTAAAAAATGAAACTTGATGAACAGCGGTGCATAATGAAAGCCCCGAGTCATAAATCTGCCCCTAGACTAACAAACCTAACAATTAGAGAGTTCTTGTGAAAAGAAACCACTCTAGCAGGTGGCTGGCAGAAGGCTGAACCAAAGACCTGAGCACCAACCCAGGCTGCTGTGAGTCGTGTGCTGAAGGTGTCGTTTTGGTAACGGGCTGCAGAAGCCAGCTTTTAAAGAGCATTTCAGCCAACCACTGCAGCTGAGGAGGTGACACGTTCTTTACAAGTATTTTACTTCCACCAACTGGGATTTTAATTCTCGTTATAATCCAGTGAAAAAGTTGCTTTCAGAATGTCTCATGCTGCCCAAGGAATTTGATCACTCACTTCCTAATAAAATGAATGCAACTGGAAGTTTAAGCCCTGGTGATTGCAGTAAAAATTCGTATTGGTGTTGTGTTCTTTTTAGATAAAAACCCTGCTTACCTGGGAGATAGGGCTAAAGGAGCTAAGTGGGGCCCTTTGTCCAAATAAACTTGCTGTTTTCTGAGAAGCTTTCTGGTTTGCAATCATGTTACCATGCAATTCTAAAAAACACATGGGACTTCCCTGACAAACAGTAGGATGGATAGCTAAAGAGGCAGTTTCTTTTAAAAAAATATCTTTAAATAACCTTCATATTTACAAACAAAAAACCCTTTTTTTATTAGACTTTGTATAAAATGCAGCATTTGGACAGGTTGTTAACTTGTCTTTCTAGAAAGAAAAGGGGAAAATGCACATACTTTCTATTATCTAAGGAGGACAATACATCAGATTATGGAACATACTTCCAGTTTATGACTAGGAAAAACAGAAGGGATGATCTCTGCTCTTTCATACACTGTTAACTTTGGATCAAGCAAAGAATGTTGGAATACCCAGGAAATCATTGTCCTGGCAAAAGCAGGGTTGGCAAGGGGAAGGGAAGGAAGATCGGTGGGACACTGTAATGCCAGGCATACAATGATACTCCAAAAGTTTTTTTGATTCTTCTGGCTGGTCAAGATGATGTTTTTTGTACAGGTACACCAGGTTATTCCCAGTCATGGGCCTGCCCTAAGTATCAGTCTTCCTTTAAATTACTGGCTCTGAGAATGCCTTGATGGGATTGGATTTTTCTTGCTAATGCTGAGCATTCTCACTGTGGATTTTATCGGTGGGAAAAGTGGGGATGGGAGAACTAACTGGGATGTTGCATTCCTGTGTAGAAATGCTGGCTGCCATAAGTGCAAAATGTGAAATGATGTCCAGCTTCCACTTTTTGTAGGCATTTCCAAAGAAGCTGCTGTACTCCTTGTACTTTAATCGACTTCTATGGACATTCCAGGTTTAGGTTACAATCTAGAAGAGGACGTGCTAGTATGTTATTGATGTGCCTTTCTCATACTTATCCTCTCCACAGAAGAGTCAATGTATAGGATTTGACTTGATTAAACTTTTCTTCTAGAAGGTTTTTACCACTACAGCTAGACAGGTGTGATTTCTTTGCATGTACACTCCTGGAAGATCCATAAAAGAGTCATCCTGGAAGAACAGATTCCATGGGGAGATTGATGTTAGTGTAACTATTCAGAGTCATCCATTGGCTTACACCAGCATAGCTTTTCCATGTAAAAAGCTTACTAATGATTAGACTTGTAAAATAGGTAGGAATGCTAATAAAGATTTTAAAGTAGTGCTGATTTTAGTCTACTGAAACCAGTGATATTTAGGTCCCTAAGTGACTGCAACTTTGAAGCACAGCTTTTGAAAGCAAATTAACTTTTTTAAGAAAAAATGGGAACTTGTAAGGGAAACAGAGTTATTTAGTAGGAGGTAGTCTCAAAGTAACAGGATGGGTGTCTGATATGAGGAGGTGTCACATGCTGCTACTGCAGTAGCATAGAGGGTTCAGAGATGCAGACTGCACTGCAAGTTGAATGTACTTAGTTGATGTCAGGTTTTGGTGGGATTGTTTTCTGTTTAGAAGGTGATATTTTGTCAAACTAAACTTCTGTTCAAGCAGGTCAGGTTCTAAAAGGTATTTAAAGGAAGACTTCAGTGCAAAAACAATTGCAGAATCTCAAGCTTATTTTGGATTTGGTACTAGACTATGAATGTCTTTCATCCTTAATAAAATACTGTTTTTTCTACTGCAAGTGAAACTTCCTTAAAAATAATGAAAACAATACTTTTTGCCTTCTCAAGTCAGTAGGAAGTTCCACTCCAGCTCTGCTTCTTTCATCTACAGAACTGGTTGCATAATTTTCACTGCTGTCTTGGGGAAAAGAAAATAAGAACTTCTGGTGTCCTGTAAATGAGCAGTATTCAAGGTGTGGTTGTCAGAGATCCTAGCTGAGGCCTGCCACTTCTGCAGTTTTTGAAACAACTTTCATAAAGAGATCTGTGTACAGTATATTACTGCTAAATTATCAGAGGAATCATTCTAGCTTTATATTGCTGTAAGAGGGATCAGAATCTTTCCCTCCCTGTCTGCGTGTGTTAATGTTCTTCCACTACCTTTCAACCTCAGGCTTATGACCTCTGAACACAAGCTTAAAAATTAATGATTTGATTTTATTTTTTTTTTAGCCAGTGCCTGCATTTCTTCAAGTCAGTTATCATGTGTCACATGACAAATGAGCTTCTAGAACACTGAAAGTTGTAGGAATATTCTTTTTCTTTTTTTACTTCATTCTGTCTGAAAAACAGCTTGCTGCCTTTCAGTCTTGGACAGAAACCTCATGCACAGAAAATCCTTCAGGCCACAGCTCAGTGAACTTCAACTGCAATAGCTTTTAGGTGTGTTCTCCAGATTTCCTCGTTTGTCACCTCTGATATAAGAAGAAAACTGAGGTGTTGGTCTCCCAGTAGAGTTTCCATCATGTACCATATCAGTCCATCTCTAGAAAGAGCATGTGTTGAACTGGTGCTGGCTGCTCAAGTGTGGGTGGGAGGCTTAGAGGCATTACTTTAACTGGGGAAAGCTAAACCAAGTGGTCAGCTAAGAATTTCATGGGTATGGGTACTGGACCTGTCACGTTGGTGGAACGTTATGCGAGTTAATGTTATTGTTCAGTCTGGAGAACAGAAGGCTCCACCTTATAGTGGCCTTCCAGTATCTGAAGGGGGCATGCAAGAAAGCTGGGGAGGGACTTTTTACAAGGGCTTGTAGCAAGAAGACAGGGGGGAATGGATGAAAACTGGCAGAGGGAGACTGAGGTTGGAGATGAGGAGGAAATTCTTGGCTGTGAGGGTGGTGAGACCCTGGCCCAGGCTGCCCAGGGAAGCTGTGGCTGCCCCAGCCCTGGCAGTGTTGAAGGGCAGGTTGGATGGGGCTTGGAGCAGCCTGGGCTGGTGGGAGGTGTCCCTGCCCATGCAGGGGGTTGGATCTAGATGATCTTTAAGGTCCTTTCCAACCCAAAACCAGTCTGGGATTCTATGATTGCACATTCTTAGTTTCCCTCTGCCCTTCCCCTTGGCTGAACCCCTCTGATGGGCTGCTCAGCGTTGCTGGGTGCTGCTGAACAGCTGTTGCTTGTCACCCACGTGGCAGCTGGACTTCACTTGAGCATAGAGCTTCTCTTGTAAACTGGTTCTGAAACACTCTCTGACTCTGTCAGGGATAAAAAAGATTGATGTTATTTTAATGGAAAATCTGGAAGCTAAGATTTTTTTTTTCCAAAGTGAAAAATTTCACTGTAGGTGAATCTGTTCCAGGCAGTCCAGTTTGACATATCTTAAAGGGAATCCATTATCAGCAAGGCAGGTGTTTTTCAGTGTATTTCAGTCTGGGTCCTTGAAAATCATTACTCATGACTGGCAATCTTGTTCCTGTGTTTTAAATTTTCCTTTTTCCTTCTCCCCTCCCCCCAATTTTTGAAGCTAAGCAGCCAAATGTTGGGAATTACTAGTCTCTTGGAGACACAGAAGATTTAAAAACGGTTTTCATGTTTTTTGGAACAGTTTAAATTTGGCTGATCTCTTTCAGTAGGAATTCCTGGATTCCCCCCCCTCCCCTTTTTCTCTTTGCAGTTATGAAAAACAGGTTTGCTGCCTTGGGGGAAGGGAGCAGGATAAGGAAAGTAAGGCTAGGAAGCAGAAGATGAATTTATTCTGACTTTATCTTTATTTCATTCTCCCAAGTTAAATTCTACACTGTTTCACTGAGGCCAGCTGGTTTGAATCAGTTCAAGAGAACACTATTTATTAAGTGTCTGTTTCAGGCAGTGTCAAATCCTTCAGCTCCTCTATTCTCCATTGTAAGCAAGAACATCAGTAGCCCAGGTGGGCTTTGAATAGCTTCAGAAAGTAGGTAGGTGAGAATCTATTTATTACTTACTGTAGATCTCAGTAGACAGAGACTCCAATTAAGGCAGGAAACTGACATACTTAGCCACTCTTTCCAAGCAGAGGATGCTAAAGAAGTGAATTAAAAATTAAATAAAATAACCCACAGTTCTCTGCATTTTCTTACACAGTCTGGAACCATAATTCCTCTGTGCTTTTCCTTCTTTCTTTTCTGCACGTATGAATGCAGAAAGCAGTGAGGAAGCTTGTTTTGTTGAGTTTCACCACAGCATGTGTGGTTCTAAGAAGTGTAGAAGTCCATCATCCAGTGAAAAAGCTTCAGATTAATTTACTGTAGGCGTTTGTCCCCCTGTATCCTTGTGCCTGAAGTAAATGAATTTCTACTACTGAAACTGCTACAATTGACACCATTGTAACTAAGATGAAAACCAGATTTACCGTACCTCAGTTTTATAACCTCAAATAACATTTTGTATTCTTATTTGCTCAGTATCTGTATTCAAATCCACAAAAGAAGCCTGAAATATTAAAGACAGATCATATATTGTAGTAACAAATGTGCAAATTATAAATATAATGAATAGCATGAAGAGAATAAAAAGTTAATTTTAAAATTGCTGGTTGATTTTACCTGCCTCTCCTGACATCTCACCCAGGGACAACAGGATCTATTTGAGCTCTGAAAACTCCTGTTTTCATTCTGAAGGGAGTTACTGCAATCTTATGTAAAACAATTTGATGGGTAGAAGTAAGCTTTTGTTAAAATATATTATTGTTTTGTGTAACAGCAGCTATAATTTGCATTTCAACATTTAGCTTCCACGCTAAAACTGATGAAATACAGGAGATTTTTAATTTTTTTTTTTCATTTTTATTGAAACTTTAGTTTTTCTATAGCATTTCAACCTCTGTTAAATTGCTTCGAAAACAAAGTGGTACAAAACATAGGGAAAAAAACTCACCTGTCATCAACATTTCAAACTGTGGATAGTTTCCAGCAGACTTGTTGAATGAAAGCAGTATTCTGCCTTAACATTGGCTCTAACATGGCTAAATCAGTGCATCCAGTTCCAGTCAGAAATCTTTAACTGTAAGGAGAGGGGCACAAAAACAAAGAAAAGAATGGTCATAATGATTAGTGTTTATATAACAGCTCTGTAGGAATTTGTTAAAGCACAAAATGCAGCTGCTGGTGCTTGAGGAGGAAGCAAATTCTACAGGTGCTTTTTGATTCTTTTCTTCTGGAAAACTTGCAGGACTCTAAATCACTTGCATGAAGCCCTCAGCTGGGCCAATAGTACAGTACAAGATATGTGTGTTCCTCCTGCATCACTCCATCCCCTGAAAAAAACTATTTCTTTAATTAAAAATAAATTTAAAGATACTGCATTATAAGATTTATTGAAGTGCTTTCCTAGACAGTTATTTTGGTAGTTTCTTTCTGCATGTTGTTCAAACATAAATTCTCCATCTTTAAGTCCTTGATTCAGGATTTGAATGCATTCTTAAGCTTTGAAATACTTAAAATTCAGCTCCCCATTTTCTGCCATTATCACTCTGTTTTAATCTGTGAAATAAATACACTAAGATAGGGAAAGATGCAGACAGGGCAACATAAAATAAGAACTTTCGAACAAATTCACAGAAAGACTCTTTTTGAGACTTTTAAATAACTTCTGATACTTTAAATTGGTGTTGATAATATTTGGGATAACTATCTTTAAAAACACATTGTTGACAATTTTCAAATTGGGGTAGAGATTAACTGCATCAGAGTCATTTGAGCTAGAGCCACGGGGTTTATACTCTTCCTACTTTGCTTTCCAGAATCAGGTGTAATCTGGTTTTCAGGAATTTGGGGTGCACATAACTCCCAGCAACTTCTGTAAGAGTTGAAAATGAGCCCAACAATAATAACTGGAAAGTGTCCCTCTGACACAGCCCCAGCTGGTGTCTGTTTGAGCATCATCTACCAGCTGAGATTTCTCTGGAGCCCCTCTATGAGGCCTAACACTTCTATGCAACCTACTTTCTGTCTCTTCTTGTTTTTTTCTGTAAGGGAGAGCTGCTGTGGTCCAGAAACACAACAATATATAAATTATTGAAACACATCAGCCTGTTAAGAGGACTTCATTGTTCACACACATCTCCTCCACTTGACATTTCTGCAACCTTGTGTCATTCTGTAGCATATCCTCTTCAGATTAATAGCAATTTATCATTAATCCATTTGAATAATACTTCTATTTTTTTTTTCAACGGGAAGAGACAGAAAACATCTGCATATTGAGTAATATTAGCTACAGTTTGTGTCTCAAGTGAGACTAACTGACAACCCTCATTTATTATGACTGTGTAGGCTTAATTGGGTTGACGTAGGATTTGGACTTTGTGAAAGGAGAAGCAGTTTGAAGATCTTTTCAGAAAAAAACTCAGACTTTTATAGTGGGAAAGACTAGGGAAAGGAGCAGGGAAGGAGGGAATAAAACATAAATATGTAAAATAATGATGCTGAGATGTTCTGTTAAGGCCCAAACATTTAGGAGGTGTTTTAATAACGATGCTTAAATGAGGGATTAGTTATGAAGCCATATGGTTTGTATTACAGCTCTCATCTTTTGTTTCCTGCTTATGCTGTCAAGCATTAATGTGATTGTTTTGATTCTTAATGTCTTAATGCATCATTCCTCCCTGTGCATTAGGCTAATAACTTTGGTCCTCTTAAGGGCACTGTCGCCATTCATTACTCTTCCTGTTTTGGCTGACCAGAGAAGCTGAAATCTCTCCATGTTCCAACATTCATGGAGCCAGCACACTGAGGAGATCTGAAGTGCATTACAGGCTGCCCCTGTGCCCATGACATGCACCCACTGCACCTGAGTTAGTCTGCCCCCAAGGCAGTGTGCAAGGGCTTCTGTTATAAGAAAATGTGATTTCAGTTTGTTGTCTTGAATCTGGACCAGCTTTCAGGTTGTTCTTAAAATTCAGGAAAACCGTGTGTTAAATTCATTGCCATTTCTTGCTGTTTGACCAAGTGATGCATCTGGGTGTATGCAGTGTGCACTTTGATATTAAAAGCTGTGTTTTATACATTGGTACAGATCACTTTTTGAAGGAAGCAGAATAGTAACAATCTAATGTTAGATGATGCTTCTGGTCTGCTTTTCCAGTGCTGCCAGTGTAGAGAAGGTCTGAAGTCAACGTGCTTGATTAAGCCTGATTTTAAAGAGAATTTACAAAGCTTTGCTTTCAGGCATTTTCCCCAGATGAGAGCTACGATTTCCAGTAGAATGGTCATCTCTGAGGCTGGTAATAGTCCATACTGGATACCTTTCACAGCATAAGAGTTTCAGTGCATCCAAGCAGAGTGAATTGGGGGCTTTGGTGGAGCCAATTTATTGAGAAAGAGGGTTTTTTGGTGTTTTTTTTTGCTAGTCTAATAAATTAGAGCAGTAGTGAAAGAGGTAGTTTTATTTGCTAGGGTCTGCTGTGAAGGCTTGACCTTGAGAAGATAAAGTTTTGATAAATGATAAAAGTTGATGAAATTATTACGTTAGAATGCCTGTGTATATGTATACATAGAGCATATATAGACAAAAGAGACACACACAGGTTATTTTGGCTGCTTCTATATACTTTTCATTATCTGCCCCTACCTCTTGACAGCTCAAATGCTTTGTCCTCCTTCTCTGATGCCCAGAGCACGATTTGCTTGAGCATGAATCATAAACTGTCCTCAGTAGCTAGAATTTAAAAAAAATCCAATGCATTTTCTTCAGGGGCATTTTGACTGGCATATTTTTCTAATGGGGCTGTTCACATTCTTTCTTTCTGAAACCCATCCTGCAATTTTAGGTGGTGATGCCTTCACCTAATATGAGCCCTGGTTCAGCCTACGTTCTGTCGCAGAAATGATGCAGTGAATCATATGTGAAATCTGTAAATCACTTAGGAATCCAGTGGGATGAAAAGTGGTGCATCAGTGTGAGATTATTGTCATTCTACGGGCACCCCAATTTATACAGTAGAAACAGCAAATGCAGCAAGGTGGAAGGAGAATGAAAGGTGTGACGAGCTGTTCACAACATTAAAATGACCAGTGTCCGCTAGGGAGTCTGTTCTATATTCAACATGTCACTGAAACACTCGTGTGATGGGATTGCATTTGAGGAAGTGTCAATATGAAAGACAAGTAAATGATTTAAGTACAGCATATGCCCAGTAGTATTGTCACACAGACTGAAATTTAAGTACACAGCAGTTCACATGATAGGAAGAGCCAGAGTAGAAGCTTTAGGGAGACGCAGGAAGAATGTGGGAGAAATGTTTTGCCAGAGAAAAAATCCAGATGGTTGGTTGTTGGGGTTGGGTGTTTTGGAGGGGGAGGGTGGTTTCAGGGTTTTTCTTTCTTTTTTTTTCTTTATTTTTTTTCCCCTCTCTCCTCACAGAAGGTTTCTAGTGTACCCATAAACAAATTAGGAGTGTTAGATGCAGGAATGCAACAGACTTACAGAGTTTAAGGAGCTGATGCTGAAGTATTCAACCTGTTGAACAAAGGATGAGCCTCAGATAATATGTTGCTGGGCCCAAGAGTTGTGTGTGCTCAGTTGAAAGGAAAATGGGTTCCTGTGCTTTGATTTTGTTATATTAGTGTTGATGTTTCCTGTTGCTTGGCAGAACAAGGTCCTCTTATACATGGACAGTGGAGGTGAAACTGCTTGTAAGATGGAGAGATACAGAGCTCGGCACAGTCAGCACTGCCTGGCTCCCTTTGAGCCTGACTTAGAACCCAGTGTTCCTCTCCCAGTGAATGGTGTTTCTGCTGATCAGGTCCTAGATGTAGTTATTCAAAATCTGTCATCTGTGAGGACAAAAAACCATAGTTGTCTCACCAGAAAAAGTCTCTCCTTTTTCTTTTTTTTTCCTGAATGGAAGTAATCCTAGTGCAATGCAAAAGTGCCCCCCCCCCACCCCCCCCTCCTGTTATCTCCAAAGCAGAGAAAGGTGGATAGGAAGATATCCATCAAGCAGGATTCATTTGAAATCTCTTTGGGCAGCTCAGCGTTACAGGAGGAGGAGGGGAGGATCAGATTGGAGAGAGGAGAGGGTTAAGACAGCCCCAGAAGCAGAAGCTGAAGTGATAGTTTTCCAGTTGGGGATAAGGGCTTGATCTTCTCACCAGCCATCTTCACACAGTTCATCAGTTCTGCAGAGCGTGTCATTTCCCTAAAGCTCTGCACTGCTTTTCACCCACAAAATTGAATCTTGCACAGGTGTGGGCAGTATGTAGAGGATTAAAGGCTTGTTTCCCCTAAAATCTAGACCTGTCTGTTTAAATGAGCACCTTCATCCTGTCAGTCCTTGCTGTGTGTGAGAGTTTGAGGTAGTTTGCTCAAGACAATAGCATTAAGTCATCTCCCACACCGACTCTACGTGGCTGAGACCCTGGAGAGAAATGCCTCAGACTCTAGTGGCTGAGGAATTAAACAATGAGGAATATATGCCAGCTCTTTCCATTTGCTTATTAATAGGTTCTGTGTCTCGTGCTCCAAGGGGATTGTCCTTTCTTTTGAATTGCTAGCGGGGAAGCATTCAAGCATTCAGTCACTGTAAATGGAGAAAAATGGAGAAGGAAAGAAGAATGTTTCAGGGAAGATTGAAGCATGGCTTCAAAAATGTGGTATCGGGGACCTGACTTGGCAGAAATACTGATACTCTTGTTTCCAGTCCCTTGTTTCAAGTACTTGAGGTCTTTGAAAATCAAACACTGCACTGAAATCCCTGCAGTGTAATAGTCCTTGCTTGGGTGAGCAAGTTCAGTAGGACATACTGGGTAAAGACAGGACTGTAGAGCTCCTAAATGTTTTATCCCCTTCCTGAATTTTCAGTGGTTTGGGAATATGGTTAATAGTCTTTGTGGGTGATTTTCGTGACTACATACATGATTTTTGAGCTTCTTATTCACTTTAAATCCTTGGTTTTCAGTAAATCCTTTAGTTAATTTTGAAAATCTTAGCTTTGTGGTGGTTGTTTCCCCAGAAATTCTTGATGATTTAACAAACAATTGTAGGTTCATCTTGAGACTTCTAGGATAATTTAGGTTGGAAGGGATGTCTGAAGGTCATCTGCTCCAATGCCCCACTTGAAGCAGGGCCACTTTAAAGTTGGATCATGTTATTCACAGCCTATAAACGGATTTATACCAAATTAAAGTAAAGCAGGCATAATCCTAAATAAAACATGGGATAAAAATTTGAAAGTGCTTATGTGTTCCTTTTTCAATAGAGATTTCAGAGATTAAATTCCACTGGCCCTCAATGTCTTTTTTTTACCATGATTTTTAAAGGTGTCTAGACACCTAAATAACATTGTTAATGTGACCATTGTGGAATCCAAAAATTCATTTTCTTTGGGAAATGGAACATGGGCTCACAGTCTACACACAGACTTTAGCTTTGTGCTAATGAGGTCATTTCCTTAAGTTAAATTGTTGAAATTCTTCACAGGAGCATGGCCACAAGTCTCTAGATGATTGTTCTGGGTTATTAGATAAATAGATAAACTTTCAGGTGATGTTACTTTTAGGTGCAAACCAGTGGTTTTAAATGTTGAATGAAAATTGGTGAGAGGTGACATGCCAAGTCCAGGGCTAGTTCATAGTTTTCCAACATATTCTTGAACACTAATATCTTGGGGGGGAAGAAAAAGTGTGTAAGAAACTCCATGCAGATCTAGCAGTAATTTAATTTACTCTGGTCTTGTGTAAATGACAACAGGGTCATGCACAGACTGGAGCTCAGAATATTGGAAGTGAGGTTTTTATGAGTGGGTGGTGTGATTTGCTCTGGGCACTCAAACATTGGTGCAGCTTTACTGTACTCTCCAGTGTCATCATACCCCTTGGTACCTAGGATTGTTCCCATCCACTTTTATTTGCTGTGTTGGGCATCCATGGGCTAAGTGACACAAACCGGGTGACAAACCACGCATATTGTTCTGGATATTCCATCAGTAAAATACTGACATCTAACAAAACAGGAAATCCAATGAGTTAATTAAGGAAGAATTGTCTATGATTTCATCTTACCTTTTATTTCCACCCCCACCTCGTGAAAGTCTATGCAGTGGAGCTGCCTCTTGCCCCTTGTGCCAGAATGATTAATGGTAGGACCACAATGAGGTCAATTAGCTGGGGTCGGCGTGAAGCTGAAAGGTGGAGTGTGTTTCTTTATTGAACGCTGCATTCACACTCCAAACCGTGACCTGGACTACAGTGATTTATTACAGGGGCAGTGTTTTGATCACTTACCTTCAGTACCTTACCTTGGCTTCAGAAATCAGGTTTTCACTGTCAATTAAAATCCAGGAAGAGAGGTCCATTCAAAATGTGAACCCCAAGAAAAGGATGGGGAGCCCAATGATGGTTTTCAAAACTGTCTTTCTAAGTAACAAGGAGATTAGATTATGTTCTGTCTTTTGAGAGTAAAAAATTCATCTATAGCTGAACTTCTAAAGCCCTTTTCCTTACTGATTTGAAACAGAGGAACCAAATCTGTTCCAATAAATTGTGAAGAGGTACTAGGGAAAAAACTGCATCTAGTATCTGTATGGATGTGTGGTGGAAGAGGCAGGAAAACAACCTCCTCTTATTTTGGAAGGGTTAAAAAAACCCTTTTGAAGGGCTAAAATAAGGTATTTATTAGTGGATAATGTTTAGCACTTATGAGGCATTTTTCAGCAGAGGATGTTGAACTGTGTTGCATACATTAATGAAGCCTCTTGATGGTGTGAAACAAATCACTGCTTGTGCTTGTGGTCAAACTAAGATACAGAAAGGCTCCAAGGTAGGTTGGGTTTTCCTTATCCCAAAAGTTGCTGAGCCCCCAGGTGGCCTTCACTAGAGGCTATTTGTGACTTATCCAAGGGCTTGCAGGACTAGTCCAAAAGCATTAATTGTTTGTCATTTGTTCATCATCATAATGGCTTGTATCTTCCACTTGGGGCTTCTCATCTTGGCTGCTGAGCACTTCACACAGGAGGTCAGGAATGGCAGTTATTTTGAGAAAGGAGGACCAAGTGATTGGCTTTTTGGTTGGTTTTTGTTTGGTTGGTTGGTTTTTGGTTTGGGTTTTTTTGCGGGGGGCTGATTTGTTTTTTGGGTTATGGGGCTTGGGGCTTTTCTGTTGGCTTGTTTTTTGGGTGTGGGGTGAGTTTTTTTGGGGTTTTTTGTGCTTGTTTTTTTGTTTGTTATGGTAGTTTGTTTTGGTTTGTAGTCTCAGCTTCCAGTTCTGTTTACTTATGATTCTGAAAGCACTTGCTCTCTTCAAGCTCCAATATATTATCTTTCCAAATGTTCTTAATGCAAACAGTGTAGAAATCACTAAGTAGCAAATTGTCAGGAAGGACTAGCAAGAGGAAAAACATGGTTAGCTTTGTCTGGGGGGAGGAACAGGGGAAGAAGGCATTTTGGTTGCCTGAAAGTGCTGCCTTTTGCACTGTTTATTCTGCCCCTTCCTTTCCCCTCAGTTTGAAGAATATTTCAGTCACATTAATTTAATCCCATCTATTAAAAATAATTGTGGACGAAAATCTACTGGTAGATGTTTTGAAAGAGCTTATTTGACATCATGACTATGGCTTAAATGATTTCTAAAATCAGGATTCTGTTATGTTAGCCCCTACATGCAAAAGGAGTGAGTCCAGTACCCAAACAGCTTTCAGTCGGAGGATGGAATTTTCTAGTGTGTAGAGAGAAAATATCCAGATATTTTTGCCTTTGGAAGCCCAAGGTTATATTGGCAGAGGCTTAGAGAGGGAAAACCATGCAGTGAGGCAAACGTGTGTAGCCTAAAATTTCCAAGTGAGTGATGGTGGATGTTTTGTGCTTCAGTCAGGGTCCCCTTTGCTGGACCTCGCAATGGTACTGAACAGTGCTTTGATAGGATCTTGTAAAGTGTTTTTTGTTTGTTGCTGTGTTCCTCTCATCCCCTTCAGTCCCCTGCCTGAGCCTAATTATTAGAGATAGAACATACCTATTAGCTAACCAGGCCCATCCTTCCCTCTGATGCAGCATTACTCCCAGCAGATTACTTCTCCATTGCATAACCCAGAGAGGTTTTCAGTGACTCTTGCTATAGACAACTTGCTCTCATGGGATGGGTGTTTCCATGGCACAGCAGCTTTCTCACAATACACCATAGGGTTGTTTTAGAACACCTAGTAGAAAATGATGTGGGCATCTACCAAGTGCTGTACAGGATATAAAAGATAGCACAGCAGTGTTTCTGTCTTCAAATAACCTGGGCTCCAGTGGGACTGCTGATAGATGCAATACTGGTTTCAGATCAAGTTTAAATATCAACTGTCCAGTGATAATCAGGTTATGCCCTGAAATTTAAGGTTTAACAGGTATCACTTGTTTATGAATCAGTTTAATCTGTTTTCTTGGAAAATGTAGTCCTTGTTTAGGGTCATCTGTAAACCCAATGACTCACAGTCTTTGCTGTGTTGATCTCCACGCCACCTCTGTAATCTTGTGATAGGAATCGTGGCAGGATGAGGACTTGAACTAAAGTTCCCGTCATCTCAGGGAGCACCTCAGCCATTTGCCCCACTGTCCCATTCCCTAACTTAGGAAGCACTAGCTTTTTCTTGGGTCTGAAGTACCTGTTGTTAAATGTTTCCAGAACGTCTCCTGGATCACAAAGCAGAATAAACAATGCTGATCAGTTAAAGATGCCATTTAGGTGAATTTCCTCTAGGATTTACCAAGAGCAGTAGAATGCCATTCAGATTCATGTACTCAGCAGTAAAATTTTACTAGCTATGGACAAGTAATTCTTTTCAAGACAAGTACAATAGTGTTTTCCCCCCTGTATCTTCATGTCATTTAATTGTAAATTATTTTCACTTCTAGACTTCTCTTAGACTTTTATTCCTATTGCAGAATTTTAAATATGAGTATTTTTAAAAAGAAAACATTTTAAACCTCACCTTCCCTTGTAGATATTGGAGCAATGTCTGTGGCACCCTGTTTTATTCCTATAGACTGATATTGACTCAGTACCTATTCATTTTTATAAGACTTACTCCATGAGGTTCTGTAAGGGAGAGACATATATTTAGTCCCTGGACTGGTAAATTTTAATGACAATTTTGCATGCTTGACTTAATTCCTATTTTCCATGTCCCAGTCGTGCCTACCCCTCACCTCGTTCTTTTAGGGCTTGATTCTTGTCTTTTGAGTCTCATCCAATAACACACATAAGCATCTGACTGGTCCCACAGATGTTAACAGAGAGGATTTTTTCAAGGCAAGTTAGTCCCCAGATCTCACTGACTTCCAGTGGGAGTTGATTCCAAGTTGCCCTCTTTGCCTTCTGTGTCAGTAGTATCCTGACACTATGACTAAAAGAGCTATAAAGCAGAGGATGAGAGAGAGATGTCTTAGTCTGGAGTTCTGCCTTAAATCCTACAGGATGAATGGGGAATACTGTAAAAGGAAATAATTTTCCACTCCTTTCTGTACAGACAAAAGTATAATGATAATTTTTATGATTATTTTTTTTACTTGCTCTTTGAACACAGTCCTCCCTCACTGATGTGTAAATGCAAGTTGCTGTTCTGGAATGGTGCCACCATGCCCAGCATCATAAAGATGACACTGTCATGGCAGTCTGGTGGCTAAAGGGACTTAAACTGTTAGGAAGAGATGGCCAGCTCAGTCTGTCCATCTATTAATCACCGTACATCACAGAGCATTTGCAGTGGATATCTGAACTTTTGGGAAAGCCTCCCATGCAGAGGTACTAGAATGGCATCACTGCCAGCGCTGAATTAGAATGAGCTGAGCACAGCCCTGTATTTTAGCAACATCATTATTTTTTTCATCAGTAAGACCTTGTTTTTGTCTCAAAAAACACTGTAGCGTATTTGAAGATTGATTTTTCATGGGTTGCAATCTGTCTTTCAAATAAAGTCTTTTAATAAGCTGGTTTATTAGGCAGAAACTTCACTTCTGGGGCGAATAAGTTGTGGTTAGTTAGTGCTGCCATAACTGGCATTCAGATCTTCCCAAGTACAAACCAGGAGATACGTGACCTGCAATGTCTGCTCCTTGATATGCACTTCAATAGCAGTTAAATATACCTCTTCAATACCTTACGGCAATGTGATTCAGCTCTTCCCCTCGAGGATGGCTGGGAAGTTCTAGATTTATCATATGCTTGGTATGCTTAATTCAGAACTTGAAGAACTCACAAGCTGATCCAAAAGACAATAAATGGGACACTTCTGTTAAACATACTGTCTTTGCCTCGGAGGTGAAATGGAACAGCTGTAAAGGCTTTATATATTTCCCAACAACAAAATGCCTTTGGCTGTACCAGTTTCCAGGCAGGTCTGTCCTCCTTTTGGGAGCTGGAAAACCTGAGACAACTTAGTTAATCCAGTCAATAGCCCACTCTCCTGGGTGCTCGGAATCTTGAATTCCAGATTTGGTCCTGCAACCAACTTCCTCATGATTCTTGAGGAAGTTATTTTCCCTCTTTGTATTTCATTAATCTTTCTTGCCATTTGTTTGTTTCATGTGGCCTGACATGATGTTACTTAATCAGAGCCTCTGCATACCACTGCAGTTGGAAGATTTAATTCCTAGAAGGACGTTAGGGATGGAGTTGAAGCAAAGCCCAAGTTGTTTTCATCCCTCTAGTGTTATTTACTGCTTCAGTAGTAAAACAGACCTGGGGTTCCAGATAGGCTCCTGTAATTGTTCTGCTAATAATAGTTTATATTTCTAAAGAGTGTTCAGTAGTTTTGCAACCCAAAGTTTCAAATTATCAACCCACTGTTTTTCATTGTAGCAAAGACTTGATAGAACACTGCTGGAACACCTGTGTGCTCCCAGGACCTGACCCTACGTGCTTTCCTCCTGTGAATATTTACTTGGAAACAGTACTATAAACAGCAACAGTCAATGTGCTTATAGGTGATGAAGTCTTGTGATATTGGAAGTTAAACTAGCATCCTGCTGTTGGAAAGAAACAAAAGAAACCCAAATAGTAAATTTGAATTTTCCATTTTGTGACAGTCCTATGGAATTTCATTGAGCATTGTATCCAAACTATTGAATTCCATAGGATTGCCTGCAAGCCCCATACCTGAAATAACCCATGAAAATGATCTAATTCAAATCCTTTAGGTTTTAGTGGTGTATTTATATAGATCCCTTTTGGGTTTCTCCCCAGTAATCAGTGTAAAACTTTCCCTAAAGGGGACACGAATATTTGTAAACCTTAGTACGAGCAGAAAAATAAAAATAGAGTTATGAACCACATTTTCAGGAAGCATAAACTATTTTAACTCTCTCGAAGACAAATAAAGTAGCTGAAGATCTGCTTCTCTCAGTTCACAAAGGGAAGGTTCTCCCTCTTGCAGAGATAAATGTTGCTTCTGCATTGCTGCAAATGAGCTTTGGTTTTATTCCTTGTTTTCTGACCAGACTCAGCAGCAAACACGTCTTCTGCCTTTGTCTGTGGGGGCATAGAGACATAGTGCTGATGGCTTCTAGCAATCTCTGCACATATAGAGTGGTCTTGTTTTAATATTTAATCGCTAATTGGTGTGATGATCAAGGGACAGATGAGGGAGCACTCTGACATCTGATCTCTTGAACTGATTGCACGCTCTTTGCACTACATGTTGTTTGTCATGGTCAGGCTCATTTCCTTCACTGAGTGCTGATTTCTTTCTGTGGAGAAATCTCAATTTGGGGCTTGTGAAGAGCTACTTCCCATTTTTGGGAAAGGATTCTAGTGTGCATTTGGCTCCTGTTATTGACCAGGCTTTCCAATAAAAGCTGGGCAAATTCTGTTGGATGAATGGAATCAAATATTCTTCCATGCCTCTTCTCTCTCTTGTTAAGGCTTCTGTATTCATTCTCTCTGTGCTTTTATTCATTCCCTTCCTCCCTCTATTAGCTTTCTTCTATATTTCAGCACAAATTTTAGATTTCAAAGCTTCTTTCAGTCTGAAAAAAAAATAAAAATTCACAGGTTTCCAATACAAATTGCTAATTCTAACACGAGAAGAAGGCTTGCTTTCTTTCATTATGATGTTGATGATGATGATTATTATTATTATTATTTGGAAAAAGGTGGTGAAAAAGAGAGAATTTGTCATTACTGTATAATTTAAAATTGCACAGCCTACAGCCCACAAAACAGAGCATGTAATTACACACTTACTAGAGGTAACAGCAGTGCTGATAATTATTCTTTACACAGGAGAATCTCGCTGATATCCCAGAGTCGGAAAGTGGGAACTACAATATCTTTAATATCATCCTTAGAGACCCTCATAAGCAGAGGAGAAGTATGAGGAGGCACACAGGGTCCAGAGCAATATCTTCATCGCGCCAGAATGTCAGGGGCTTTAGTACAGCAGAAATCAATAGATTCAAGTACATTTTTTTTTTAAGGTACAATATTTTTTTTATGGCCCTACCTAGAGAAAGTGCAGCAAAGCCAAAGGAGCAGCAATGGTAGGAAACAAACATTTTGAATGGAAGCCATGCTGGTTTGGAGGAATAGTGAGCTAAGGTTTATTCATGTATTTATTTTTTTTAAGACATGTTAACCATTTCTGGGCTGTAAGCCTAAAATATCTTTGGCATTAAATACACAATTATTTTTCTACCCAGTTTTTGTTTGCTTTGCTCTTTCTGGCTATTCTCTCTCAGCCTTTTTGTAGCATTTTTGTCCCCTGGATTTAAATAGTTATAATAATTCAGATTCCATCTTACCTTTGGCATTTTCTCTTGGTGATGCTTAGTCTGAGCTAGAAAAGAACCTGATGGAGAATTTTCCCCATGCCTCCTTTTTTTAGTAGTTAATTTAAATAATAGCATGATCTATGGGCCAAATATAATTCCTTTATGCTAAGTGGTAGTTTATTTTGCAAGTAATTAATTTGATTTTTAAGAACTAAAATGCTATTTACTACAGGAGCAAGCAGACTAAAACTTTCCCATGTTTCACCATTTTACTTTGCCCAGAGGGCACAAAGTGATGGGACTTTACCTGTCAATGGCAATTGTTCATGGAGGTGGGTTCTAAATTAATGTGTTTTTAAACAGGTGTACATAAGATGGACAGAAAATCTGCTGGCATTTAATTTTCTTCATGAATTGTGTGTGTTGGAGTATCCTCTGGGTTGCTCTAACTTAAGCCATCAAGCCAGGTCTGGTGTGGCTGCCTGTGGTGAACAAGGGAGTCTTATTCTGCTTCATGATGGTCTCAGTTCTGCCCCATCAAATCTCTGTGTTGGTGAGAATCTGGGTCATGGTCACAGGGAGTCAACATGAATAATAATGTACATGAAGCAGTTGGGGAAGAGTCGAGGGACATAAAGTTAATTAAAAAAAAATATCTGGATTTAATATCCCTAATAAGAAACTTAAGATGACATAAAGATCTCAGAAGTTGGTTTAAAAGGGAAATCAAAGTGTTGGCTCTTCACCTTTAGCACATGAACTGCTGCCAGATACAAAGTGTCTTGAACCAGGTCTGGATGAGTCAACCATTTGAAAGAGCAAAACAACAGAGGGGGCCCAGCCTTGTAGCAGTCAAGACACAAATGATGCTAATTTTTATTTGCTCCAAAGCCTTCATGTGCATAAAAACTTGTTGAAAATATTGACTCTTTACCCTTAAAAAAGTAGGATAAGTGGGTCTCTGGTAACTAAAAGAGCAGCTAATGTCTTCCAAGTTTTGGGGACTCTTTTTGAGGTTTATTAATAGTGATAGATCTAAAATGAATTGGCGTGTTGAAACCTGGACCAATATATGTTTATTTTGTAGTATATCTATTCTATGAGTTAAAAACCCGCTGGAATCACTCAGAAATCTTATGTTTACTTGGTAGTTGCTTCTGTTTCTTCATTTTGTGATTTGCAGGATAGGTCATAGGTGAAAAGGTATTGAATATGAGAGGTCTGGATTCAGCTTGTCTCTTTGCTAGAAACTCCCAGTGGGACCTTGAGTAAATCACAAAACCTCTTTGTGCCTCAGTTATCCATGTTCAGAACTTAGTCATTATATTTGCTCTGATTTTTTTACCTAAGTTAAGTACAGTGCTGTGTACCTGTTTAATTTAACCTACACCTATGTGGCTCCTAGCATTGTTTCTCCCTCATCCTTCTCTAGTCTTGAAAAACACCAGCTAAATGTTCATGCTTCTATTTGTCAGGCAGAGGCTAAATTATTATTAAGGAAATGAAGCATCATGGAACAGCAGGGAATTGGGTTATGCAGTGTGTAGGTCTGTGCAAGTCCCTTCTTTTCCATTTGCTTAAAATACAAATGCAGCTTTGCATAACTTTTGAATTGTTGCCATTTGGTTTTGTTTGGCAAAATCCTTGAGAACCCTCCCAGGAGGAGGTCTGCATGGGGAAGAGTAGCAAGTATTTTCCTTTAAAATATTCCTCAGAAGTCATCTTGGGAGTTCTGAAAAAAATTCAAGGGTTGCTTAGATCTGTTTTCTGTTAAGATTAGAGCCATAGTCCTGATCTCAACTGTCTGTTCAGCTGATAATAAGGGCTTTGGTGGCAGATGAGAAGGCTGATGTCCAGGCGTTTGGCGGGACAGTGAGGATCAGGTGGTGGGCACGTGCCTGTGAGTAGGTTACGTGTAAGGTGTGTTCAGGTATGTGGTGGCAAGCACCCTTCCCATTACTACAGTGAGGAGCTGCTACCTTTGCATCTCCTGCTGTGGGAGGAAGAAATGAAGGCCAAAAGAGTAAGTAGCGTGCTGAGGGCAGGAGCTGTGACAGGTCTTTTGTCTTGACTGACTTCTTTGCATTTCAGAGTCAGATAAGCAGGTCTACTTTTGGTCTGTCCCTTGATATTTATACCCTCGTCAGCTTGGACGATGTGAAACCCCCCTGCAGTTCCATGGCTAAAGCTGATCCTTTTTTCTGAGACTTCCATTGAAGTCTGGTGCCAAAAGTAAGGTGCTATTAACATATTAATGCTTGCATACATCAATTGGGATGGTTGATTTGATATCTCTCTTTGCTTTTTCAGCTGGATTATATCTTAGTGTTTTGTGATTCCCATGTTATGTTCCTAATTATTATTATTTCACACTTCATAACATTTTGGTAACTAAAATGCTCTAGGGTTCAAAACTTGTCTATTACATTTTAGCCCAGAGGAAACTTTGCATCCAGTTCCAACTTCTATCCCCAAATATGAATTTATATTGGAAATTCTGATGGATCCTGCCTGGGATTGGTGCAGCTCTGATGGAATATTGTAAAACACTGAATTTGTTACTCATTGAGATGGGATATTTTCTCCCCCCCCCTTCCTTTCTTTTGTGTAAATCTGTTTTCACCACAGGAGCACATGCTGTCTCTTCTGGCTACAACACTACTTACTAATTCATCGATTCATCTTTAATGAGGCCCCCTGCCAATGTTTAAATAGCATTCGGAACAAAGAAAAAGGCAGCATTTCCAAAACAGCTGCTTCTCTCCCATCTTGACATATCAGCCTTTCAGAATTTTAAGTAAATTTTTTTTCCCCTAAAGTTGGTAATTTATAATTTAGGTGTAGCTTGATAATTAATTGTTTGCAGGATGGAGGAAAAATAGGAAGCGATAGGAATGAAATAGTAATAAAAAAAGACTAAAGTTTCCCTCAGGCTGTTACAATACATTAAACCAACATGGTTTCTGTGGGTTGCAGGTAGAGCAGTGGGAGAATTCTCCTTTGCAGCCAGAATAATTTGTTGTACATTGCAAGTTGGTACAAGGACATGACAGAGCAAAGTTTCTCTGTCCCTCTCACATTAGACCTTTCCTGTGTTGAATAGCTGAACCTTTGTCATCTTTGAGTTGGCTTCATAAACTGCTGTCATCAGGAATGTGTGCTGCCTTGGTCACTACTATTGTTATACTGATTTCTGTTTGCTCTGAGAACTGGCTGAAAATGCTGTGTAATTGTTTTAAGATCCAGGGTCTGCTCTCGTGAGCATGTGCATCACACTGAATTTTGAAATTCTGCTCAACTCATGTGCTAAGGCCTGTTCTTAGAACTCACTTGGAGTTTCTGGATGATGCCCTAATAGGAGCACTTCTTACAGTCAAGTGGAAAATGACATCCGGTGTATACCCCACAGAGAACCTTTAAACAGGTGGGAAGGTGAACAGTAGAAGACAGGAGGGGATTATTACTCTTGTACATGAGATACATGGAGGATGAGTGTCCCAGCCTTCACTAAGGGTCTCTTGCAGAGTTATCTCAATGCCTGGAGTCAGTTTGGTGTAATTGCCACCAGAATTTTGCCTTTCTCTACAACTATCCCTGTTAAATATCACCTTTTTAAGGCTTCTTCTGTCTGTCATTTACTAGACACTGGAGTCCTGGCAGTGGTGCAGACTTCCTCTGCTGCTGTGTCTTCCTTCCCAAAGAAGCAGCTTCCATAGTGGGTTTGGACCCTTGGATGGATATGTTAGTCTCTGAAAGTCACCACCCTGGCTAGCAAGTGGACACTGTGTGTTCTGGGCACCTGGTGGGGACATCCTGGATGGCTTAAGGTGACCCTGCAAGCAGCCATCCCCTGGTGGCAGCTTCTGCTTTTACCTACTGGGTTGCACCCAGATCTGTGACCTAAAGGTTAAGGGTTCTGGGTCTTCTACCTTCATTCTTCAGACCCTTCAATCAGTTTATTTACCTGCAACTTAGTGGTAAATCAAAAGGTTTTATTCTTGTTTCCCCTCTCATCATTAATAGAGGAAAATTAAGCTGGTGTGCTTGAATTACATGTTTGTTATGACTTGATTATGGCTAAAAACTTTTTCAGTAAATTTTTTAAGGGAGAAAGAGAAGGATGTCAATGGGCTTGTTAAAATGCAAAGCTAAAGAAGAAAAATCCTTTTGACTTTCAGTGAAGCCTTCATTTTCTGAACAACCAAAAAAATATTGGCAATTGTTATTTTAAGATACTTGGCTAAAATGAAACACTTTATTTTGCTTTTTACATGGTTTAGAAGTTAGACTGAAAGAAATATGGTAACAAAATATAATTTCAATATAAGAACTCAAAATGTGTTCACTTATAAGAAATATTTTTTAAAATATTTTTTTCTGAAATGAAATTTTGAGAAACTTAGGACAAGTTTTACTTAAACCTGCATTTTTCCACATACAAAAAAACACCAGTTCTAGTAATGACTATGGACATATAGTAAAATATGCATATAATTCTCACTTGTATAGAGGAAATTAGGAGAGAAGCAGTCGAGAAGAGGTGAGGCAGTACTTAAGATGCCCATACACAAGCAATAGTGCTGTGCCATGTTCTTATTCTGCAGTGAAGTCCCGAGGAGCAGAGTTCCAGATTTCCATAGTCCCATTCTCCATTTCATGTCATTGTTTTGTAAACTTGCTAGGTGAATCATGGCTCAGAGGAGGCAGCTTTGCAGAGCAGTATTGATGGAGGGAAACCTGTCTTGGCTGGGTAAAGCTGATCAGAAGCTGATACAGAGTGACTTTGCTGTGGACTTCCTTCCTCTTAGATTTCTCCTCAGGTCTAAGAAACCTGGCTGGCTGTAAATCACTATCATTGTGCACTACAGTGCCTCTTCTGGGCTTGATTCAGCATGTGATGCTGATCTTTCCCAACTCTAAGCAGTAGGAGCTGGCTTGGCAGCCCAAGCTGCAGGCAGTCAAGTCTTCTGTTCCAGTTCAGTCCCCAGCACTGACCAAGGAAAGCATTCACCATGTCAGGGTGAGAGTGCAGAGTGAACTGCACAGCTGTAACCAGGCCTGCTGTGCTAGGGCTTTCCCTTCTCTTTCACAGAACTGTCTTTCCTTGACCGTGATAGGTGCAGATAAATCAATGGATACTTTAATACCCACATGCCATCCAAACTGCAAGACCCATATTGGCAAGGGAGTGCCAGGCAGAAGGGGGGAAATCTGATAAAAGAGAGAGTATTTTACATTTCTATTAACATTGCACCTAATTTGTTTTCCAAAAGGTTGTTTCTACATTAAATAGCAGCTAAAGTCCTACAGGCTCAGCATGCACATGCACACACAGACTTGCCTAGAACAACAACAAAACAAAATGAAGGCAGTTTGGAGGCATTTCCTGGGAAAAAGATTCATGATTCTGTTTCCATGGAAGCGACAGCACATCCCAAGTGGCAGTGAGAGCTGACAGAGCGCAGCTAGGAGAGTTAAAGTGCCATTTCCTTCTTCCTAGCAGAGTAGGGGGGCAGAGGTGGGGGAATTGCATTTAAAAAGAATACAAAAAATGTAAAAGGACAGATGGACATATGGTTGAATGGAAAGTCTGGAGATCTGGGTTGGTTCTCAGCTCTGCCATAAACTTCCTGTGTCCCTTTGGGTAACTCACATAAGGCATCTTCCAACTCCTGCTGAAATCAATAATTTATTTCACTGGGCACTAAATCAGAGTCTTAAGCATTCTGGACAGTGTTCAGGCTGTCTCCTTCAGCACCCAAGCAGCCTGTGATGTTTCAAGTTCAAGCCCAGCTTAGTTTGTCAGTTGATCTTCTACTCTCTCCTTAGGAAAAAAGTGCTCTCTTCATCTTGTATGGCTTCCAAGCTCCCAAAGACCAGGGCTTTTCATACATACCCGTTCAGATCTTCATACAAAAAATATTTGCTAAATCCAGTAGTAGCAGCTTCACAGAATTACAGATAGGGCACCTTCAGGGAAACCTTCTTTTGTCTCTCCTTGGAGTTTGACTGAGTGCCCTTTTGGAAGATGTGCTTTGAAGCAGTTAAGTGTTGGTGAGCTCAGAGCAAGGGCAGTTGGTGGAATTCTGTAGCCTGTGCTATACAGGGGTTCAGGCTAAGTGATCTGATGGTATTTGGCTGACCTTAACATCCCGTAAATAATTCTAGAGGCTCCTGGCCCCAAGCAACTTTTGCAGATCCCCACTAGTACCAGTGGGTTTGCACGATGCCTGGCTGCAAGGACTTACTGAAGTAATAAGAATCAAGCCCAGCCTGTTGGCAGTGCACGTATTCACCATTCCATGCACTAATGAATATGACTGTTGAATTTCAGTCCTCTTTCAAGGATCTTTAACTACTGCTACATAGCTACAACTGGAGTGCAGGGCCAGATGCAGAAGGCAGGACAAGTAGTTGTAGTGCTCTGGGTTGCTGTTTGGTTTTTGTTTGTGGGTTTTTTGTTTTGTGTTTTTGTTGGTGTTGTTTTTTTAAATGGCTTCTGGCAATGCATTACATTGAGGTAAGTGCTTTGTTCCTCCCTCAAGTGGCACTCAGCTCCCTGGGGTTTCCTTGTGAATGCTTGAGGAGAATGTCCACTCGGGTTTATTTTTCTTATGTCTGTACTACACAAGCTTTTGGCTGTCTTTGCCAAAGGAAAAGACAGGTTACTGCTACTTAAAAGAAATATTTTTAATTGCATAATATTGATTTTCTTTTTTTCTTTGTGGACTGTATGTTTTGTTGTTGATGGATGTAGCAGAAGATGGGGCTGGTTTATGTGGATATATTAGCACTGAAATAACAATACAACTGAATGGGTTTTAAACCCATTCCGGTATCTTGGTGCAAGTCTCTGTGTCAGCCACCCAGAATGTGGCTTTCCTTTTCATTAATTTAATGCAATGCATAACTGAGCATTTTCCTCCTTCTCTATCACAGTTTCTGCAATACTGTAGCACCATAGCAATAAACCACAGCCATCAGTATCTGTGAACCCATACAGTTCCTACATTTGTGGAAATTCCTACTGGAGTTTAAGTGTCATCTTCCTGCTCCAGCTGGGCTCTGTGGCTTTGGAGGGGAGTGGGGCTAGGGGAGATGGTCCTAGATTTTTCTGTTGCTACACCTTGCAAAACGAAACAAGATGTAGAGCCCTCAGCATCCCCAGATACACCTCAAGGGAAAAAGAGTAATTTTGCAAATGCTTGGATATAAACAGGTTAACATAGAACAGAGGAGTATAACCCCTTCCTTTATCGTTGCTCTTACGTGTTATGATAATGTGCAGTTCAGAGCTGGTAAAAGACATATGCATGTTGATGCAGGACCAGGGAGTTCTAAAATTGTTTTCACATTTATATGTAAAGCAATTACTGATTTATTTTTTTTTTTCTCTGCCTCATAACCTGAGAAGTGGAGCAGACATACAGGAAGTCTTACTTTTTATTTCACTCCGGTAGACTTGTAAAGCATGCAGCTCTGGTGTACAGTGCAACAAGAGTCAAATGAAACTTGAAATATTTTTTTTTATTGCATTACTTGTAGCCCCATAATGCAGGCAGATACCTTTGGAGTAGGGGAGAGAGGGGGTAAGTGAAAGAACAGCATGTTCTGATGGCTGACTGTACAAGCATTTGAAATAGATACGTATTCATGATAATCAGTGTATCAGTCCTAACATATGTATGTTTCTCTCTACTTTAGTTGTTCTAATCCATCATATTTAGGGCACTGGGGAATGCAATTTAATTTTTTTTCACCAATTGTTACTTTGGAAACTGCTCGGTAAGACACTCCTCCAAGCCTGCATGTTCTTCCATGGGGTCTAATTAATTCATTTGCAGAGTGTGTGCTTCTCTCTGTGCTTGTTCTGTGAAGGTGCTAAGTCTTGTAATCAGGGAGAAAGAACCTGAACAGATTTGTTTTCACATTCTGTATTTCAAAGCTGATTGAATCAGACCCAGCAGCTCTGTGCTGGAAAAAGAAAGAAATGGTCTTGTAGACTAACAACAGTGCGTAGGTCAGGACTAGCCAGAGTCAAGCCCTCTTCATGCCTCACTTTTACATCCAGCTCCTGCAACATGTGCTCTGTACTGACAAGCAAAATCTGGACCTATTTGTGCTCAGCTTTGTCAGTACCAAAAGGCAGGTGGTGCCACAGCCACTTCCTTTGCTCCAGGAATGTGTCCAGTTTTCCACACAGAAGTGGAAACTAAAGGAAAGCCACTGAGTAAATCTATCCCCAGTAATTAATAATTCATTACCTGATGTTTATGGACATGAATGTGATGGTTTGTGGCCTCCTTAAAAGGAGGAGCAGAGGTGAAGGTGAGCAGTGGTGTCTGGCTGCATCTCTCATCTATCTTGGGGCTCTACATTTGGGGTTCTATGGCCTCACAATTTTACATGAAAAAAAACCCAGGAGAAATGAGGATCCTGGATGGCTGTGTGGAGCCTCTGGAGCATCTGCTTTTAGTGGATCTGAGCTTTGTTTCTGCAAGGGTGGCTGCCCAAAGATTTCAGGAGTGGATGGGACTGGGCACTGAGGATGGGGTGCTGTTGTTTGACCATACTTTTTAAAGGGCTGGGAAGACTCTGTGAAAAATGTCATGTTCTGAAAGATAGGGCTTTGACATGCTATCTCTTAGATGTAGTTTCATATCCCTTAGCATTCCTTCATAAGGGGACAGCAGTTATTTTTAAGATTTTAAAGTCATAAGCACTGCTATACTGAAGACATAAAACTGCTGGTGAGAGGTTTATTGTAGGGTCAAGGCCTAAGATGTTTATTTTCTGCAGAAGCTGGATGTGCTGTACCCTAAAATACTTTGTTGGTCTCTGAAAGCTGCATTGCATCCTAAATAAATGTATTTAAATGTGCTGAAAGGCACCTAATCAATCAATTTAGATGGCAAAATACCACCGAATATTTCAACTTTCAGGCACCTTCTGACATACGAACACGACTAGTTCAAGTTCAACTGAATGTGGTTATTTTACTCTAACAAAGAAATTGTTACAAAAGTTACCAAAAAGTCTGGGGTGCCTTTCTGGGGAGGAGGCACGGAGAGGAAAAGGTGGGGAAGTGTGAGGCTGTACAGTAGCTCTAGAAACAGAGTCTGTATTATCAGGGTTACAGTTTTTAGACATCTTTCTGATCAGGCAGTTTTTAACTGTTAAAGCTGAAGGCACTAAAGAAATAAGGAAAAGGCTCTTATTAACAATAATTTATTGTGGAAAAATATTTACATAGATAAGAACATTTCAGACAGCATGTTAGGTCCAGGAATAAAACCCATCTCTTGTCCTGTAGGTCTCATGTATTATTCATGCTTGCTGTTTGGCTCTTTTCATGTGGAGATCTCAAAGCATTTTTGCAAATGAAGATGTAAATTTTTATCCTTATTTTATACAGGAATAGCTTAGAGAGAGAAATGACTGCACTGCAGGACCACTGGAGACCTGGAACTAAAGCCTGGATCTCTCCTGTCCCAGTCCACTGCCTTAGCAACTCAGTTCTGTGGATGCCATTTTCATTAAGGGTTAAAAACATGATAGGATTAATTAGCTGAGATGAAAAAGCAAGGTGGAGAGGTTACTGGCAGGGAAAGAAAAAGGAAACAATACTAAACTTTGAGGGGGTTTAGGAGAGACAGAAAAAGCTTTTAGAAAAGCATTTAAGCTGCAGCCCTTTAGTATGCCAAGGGGCAGAGGCACCTAACTCGGTTTTGTCCTCTTGTAATTAACAACAAATATCTAACTAACTTTGCAAATGGGTGAATTCACACTTCAATGACTTCTGAGTCTGCTGGTAAAAGATGACCCCTTGTCCTTGTGCTCGTTTGCAAACTGCCTGACATAACACTCAGTGTAGGAGTGGTGCTGATGGTTCAGCTTCTGGGTGTTTGTGATGTGCCCATCCAGGTGACAACGGATCTTCAGGTTCTGAGACTAAAAATGTCGCCCTGGGCCCGGCAGAATGTTTGATTTCATTCCAGGCATAAAGCAACAAATTGCCTGTAATGGCAGCATCACCAGAAATAGGCCTCTGACGCTTTTTCATGTCACTTTCAAGTGTCTGGTTGATATTTTTATGGGTTTTTATTATACAGCTTGTTATGCAGCAGGAGCAGCCATGCCAGGTTCGGGGGGATCAGCATGCGGGGGGGGGGGGACGACACCAGCTATAATAAGAACTTGTACGCTCGTGGTTTTAATATCTTTTACTTCAAAGCAAGGAGTTGATGTGATCTTTCATCATCTCAGCTGTTGTTTACAGCTTCCTACAGATGCTGTTTGAACTAACAAACCCCACATTTCCTGGTTGGAGTGAGGAATTCCCTCGGCAGTTGCAATCCGTTCACTTGGAGGCTTAGTAGTCCTGATTGAATGATGCCACTAACAAGAAGGGGATAAACCATTTAAACGTTCAGTATCACCTTTCAGTCAAATAATAACTGGTCAAATTAGTTTGGCTTAGCTCCTCAGCCCTGCTCCTTATTTACTGCTTCCAGGGAAAACGGCCAACAAGTCCAGGGCTGTATTTGGGGTCAATTTACTTCATGTATCAGAAGCAGACAGACGTGTTCCTGATACGAGGGCTTCTCTTTGGCACTGATCTGTGAACAGTGCTTTGTTTCCTAGCAGTCTTTTAAATCAGCTGAAATCTAGAAATTACAGATGAGGAAAGAGCTGCGAGGTCATCTCTTCTGAGGAGATCAGAACAAGTTCTTTAGTGCCCATGATTATAGTGTGAAAGTGTCTGTAATGGAGAAACTAGCAGCCCCCATAGACAGATTCCCTTCCCCCCCCCCCCCCCTCCTCTTTTCCCCCATTTCTCAGCCCATCAGCAGTGGTCCTGCTATAGAAGTTGATGAAACTTTCAAATATACTAAGTATATTATAATAAAAAATAGACTGAGGCATTTGTCTGTTGGGTTAGCTCTTCAAACAGTTGCTGCTTTTCCTCTCAGTGAACAGGCTAGTAGCCAACCAGGACTTCTTTCCTTGCTATTTATTTCAGAAAGCCCATTCCACCTTCTTTGTGTGCTTGTATGTAGGTTTTTAAAGTTGAGATTTGTGATAGACCTAGCCAGAATGCTGCAGGAATCAGGGCTGCATTTAAAATTGTCTGCTTCTGTAAAGGATGATCTTGCTGCAATGAGTTGCAAAGTGCTAAAGAGTTGTGGTGCACAGTAATCATCATTTTAGAATTGTGGGCAATTTTTAATATAAATATGTATGTATGTGTATATATATATATATATGAATTCATATAATTTAAATCCCTTGAAGAAGTGAGTCAGGAACTGTGTAATAGTCTGTGGAGTGTAAGTGTGCTGAAGGGCCAGTTGGTTGTTCTGAGCACACTTCTGGAGCCTCTGCATGTCCCCCTTCTCCTTGGCCCAGCATTTGTGTGGAAAACTGTAGGCTCAGAAACCACTTAGGCACAGCCAGCTGAAAATGCCCCTTTTTGGGTGCTAGCAGGTTGCAATCAATACCTCCTGTTCTTAGACTCTTGTCTCCAGTGCAATTTTACCAAACAAAAGTTTAATTGACCTAAAAAAAGAAACTTAGCTGATTTTCAAAGCCATCAGTGCACCTAGCAAAATAAATATTCTGTAGTTACTTCTGTGTTGACTTTCTGTTTTTTTTCCCTGCCAAACAGCCACCTCTTAGAGCAAAAGGCAAAACCACCGTGTTGGAGTCTACTCTGCTCTTATTATTTCCTAATAAAACAGCATTCTATAATGAAAAGGAATTTTTCTAAGAAGTGTGTGTGGGAAAACGATGGAGAGTCTTGTTTCATACCGATCCAAGAATAATTTTTCCACTGCTCAGGATGCTTGGCTATTTAGTCTGCATCAGAGGCATGGGACCTTTATCAATCAAAGAGCCACTTTGTCATTAAATGGCATCTGTGAGTCGCCCAGAGATTAAACTCCATGTAGAATCTGTGAAATAAGGGTCTGATTCTCAGTTACACTAAGGCTCCTTTGTGCACCTACAGTGCCATAAGGCCCCCAAGACTTGATTTTGTATCAGATCTTTCATAAAATCTATTCACCCAAAGTGCTTTAGGGTTAAAATTAATTCAGTTAATGAGTTAAATAACTGCCAAGGGAGAGAGAAATTAAGAGTCATGGGCAAGGGGGAAAAGAGATGCTTCCAGCTGAGTTTAAAAGAGAGTGTGAATGAGTTGAAGGGGAAAAGAGATGCAAAGAGAGTGCACTGATGGGCAAGAGCTGCACAGGAGAAAGCTCTTATGCCCTGGGGGTCAAATTATATGAAGGAAGGAGGAAGGGCCCTCTTTCTGCAGGAGATTGCTACCGATGGAAGTTGATTTAACACATATTACAGAAGTAGCAACAGAAGCTGAGGCTTTCACTGACTGTAGCTAGTTGCTATAAAGTCTGCACAGGCTGTGCAAGCATAAATATTTTAAATATTTTCATATCTAATATTTCACTTTATTTATTTATTTTTTACTAGTGGAGTAGATTCGTATTGCACCAGACATTTTAGGAAAGAAAAGACAGCCTCTGACTAGGTCTTTTAAACCCCAGGATGATTTGGGGCCAGATTATCCTGTTGAAAAATTCTTCCCTGATCTCCCAAAAGCCCAGGCTGGTGCATGGCTGTGTGGACAAGCTGCCTCTGGGAAACTATTGCAAGCAGCTCAGGGGGGCTCTTTCCTGAACCCCTGTATTACCCACCCACCACCTCCAGGGTTGCACAGAGCTGCAGGGTCTCTGCTGATATGACCTGGAAGTATTGTTTCCTGTTCAGCTGGCTCTACATAGAGGGGTGAAGGCCATTGTGCTAAAATATGCTTCTCTTTATCTCCTGCAATGTAAGATTGGGACTGTGCTTATAAGACAGTGTTTGTAGCCCAGCTAAACCAAATGGTAACCAGTGTTTGTGTTCCCTTCATGTCCATGGACATCTGTAGACTATGGAGGCACCTAGAATAATGCCCTGTCACAGACTTGTCATCTTTTACTACTTAACAGAAGTGCAGATATTTATATACTTCTACTTAAATTTTATTTTTCTCCTCTTTCTAAATCTTCTGACAGTGCTTTCTATAGATAAATTACTTATTGCAAACGAAAAACAATCAAATTGTGCATATGTAAATTTTCAACTCCCCTTAATTTTTAAGAAAGAAAATTTCACAACTCCTACAGTAGCAATAATTTAATTCATAGTTCTTATTAACCAGAACCAGAAGAACAAAGCTGAGTTGGGCACAGAAATATGTGAACAGGCACCTAGAAGCAGCTACAAAATATTTTAATCATGCTGAGCAGCACATCTTGAAACTCTACAGGAGTTGGTGGAGTTTACTTGTCTCCTTCATGTTACCACTTCATTGATATCTTGGAAGTAGCTGCTGGGCAGTGTGGCACTGGGAGCACTGTACCAGCAGCAACCCAGAACTTGGAACTGACTTAATTAAGTCTTTTCAGAAAGGTGGATAAATGAAGTTCTCCTGTATCTACATTCTTCTCTGTCTTTAGCAAGCCTTTAATTAATCTTTATTGGGCTCCTCTGGGTCAGAATCTCTCTGTGGTCTAGACAGCACAGACTATTTGCACAGATGTTTTTGAGTGAACCATTCTTTCCTGATTTTAATAGAATGTCTAACGTCAGGCGAGGCAGGGCTTCATCTTAAGTGGCTCTGAACCCAAAAGAAACTGTGCTAAATCAAGCTTTAAACAACACACAGTTCCTACCATGGTCAGACTGATGACGTTCCTTAAGCTTTAAGAAGCCTCTGAGGCTCACAAACAGAAGTTTTACATTTAATAGTTTGGATGCTAACAGCCTTGATTCATTTCCCTCGGTTTTATATCACTGCTCTATCACCATGTGATTACAGTGCAAGAAGGTGCCTTGCAAGCTTGGAGAACAGTAAATGCAGACCTGGCTTTGCTCAGCAGAACTTGTTCAGGGCTTTACAAGAAAATTTCAGACAAACTCATCTGACAAAAGTTGGTTTAAAAAAACCAAAACCCAACCCTTACAAAACCCCCAAAGCCCAAGTGCCTTATTTGAGGAATGTAAATAAAACACGTCCTGGATATTCTCTTAACTGGGTGATGTAAGAGGGAATTTGCCCTCACTTAATGTTCACTCTGTGTGAAGTTTGCTGTTATGTCCCAAGTTATTGGGAGCTCTTTAAATCAAGGCAGTGAGAATGGATAGTGAGAGAGTGAACTGTGAGCTTTATTGATGGTGTATCTCCATAGCATGTGGCTGAAAAATACCTCCCTTTACATGTGGGTGGGTTCAGTGTAAAACACAATGGGGATTCTCCTGGGACACATTTCTTTCAAAGTCCCACTTAGAAATCTGGGGGAAGGATTCCCAGGACATTGTGTGTTACAAGTTCTTCTTGAGAAGGTCCTGTAAAACAGCTCTGGGTAAGATAGATAGCCACAGGGGTTTTCCTGCAGGCCCTGGAACTTGAAAAGGATCATATTTCCAGAAATCCTTTTGAGAACCCGAAGGCAAGAATTTGATTTAGCATATAGAGTTTGTGCCAGTTTGCCAGGTCTAAAACTGGAACTGGGTGCCCCTTTTGAGGAAAAAGAACAATTAAATTTTTTTTTTTCTAAAACTATATATATTCGGTGCTGATACAGTCATCTCTCCCATATGCTCCTGTTTCTTCTCATGCATGCAAGTCTGGTCTCTGTGGCACAGGGATGAAAATATAAACCTCTTTAACACAGGGTCTGCCTCTAGTCAGTTGTTTTTGGATTCTTGTGCATCCCTCTGTTTGATTTGGACATACCTAGAATCACAAAGTGTAAGTCTCAGTGAGTTTCTCTGCAAGCTTCAATTTCTTCTCATCTGTGAAACAGGGTAGATAATTTCTCCCTTACAGGCATGTAAATGTTAATAGTTTAATCCCCAATTCAGCAAGGCACTTGAGCACATTCTGTTGGAGTAAATGGGATTGGGATTCTGTGATTACATTGTTTGGTGAACTAGGGCCACAATAAAATACTTCTATATGATTGGAATCAGAAGTGTTACAGACCTGTAACATGTCATTATCAGTATTTTGCAGTAAAATAAACCATGGTGATGTTTTTTTCCCTACCTCCAATAAGTAATAGATGGGGTTTGAGTCATCATGTTAGGGAATAATGGTTTGGTTGACTGTATTTGGTTTGTGTGTGCTTTTTAAATGCAATAACTTGGTGGCCTAACATGCTTTTCTGGACTTTGGGAGAGCAGTTTCAGTTCCTTCTCTAAGTGGTTGAATCCACAGTTCTTAGATAAGTGTGTCTGCCAGAGGATGGCTGCTACTTTAGGATTAGGAGTTCTTAATCTGTGCCATTATAATATAAATCATGTCTGTAAATGGCCAAACCCTAAATGTAGAGAATTACACTGGTCTAGCTCTTTGTCTCAGTCACTAAAGTATGTTCTGTGTTCTGCAAGGGCGGTGTCTGCAGCTGGCAGCTCTGCTGGTAGAAACCAGCTGCAGAGGAGGAGAGCTGGGCAGAGCAGCACACGGGGCAGGAGGACAAGAGATCCCAGAACCGGCAGGAGGAGGAGGCTGAAAAGGAAAATGCCGTGGCTGGGCAGCTTGTTTATATCACCTCAGCGAGCTGATTGCATGCTTATCACACAGCACAAAGCTCAGTTGTCTAGACAATCGTCTAATTGTCTTTGCTCAGTAAGTAGCAGCCCTGGTGACATTCCAGACCTTGACCTCTGCCCTGTCCAGCGCCAAAAAAGTGCCGTTAGGAATCATGTAACAGTGGGTATTAAAGATTGTTGGAAAAGGCCACAGGGTCAACCTACTGTGGAGTTTTAGCAACAATGCTGACTATAGCCAGCTCTCTCCTTCCTCCCTTCCTCTTGAGGCTTGGGCTTATTGTATGGGAGTGTTAGTACGATCCCAGTGCTTAAACTGGGATCCGAGGCTGTGCTGGAACCACTGGGGGCTGTGCCAAGAAGGAAGAATGTACAAAGTGTAAGAATGTTCAGGAATCCCATCCTCTTTATAAAAAAGAGCTTGGGCATTCCTTGGTCAAGGAATGTGCTTTTAAATGTTCTAGTTGGAAACTGTGGCTTGGGAAGTAAGAGAACAAGTGTGCAAAGAGACTACTAGCTGGGGCAGCAGGGTTCTATGTGTTGTAGCCCTATAAATAACAACAGGGGCTTGGGTTCAGGGATTTAGGAGACAGGAATCAGAGGGGCAGCTGCTTCTGAAAACCTTTGGAAACCTGCTGAGGGGATGGTGCCAGAAGAGGCTGAAAAAGTTTGTGATTACACTAGGAAGTATCTGGGCTTTCAGAAAAAGCTGTGTTCAAATCCCTTGTCTCCAAAAGGGAGCCTGTGGCCCTCATGGCTGTTGCTGTCTAAAATCCTCCCTCCTGCACAGGCTCACCCACACAGCTGCCACTGGAAAGGCAGTTTCCTGGCACATGTAAGATGAGACCCTGAGCTTATCAACTGAGGGTTCAGTTCTGGGAAACAATTGAGCATATTGACTAGACCTCCCATTAGAGATGTCCTGAAATACTTTTCCAAATTAGACTGAAAATCTGCTGTTTAGTAGCAACTATTCTTATTGCATGAGCTTGGTTTTCTGTGAAGTGTTCAAGTCTTTTTCTTTCAATAAAGAGAAATTAGTCTGAGCTTTTAAATGAAATAAATGTATAGAAATTGTTAGTGAGCTCTCAAACTGGTCTAAAGTGAAGTAACTATTAAAATCAGTGGAGCTATGCCAGTTCACATCAGTTAAAGATCTGACTTTCTATTCCCAGGCATGTTAAAGGTGTTACTGTGCAAATGACTGCAAAAATTATTGCTGAAAGGTTTTACGCTCAAAGGCAGATCAGGTATCTGGTCCAGGGAGGGTACATCCATTGCTGCAGAAGGAAATAAAGGAGAGAAAATTGTGAAGTGTTAACTGATATTTTTAGAAGCTTTATAATGACAGGTCACATTCCCGAGGACTATAAAGTGGCAAATCTAACACCAATTATTCAAGAGGGGCAAAAAGATGCAGCATGCAATTACAGCTTAACACCAGTTGTGGGAAAAATATTAGAAACCATTTTATGGGGTTTGGGGAGTGAACAGCTTGACAAGGGTAATTTGATTAGAGATGGCCAACGTGGGTTTTTGATGTGGGGTTTTAGCCAACTTAGGATTCTTCCAAGGTATTGCTGCCGTGGGAGGTGATGGGCCTTGATTGGATGGTGGGTACTTGGGCTAGGGTTTTGAAGTGGCAAACTGGGATGCAAGTACAGAGCTCCTCCTCTTTTCACTGAGCTGTGCTGCTGAACCTGTTTGAATTCTATTTAAATGAGAGGAATGATGAATCCTCTTCCTCAGGCAGGAGGGCGAATGCCACATTTTGCTTGAAAAAGTGAAATGAAGTGCGTTTCTTCTTGCCTTCTGCTTCCTGAAAGTCTTCAAGCACATCACACGGGGGAGAAAAAATAGGGCAAGTTGGACTCCCCTGCCAAGCTCTGTCACCTTGGGGAAACTGCTCCAGGGAAGGTTCTCTCAGATGAGCTTTTGTAGCTGTCTAGCTGCAATTCAGATGCTTTCTTGAGGAATCAAGATCAGAGCAGTGTAACCATATTCACACAGATCTTCTGTTTGTGTGAATCAGTTTGAAGATAAAATGTTGATGTTCTTTGTGTTGCCTTTTTAAATGGCAGGCTGCAGGTCAGGGAGTGCTCCACTCTTGCCTGTGAATCTGGCCAGGTTTCTTTCCTCTGTACTCTTTTTCACTCTCAAACCTTCTCTGCAATAAAGAGGGAGCTGGAACAGCCTCCTGCCACGTGATGTGCAGCAGCTAGAACATGGTGTCCCTGGTCTCAAAGTCCCCAAGGGTCCTTGATGCTACTGGATTAAAAAAGACTAATATTAATAATAATAAAAATAGCTTTAAAGAAAGAAAGAGATAGGATTATACTCCTGAACTACCAAAAACCAATTTAGAATTGGGTACAAGATTATTTTTTTTTTTTAATATGTATTTCAGAAGAGTTTTGCTGATAATTTCAGGGACAAGTCTGGAAGTTAGGTTACTAAATAAATATTTGACTCATGCTAAATAATCAACTGGATTTTTTTTTTTCTTTTCCAAAAGTATCCAAGCATCCTAACTACTAATTGTTTAGCACTTCTGAATTCAGTTTTTTTGGACATGATCTTTCAAAAGTACTTGCACACTTTGGGATTTTAAGTTATGTAGGTGCTCTTGAGAATGTATCGTTCCAGTATTGTCTGGTGTAGGTATGGGATTTGTATACATTGTAGCTTATCTTTTCTGAAGGCAGAGGATGCAGTGCCACCTCCTTGAGAAATGCTTGAGTCTGTTTGAGACCAGTAAATGGAGAAGAGAGTTTTAAAACAGACAAATACAAAATGCTAAGTCTTGGGGGCAATGCACTGAAAGTGAGGGTGGTCATGAAGTGGAAGAGCCAGGCAGCATACTGATCAGGGAGGGGGCTTGGGGGCTGTGGTGGAACACTTCTTCAAGTCATCTGATTGCTGCAGATGAAAAACATGAAAAAAATAGCACAGTGTAAAGCATCAATAAGAAGGGAAAAAACCAAATTAAGTGGATGATCATTTCATTGTTCCATTTCCTTGGTGAGGTTTCAAAAATACACTCACTTCCTCCTAGGGAACAAAATATTTGCTCTCTTTGGGGGAGTCAGACACACAAGAGGAAGCTGATTCCTTGGCTTGTCCTGGGATTTGTGACAGAGGACAGTCTGGTGCAGAGGAAGTATTTTCCTTTCAGGAAACAGAAGCCAGGGGCCTTCTGTAGTCAAATGGGGTATGGACAAAGGTTGCCCATGGAAATGTGCAGAACTGATGTCCTGGAAGGCCATTGGGTGTGGAAAACATTGGAGACACTTCCCAGGAAAGGGATGGCTCTGGTGTGCCATGAGAGTCTGTAGGACGTGTCCCACTTAATGAGGTTATTCCAAGATAAAGGTCTTTAAATTTCAGGCCATGAAAGATGAATCCTAATTCCTGAACACAAAAGAGTTTACACAAAATGGAGGGAAAGCTGGAGAAGACAATGGGAATCAATACAAGTGCTGTGGGTCAAGGCAGTTAACCTTGTTTTTTCTTTCTGCTGCTCTCTGTTCACAGGAGTAATAAGTAGTCATCTTTTTTACAAAAATGCCTTGTGGTGCCTCAGTGATGGGTGCCACGTTAGGTGTAGAACTCTTAACGAGGTTCAGAACAAATAATGAAAGTGAATTAAGCCTTGGCTCTCCTTTGTGTCTGTTTATGCAAACTGAATTTTGCCTCCACAGCCAAGGAACCTGCCCTTTAGTACCTGCCATGACAGGCAGAGCTTTGGATTTCATAAATACAATTCCAGTATTTGAAATGTGTTTCTTACTTTTAAAATATGTCAATGTTGCCTGGGTGGATCCTAACTTTGGTCCTAGATTGTAAATGTGCTAGACCATGTGCTGTCCACTGCATCAGAATGTAATTCTTTGTTGTGCAGAGGGACCCATTTTGGGCAGGAATAATAGGAACAATTGAACCAGAATCCACAGGTTCTATCTTCTAACTGAAGATACTTCTTCAACTCAGTTGTGATCTCTTTGGGGCCAATGGTTGCCTTCTGTTTTTTGTGATTATAAACACCTTAACACCACAGAGTCATGGTCCATGACTGGCTTCCCTGGGTTCTTCTCCAACTAGTAACAACTACACTGAATTTCCATGTCCTGCAAGGAAATGGTGGGGAAATGCTGAGGAACCATGTGCTTATGTTATTGTAAAACCAGAAATGTTTCCTCATTATATTTAAATAGGGTTGGATCATTGTGGATGAAAGTGAAACAAGATATAAGCCTGCAATGACATGCATAAATACATAATTAAGTATATTTCCTTTCCATATGGAGAGGATTAGCTTCCTTGCCTCAGCAGGGAGCTGCTTTATTTGGTGTCTGCTTTGGTGTCCCTTTCTTTTTGACAGCCTACAGAGGTACACTGAAAGGGAATTTCACTCTCTGGCTAATGAATGTTGGAATGAGGACTTTGAGGGCATGTGGAAAAGAGTAAGTGCTTACCTCAGAAAACAAGTTTACAGACCTTAAGGGCTGTCCTATTATCCTGACTTTGCTTCTTGACCTTAAGTGGGCCCTATGGGATGGTACTGCCCACCTTACCAAGCCTTACTGCTTAGTCATAAATTGAAACAGAGGGAGAGAGAAATGTGTCTGGGAAATGCTGAAGTGTCAGCAAAAGCTCCTTAACTCAGGTTTCATAACTTGAGAAATATTTTATCACCCTTGTGAGCCAAACCTCTGAAAAATCAATAGAACTTGAGAGTTGCCTGTATTGATCAGAAAGGCTGAGTTGTGTTGAAATATTCATGGCTCTGTGTGTGTGTTTGTTTGTGTGGTTCAGGGAGTAAGATGTAGGTACCTTTCAGAGAGTGAAACACTCTCATTTTTCATTTAAACTAGATTAAGACTATTAGGTGACTTGCAAAGCATATACTTAAAAGGGAATGAATTGTTTGTCTTACAGAAGGGCTTCTGACAGTTAGAGAGAAATGCATTCTCATTATTATTTTTTTTCTGAAATGACAAACTGTTGGGAGGCAGAAGTCAAGGAGATCTGATAAAATTAGCACCACATTCTCTTGGGGATCTCTGGGCTTGCTTTGTTTGCAAAGCCAATTTGGACACTGCGTCTTTGATCTTCACTTTCAGTATTTGAGCAGGCATGTTTAGTATCACTCATTTCACAGGAGATTTGGGATTCAAGTTTCTTCAACAATCTAAAAAGCAGTACATTAGAAGGGGAATTGTCTGCCAGTCGTCTTAGAATCTCAATACCCTTGATACTAATTTGATGTGATGCATTTCACCAGATGTGTCTACCTGAACGATGCTTTATGCCCAAGAGGTTTGTGCTACTGTAGAGTATTAAAGTTGGCTCTTCCCCCCCTTCCTCCCCTCCCTTTTTCTTCCAAGAGCAGTTGAATGAAAAGCATCCATAATTCTAATCTGCATGTAGTAGGTGTGCCACGTTGCAGGGACGTGGAAAGTGGAGTGTGTGTCAGGCAGGAGTCATGCAAAGAGTAGAACAGAACCATGAAGAAACTGACACATAAATATAGATGCTAATAGATTAATATATTCACTCAAACTCTTAAGAGCTGCCTTTATACTCCTTTCCTGCAGTACCTTTGACTCTCCTAGGGCAGAGGTTCTGCTGATCCCAGAGACTTCTGTTGGGCTCTGGGCAAATTGCTCCGGGGCACGATGCCTCAAGGCATTCAGGTGTTCAAGTGGCATCGATTTTCATGTGTATCTCAGGGCAGCAGAGCCACTTCTGTGGAACCACAGCACTGCCCTGCCTTGCTGAACCTGAACCTGAGAGAGATTTAGTGACTCTAGTCATGTAAGTTCTTCAGACAGATCCATAATTATGGATGTAAAGAAAAGGCTGAATGGAGAAACTGAGAAAAGAGAAGGTTATAATCATTCTTTAAGAAGAATATTGGCCATGTAGGCTGCCAGTGGGCTGAAAATACTGTTATGGGAATAGGCACCTCCACAGTTCTTACCAGGGATGACACATGATGCAGGCTACCAGGGGTCTCTGCTCTGTGGTTATAGAGTCCAGGCCTTAACCAAAAGGGTAAGGGCAAATAGAACTGGCTTCTCTCTGAACTCCCCATCATGTGTAAATTTACCCATGGTTAAAAATAGTTGTATGAAACAAAGAAAAAAGCACCCCTGAGAGCCATTACTTCAATTGGTGGCTCAAACTAAGCAGAAAACCAGGCTTTGTGTATCTGAGGCTTGCTAGTAGGTTTAGGATCTGTATTACTAGCATTTGCTTCCCTTGCCCCCTTTAAACAAATTATGATTTAAGAAAATCAGAAACATTGCTGCTGAATGGAGCTTACTGGGAAAGGGAACCTCTAAACTGTCTGGCCAAATATCCTGGAGGCAACAACTGCAAAACTTGGCTTAGGGTTGCAAACTGTGCAGCACCTTGTGCACTAGTTGCATGGAAATACCAACTGCTGTTTGACCAGCACTCAGCAGCACTGTGTGCATGGAGGGGCTGCCAGAGAGCTGGCACGTGTGACACAAGGGCTCATTTAGTTACTCTGGGAGGGCATCATTTTGTCACATGAATCTCATTTTTATCCATGTTCCTGTTCTAAAGCTGAAAGGAAAATGAAAGGGAGAAAAAAAAACCCCACCATGCTTGCCATTTTTTATTTATTTGCATTCCTCAATGGCAAAGTAAACTGAATGTTTAAGCAACTGACATCAAAGATTTGATTTCTCTGAAGCTAAAAAGCCTATTAATCACAATTTTAAAGTGTTCTTTAATTACCCTGTAATAAAATGACACGCGCAGAGCGGGAGAAAAAATTGTATACTTTTAGAGTTCCTCATGCTTGTTTGTGTTTCAAATCTCACCGGAAATCCTTGTTGATCCCTCTTGCTTCTGCTGCTTAATTCTATCCCAGCACAGCTATTGTTGATAATTTAGCTGTGTTAACTGTGTGTGGTGTGAGTCTGAGGCAGGGAAATAGCACGGAGGGAGAACAGGTCTGTTTCCTGAGCTGGTTTCTGGAGGATGTAAGAGCTATGGAAGTTCACCTTGTGAGAGGATGAGCAGGCCATGGAGTGCAGAGCTGATCTGGGGTTGGAGGCAGTGGTGGAGCTAAAGCTCTTGCTCAGCAAGTTGTCTTTAAGCTACAGGAACTGTATTTTAAGTTTGATGTGCGTTGTGGTGCAGCAGGACTTTGTGTTGTGTCCTGGCAGAAGAGGACCTTGAAACCCTCTAAATAGCAAACTGGGAGAGAAAGCCTGAGGAGATGGTGCTCAAGCTTACACACAGCAGGCCAGGGTCATGTAGAACAAATATAGCTTCACAGGTCTGGGATGCACCTTTGGAAAGGGCCTCTTGAATTAGAGCAAGGAAATAAGCAAGAGACACAGAAGTGGTTTTGGTCAGCATTTTAAGGGATGTGAGCTGTCAAAATAACAGGTAGAAGGAAGAAGACAAAGCAAATCTTTGTGAAAGTGTCCATTTGGTGAAAGAAGGAGAATGAAAAATAAAATTAGGGTGGACACTCAGCTCCTCCTTTTACATTATGAGGTAGGTGTCCTGGGTCATGGTAGCAGAGAAAAGCTTGAAAACAGGAAGCAATTCCAAAGGACAACAAAACTGGAGGCTTTACAATGTTTCATACAATTTTCCAGGACCTTGAAGTTTTTAAGATCACTCATGAAACTGGGAGCGTCGAGTTGCCAGCATGGCACTGCACAGATGTGAGCCCTGGCTCTGAGCAGTGGCAGTGACTCCTCCTCCTCCTCCTGGAAGGAGGAATGCTGGTGGCTGTGGCTGGAGGATGCCCTGAGCCCACCTTCTGCATGCAGCTCATCTGGGCTGGTGTCTGGTGTGTTTTGGGTTTGAATTCACTGCTATTGCCATACTTAGCCAAGTGGGGAACATTTGGAGTTGATCTGTTTTCAGAGCCAGACAGTTGTTAATGAAACAGTTGCTGTTTTGTTGACAGAACATTAATTACTTGATCTTAGGACTTGGTAATTGCACAGGCCCCCTCTGTATATAGCACTAATTACATTAGCAATTATATGGCATTTTAAAGACAAAGCAATGACTACAGCAGTTGCAGTGTCATAGGGACCCCGCTGGTAAAATTCCATCAAGTTCCTGCAGTGGCAGTGAAGTGTTGGGATCAGCCCTTCCCACCTGGATCCTGAAGAAACACCAGGCTGGGATGGTGAATCACTGCACACAGTGGTGAGGAAAGCAGTGCTGCTGGCATTACCCAGCAAGGCTATTTCCATTCTCAGAACTGATCAGAACCCTTGTCAAAAGCCTACTTGCTGTTGGCAAGATTTCTTTCTACCATCAGCTCTATGAATCCTAGAAATGAGAGGCCTGTCTTAGAAAATGGTGACTTAGATTAAAAATAATGACAATTGGGAACATACTCATCAATGCCTTTATGAAAAGCTGAACTGTATTTTAAAAGATCTTCCTTTATGAACTAATAGGTCAGAAAATTACATAAGAAGCTAAAATTCCTGTGCCTCCAAAAGCTGGAGATTGGCAAAAGACCTGTAGATTTGGACTAACACTGTGCATGAGAACTGGCAATACGGCCTGTTTGTAAAGTCACTGTTGTTTTGCAATAGTACAAAATGTACAGAGGCTCCTTTCTTCTGACAAAGAGCTGTAAAACCCTTAATTCAATTTAGGAGGGTCCTGGCATATGCAGATGATGTACAGAATGCTTCAGGTACTGCTGCCTTTTCCCTTTCCTGTCCCACCTCCTGGTGCTGTCTCCTACCATGACTAGAGTGTGTTAACTTCAAAAATGGTGGCAACTTCTTTGGGTCCTTTGGTGTTCCCATTCCTTGTTCATTCGTTGCCCTCTGTGCTATTGGCATGTAAGTCAGGAACAGGATCTGTGCACGCTTGGTTGCTGTGCTAGGATCAGTGTGAACATAAATTCAGTGCTTGTCATTTTTATTTTTTGTTTTTTAATTACCGGGTAGCTGTGCTTCTGGTCTGCAGGCCAGAGGGGAAGGAATGATAGGGCCAGGTCTCTAGAGGGCAGGATCTGTAAATCCCCACTGCCTGAGGATTCTGACAGCTGAGGATCCAGCCTGTGTCTTGTCAGGTGTAGAGTTTGTAGACAGGGAGACATGGAATGACTGCCAATGGACAGCCACTCTGGTTGCCCTCTGTATTCCCCTCCCTTTTCTCTGTTCCTCGGGTGCTCTTGCTACCTGCAGTTTCTGACCAGTTCTACCCAGGAATCACATTCATTCAGGCCAGTGCTAAGTTTGAACCTGCCACCAGTTCTCATGGTGGCACGATTGCATCTAACACTGCAGAGATGGTTATGAACTTGTATCCAAGACAGGGTAGTGACAGCTTGTGTGTCCACTTGTGGGCGAGTTTGAGAATAGACACCAGTGAACCAGGACTGGCTTCCCCATCCCCATGTACTGTACATCTTACAGAAGAGTAGCAAGAGAACAGCACTTGCCATCCACGCCTCTCCTACCCCTGCAAATGGAACTGGCAGTGGGCAGGCGTGTGGTTTGTCCTTCCAGGGTCTTTTCCTGCTGGTGTTGTAACTGCACAGACACCAGGGATGCAGGACAGCAGATTGGATTTCCCCTGCCCCTCTCCCCTTGCAGTGCTTCCCCCAACCTTCTCCTGTTGCCTCCATGGGACAGCATTTTGGTGCCTTCCACTTAGGGAGGGGAAGTGTTGGGTTTCCTGCTTCCCCTGACCTACACTGGTTTCTGCTCAGCACGGGCCCTGTCGTGGCTGCTCTGTCTGCACCCTTGGCTGTGGCCACCAGCTGCCTGGTTAATCCAGTCCTGCAAGGGGAGTTAATGAGACATTCCTGCTTAAATAACCTGGCACGATTCAAGCTTCAGATCTTTGCACCTCAACAGCTGTGTGTTGTCACCAAGATAAATATTTTAACTGGTCTGGCAATTCCCTAGCTGCCCTGCCTAAGTGGCTGAATGAGTGGCTATTGTTTCAGCATTTGTTAAAATGAAATTCAAGTTCTTACAAAAAGCCATCTAGAAAAGACCTGGAAAGGAAATCTGGAGGGTGGGAGGGAATCTGCTTTTCTAGAAGGCTTTTCCTCACCAGGGCACTGAGGCCATGTCTGATTGTGATTGTCTGCTCCCTCAGTGAGGACCAGCCAGGCTGTCACTGACCACTTGTAGGAAAGGTTCCATTTCTCACCTCTATTAAGAGAAATGTTCCTTCAGTGCTGTTAATACTGTACAAGTATCCAAATACCTCCCCTTTGGAAAGGACATCTATGACCTTCCCATCTATGACACATCTGTGTTTGATGTGACAAATGACACTCTTCACAGAACATGGCAGCAATCTTACAAAGGAAGGAAGAACAGTTAGATCTCGTGTAACACTTGGTGAATTAAGGATTTAAGAAGGTTGCAGATTTCTAGCCTTTACTAGGCTTAATGTGGGCCAAGAAAAATCTTTTCACACTGGATTTCAAGAATTGAGCAAGACTGATAATGAAATAGGTTCTGTGTGACACTGTAACTGATCCTGGAGATGTTTTGTTTTTTCCAAGAGATCCCCTTTTGGTACAGAGAGCCTTTAATCATGCCATCTCCAGGCTGGAGGGACTTTTTTGGATGCTTCTTGGAATTCAGCTGTTAATATTTTTCTGCAACTCTTTGCTGGGTGCTTCATGCATCTCCTTCCCTCACTCAGCATTTTATTTAGAATTAGCTCAGACTACAGGGCAGCTCTGAAGGTGGGAACAATAACCCATCACAGGCACATGCTGGAGCTGTACATCAACAAGTCCTTAAAAGAGGCAACAGATCAGCAGTGGAACACAGTAGACCTGCATGATAAACTTCCTCACTTGACTGTAACAGTAGGCACTGTTAAAGACCAAGAATCTCTTTCAAAGTAACTGTTAGTTTTATCACTAAAATCATCACTTAATACACTTAATATACTGCTGGGACTTCTTAGGGGGAGAGAGTCAGCTGAATGGGCCTCTGTGTGAGCTGAGATGGAGGGTATTGCAGTAGGACAGTGGACAACTTGGGTTTCACTGCTGGGAAGGTCATCTATTAATTGCATGTCATCCCTGAATGAGTGATTAAAGCAGATGACAAAAAAAAAAAACCTGTTTTCTTCTCAGCTTTTGGTTGATAGTGCCTCATGTTTTCAGATGCTTTCACTGACATCTGGCAGCAGTTTAAACACTGACTCATATTCTGTCTTCTGTTAGTTGGAAAACATCAGGAAAAGTGGCTTTCGTCATCCCAAAAAATTTCATTCAAGAAAAGAGAGTATTCCTGGTTTGGATAGTCAATTACCATTTTCTGATACACTTTTTAGTAGTCTGTTTTGGTTTTCTTTCTTGATTAAATAAAGGTAATTTACCTAATTGATCAATGTTCTTACAAAGGAAACAGAAATTCATCTTGCACGTGCCTGCCCTGGGCACTGGCAGCCAGGGTGTCTGACTCCTCCTGAGGAACAGGAAGGTTTGAGTTGACAAAATGTCACCTACCATGTAATTACACTTTTTAAAATCTGTATTTTTGCTCCAACAGTAGCTTGACTGACCCACCAAGCTGATAAAGAAGAAAAGCACGTTGAATACTCTGAAATTAAGGTCATTCCCCCCCTTGTTTACAGTACAAAAAATTTATTATTTTTTTTTGTTAGGATAATTTAAAGTTTAAAACTGAAGTAGACATATTCATTTTACAAACAAGATATTCTTCCATAAGTAGGACCAATAAAAACAGTAAACAAAAAAAAGCTATCTTTACAAAAGCTCTGTGCATAGCAACTTCATACCGTAGATAACTGACAAAGCAAAAAAAAAACAACCAACCAACCAAAAAAAAAACCAAAAACCCCTGACCAACCAACCCCAAACAAACCCCAGAACTTTACAGTAGGGAGAAATGAGGCCTTAATTTACAGAAAGGGAGGAAACGGTCTTTAAAAACCATGCATATTGGAGGTGTGCAAAGAAACAGGGAGAGTAAGATGCTATACCAAGATAAATAATGAAATAAAACGTATTCTTGTCAAAGGAGAACTCTTGTAGTTACCTATTGCAACATTTTCATCTCTCTAGTGGCAAAAAGGAAAGCTGTTCGGGAGTATTAAACAGCAGGAACTGAAAGAGGACAGATTTGCTTATTACATTGAAAAAATCCTTACACATAAATTTTTACAGGACTTCCTCTTTTTTGGTTGGGTGTTTTGCGACTGCCAAAGTCCTTCTTTCAGAGTCAAGGATTTCTGATTGGGTTTATTTACACACATCCTTTGTAAGCTACCAGGAAGTTCTACACTCATCTTGAGCACGATGACTTCGATGTGTGAGCAAAAGCCATGTTCTAAATCATTCCTGTGTTTCATTTTTTTCATTTGTTTGGCTCAAATCAAACCAGAAGTAGTAATTTTCCATGTTTACATCAACACAGGCAGCTACACTTGTCTCTTTAAGTGCTTGAAGTAGCTTTCTAGGAAGGTTTTCTTTCTACTGGGACTCGTGGCTCTCCTCTGTGGGCAGAGAGATGGAGCGAACACAAATAACTGAAGTGAAAGGAATGCTGAATGTTTCAAAACCTTTCCTTTTTTTAGCCAGCCTGTCCTTTTTTTTTCCCCTGAAATCTTGCCAAGACTTCAGTGATCTTTTTTATGTGCCTGTGCTGACGAAGCAACAATTAAAAAGGACGGACATTTAAGCAGCTTTTACTATTAAACATCTCAGTTTTTAACATTGTAATCCTTTCTGACTGGGATTTTGTAATGAAAATATTACTTGTGAAAGAAATGTGAGAGGAGTCAAGGTAGAAACCTGCTGCTCTTTAGCACATGGTCTAGAAATTCCTGTCTATCTGGACTATTTGCTGGGCACAGAATTTTGAGTCTAAGCAGATGATAAAATTTTAACAGTAGCCTGTACAGAGAGGGGCAGGGGAGGAAAATCCAACATCTTTATTCTTTGGAGCTGTCTGGGGGCTTTTAGTAGGTCAAAATGGAGGGGAGGGAGATGATCTATCAGGAATGAGCCTGGTCTGTCAAGATACTTTTGAAGTCTTGGACTCAATGTTGTATTCACTGTTTTAAGTTTTAATCCCAGCTCTGATAATCCTTGCTGGGGTGCTGGTACCTATGAGTGCATGAAATCCCTTTTTGTGGGTTGTTTTTTTTTTTTTTGGTTCTGAATGAATGACCAGGTATGACAGTGTGTCCCACCGTGTCACCAGAGGTGACAGTCCAGCACACTGCCACAGCTCCAGATGCTGACCACCTGTGCCTCTTCCCTATTTCAGGGATGGCCTCAGGGCTGGTTGCCTTGCTGACCTCCAGTGACTGCTGCTTCCTCCATGGCACCAAGAGAACCCCCTGTGTCAATGAACTTGCAACCATAATGAATGGTGAGTTATTCTATTTCATCTTTTCTGGAATGCAGACGCTTTCAGTAGCCTGAAGACCCTGACTAACTATATTTATGCTTCTTCCAAACACGTTATTCCTGCCAAATCTCTCTTTAAAGTTGTATCTAATTGCCTTTTGTTCTGAGATTATAAATTGGGCCTCAAGTTTTAGGAGACGCTAAACCCCCTCACCTTTTAAAAACAGAATTCAATAGCATTGAAAAAGCACCTAATGAAGCCCCTAGTGAAACCTCCCAGCAGAAGTGCAAAGTGCTTCCCACCAAGTGCACCATCCTGGGGAGGCCCAGGAGCCCCCCAGTTGGTTCACTGGTGTTTCCAGTCCTGTGGCGCCACGCTCCGAGAAGGAACGGTCCTGTCCATCCTCTCTGTTCCATACATGTCTCTCCTGAGCTGACCTGTGCTACAGGAGGTGTGAGGAGGACCTCCTCACACACTCTGCACCACAAGCAGGGGCACAACCCCTCAGCTGTCCTGCCCTGGGCTGTTAAGGGAACGATCTTCCCTGTTTGGGAGATGCAGGTGGGTGCCAAAGCCTGTCAGGTGAGGGGCTGTCAGTCACACACCCACCCACCAAGCCTCTGAGTCACTGCCTGCAGCTGGATCTGAACCACAGACCTAGACACAGGCTTTCTAGTCTGTGACTTATCCAGATTAGCTCCACAGTAGCTTCAGGTGAGCTCCACAAGGACCTCAGCCACGCAGATTGTCACAGTTGGTCACCACTCCAAGTCCAGCACTGAAGTGACCATCTCCTACCACAGACAGGGATCACCCAGACCAGTTCCACTCACCCATCGATAACCGACTGGGCAAATGGACAAGTACAGTTTCAGGGGCCAAATATTAAGGGTTTCTTCATTATCACAGAGATGTTATCACAGGAACAACTCTTTGTGCAGCCATGAATCGTGTCTGTGTTAGTGGGGTGTAAGTAGTGTAGCTTTTTCTCAAAAAAAGGCTTTCCAACAATCAAATTCTTGTGAGTCATCTCTGGTTTAGTCAGATAACTAGTGTTTTTTTTTATCAGGCTTGTTCTCACCTTCCCATTTCAGGAGAGGAGATGCAAAGGAGAACTAAACTTTTTTTACTCTAAAATACAGAAGAATTCAAAGCAATTAATTACTTCTATGAACTTCAATACATAAATGGAAAATACTTACCATTTTTAATGACTCAGGATAAAAGTGCATAAATTACTCAAATACATATTTACCCTTTATAAATGCACCCTTAAGATGAAGTATAACTGAACTTAAGGTGTTCTAACTACATGGAAGAACAATGTTAAGAGAACTCTTTCCCTCTTAATTGACACATTGAATCTAGAAAATAAACTCAGTACCTCATGAAAACTCTGGTTCATGCAAACCCTTAAGTGCTGCTCATTTGCCAGGAGGGTCTTTGAAACCTACCAGTTAATCTCAGTACCTGAATATTTTAATTGAAACAAAACAAAACAAAAAAAAAAGGCAGGGGGAGGAGGGTGAAAATCCATACATGACTTAGTGACCTGAATACCACAACGTAGCTAAAAGTTTGTGATGGTTTTGTTGATCAGGAAGAATCTTACATATCTTTGCACATGAATTCAGTCAGAGGGAAGAAGTGAGGAGCAATTGCAGCAGTAATAATATATCTCAAACTTATCACTACATTTTTGCATCATTTTTCTTCATTGTACAACTGGAGGAAAAAAATCCAAAAAAGGGTTTAACTTTCTACCTCTACATACAATAAGTTACAAGTTTATTTATTTAAATAATTGTAAAACATCTTACATTTTTTAAAGAGGTTAAACTATAAGCAAATACACACATACACCAAAGTTCCATCATTCATGTCAGTTTGTCCTAGAAATTCTTTCATGCTGGTACCCTGTTTTGTTGAAATCTTTTTTCTGCATAAACTAAATCGATATCTGAAAGGCTCCATAGAAAATAGAAACTTCAACTTTTTTCCCCTACAAAGTAAAACAAATTGTATCCAAAATATCAAGCTTGAATCATTTTGCCAATTCCTTTCTCCTCTCAATATTTTACAGATCTTCGGAAGGTTTCATGTCTTTCAAGAAAGACTTTGCATTTCTGATTCCATCCTTCTGTTGTTCATCCTGGCTCTTGGCTGATTCTTCTTTCATTCCCAATGTTTTAGGAGTTGACGTGGTTGTGTCAGAAATATGAAACAGGTAAAAGATGCAGACTTCTATCTTGTCCAATCCATAAAAAATGTTCCTTTTTTTTTTTTTTCCTGGGCCTGGCTTTCCCCCCAAAAAGGAGCTTGTAGTGCTATTTTTTTTTTTCCTTTTTAGTGGTCCATCACAATAAGTAGTTTTGTGCTGTAAAAGAAAAATGAAAAAAAAAAAAAAGAGGAAAAAAGGGAAGAGGGAGAGAGCAAAGCTGCCTCTGCCTTACATCGGGGGAACGACAAGACCAGTCATGGCTGAAAAAGAAAATTGACAGAGAGGAAATTCTGGTAAGTTTTTATGGAACAAAATAGATTTGAGCCCTTCACCCTTCTGTGTGCAGTCATGGATTGCAGCAGTGGCCTCACCTGCAGTTAAACCTCAGGGGTTTTTAATGATTTTATGCTTTAGTGAGAAGTAAGATGGTGAGGCTGAGGCTGACCAGGACCACAGCCAGCAGGCAACGTGCTGATCCACAGTAAATTCACCAAGAACCCGAGGCCTTTCTCGAGCTGAACGCTCGCATTCTTGCAAACTAGGTGATCTTTAAGATCTCTTCCAACCCAAACCATTCTGAGATGCTATTAATGATTCTAAAACCAGCATGGATCAGAGTCTGTCACTTCCCACCAGCCTGCTCATTTGCTTGCAGGAAGGGTTATGTTGGGAGTGAGGGAAGCTGTGACAGCAAATGGGAATGTGCCCTGGGCTGCTCACGGACTGTGCCAGAGAATTCCAAGTCCCCACTCCCTGGACACTGACCAGGGCTGGGGTTTCTAATTTAGTTTCAGAGGAAATGATGGCCCAGCCGTTCATTCTTGCTTGGTTTGCCCCATATGTCTGAATCACTGTAGTCCTACCTGGCACATTCCCAGAGCACTGGGCTTATGTAAATTATTTATTAGTCACTCTCACTGCCTTTAATTGCAGCTATATTCTTCAGACCTGACAACAGCAACATTTGAAGCTGCCTGGAACTGGTGCTGTTCCCAAAGGTTTTGAGGGGTAAGTTAAGTTTATATGTATTTATATAACAAATGAGTGAGTCATATTTTCAAAGGGGCCTCAGTGCAGTGCAAGGTCCTAATCCTGCAAAGATTTATGTTCACTGAAATTTGTGGGATTATTCATGTGTTTAAAGACCTGTCCTCTGAGAATGAATTTCACCCTTATGTTCCTAGTGTTTAAAAAAATGCTTAGGGCAAGATCCTCAGCTAACATGGCTCCTTTATTGGAGCTGTGCTGATATTAAACAACTGTGGATATAGTCTATGATTTAATACAATAGGAAAATAAATATTTTCATATTTTGTTACTGAGTGGGGCTAGAAGTCCCTGCCAATTTTGGCATAGCTGAAAGAGAAAGTGAAAGTCTTAAGTATCTACTTTTTCTAATTGCTTAGGAATTTGCTATTTGTCAATCAGGCAATTTTTCAAGCAGGCAATTTACATAACCCTAAAGAAAGTAGTTAAATATTGATACACCTGTTTTGATTTTTTTTGTTTGTTTTTTTTGTTTTTTTATGGGGGGGAGGCACGTTAGAAGAAGAGATTTTCTGATAATGCTAAGGAAGCTGCTCCTTTCCTACTCCTCACCCCCACACCCATAAAACCGCCCCTGGGGGCAGTGTCCCAGCCCTCTCCTCCAGCAGGGAAGGCTGGATCCCAGCCCTGGCCCAGCGCCCTGCTGGGCTGGCACCAGAGGGAGGCGTGTGCCCTCAGCTGCTGCCCCAGCCCCAGGGATCCCCCCGGCTCCGGCTGTGTCTGCACTTCCTCAGCTGCTCCAGGCAAAATCAGCCAGGTTTGCTCAAAGCGTTTAAACTGTTTGTCTATGGAAACGTGGCTCGGGCTCTTGCCTGAAGCAAGGAGAGGAGCACTCGCACAGCCGGGCTGGCCCTGCCCTGGGCTGCTCCCCTGCACGGGGGGGGTCAGACTGTGGCTGTCAAAGGGGCTGTGCAGGGGCAGCAGACCCTGGCAGAGCCAGCCTGGCTTCATTTGAGCCATGCAGGGTCCATTGCCACTGTACCTTGAACTCTTTTCCCCAGAGGGATAGGCCATATTGGCATAAATGTTTTTTTTCCTGAGACTAATGTTATCAACAGCATTAATTTTCTTTCTTTATTTTTTGTTAATCAAGGAAAGCCTCTTCCAGCCAATCAAAGCAAAGATCAAGCCTGAGTTTCTGCCTTCAAAAATATTTTAAGACTAGTTGTAGATGCAGCATTTTGGAAAATTCCTTAAAGTGCAGGGGAAGAACAAGCTATCCAGCAGTCCTGGACTCAGCCTAGTGATAGCAACAGCAAAACTGCCACCTGCAATCAGGAGGAGATTGTTACAGGGGCTCTGGAGGTCCCTCGTCTGCCTCCCTGCCCTTCCTCCTGAGCAAGTACCAAGTCCCTGCTTCCTCTCCTTACTTTTGTCCCCCCCAGCCCAAGTCTGTTTTGGCATTCCAGGTTGGAAGTGCTCCAGAGCAGAGCTGCTCCTCAGAAGTTGTTTGGATGGAACCAGCCTGTGGAAAAATTCAGGTAAAACTTGACATCTCTCCATATCTATATAAAACAATATATTTATTATAATAATATTTTATATATAGCACAGAAAGGACAAGCCAAGCCTGTTTCACTGGCATTTCATCCTAGTGCTGCAACTTCCCCTCTTCCCACAACACCTGCTTTTCCACAGCTCGTCTCACCAGCTTTGCTCTGTGCCTCTCTCTCTTTACATACCCTCATCTGCTGCTTCCACCCCACCTCCCCTCCCCTCTGGGGCTCCACTGTCAAAAGCCTCTATTCCCAGCCTGTATCACTTCTTATTGAATGTTTGTGAGGTTTGGATTAAGGTCTTACACTGCTAGCAAAGCTGTAATTATTTTTGCCTGTATTACTATATATTGAATCGATGTAACTTTTCAATAAAGGTGGTTCAATGCAGGACACTCCCTGATGAGTTGGGAATATAGAAACCACAGTCATTATCCCAGAGGGTCTTTTTTTTTTCCTTCTTCTTTCTTGGAGGGAAATGGAAAAAGAATTAGAGATGAGCCTTATTGTATTAACCTTGACAGCTTGCAATTATCAGCTGAAACAGTTGATTAAAATTGTCACAAGGTTGGAGAATTTTTTTATAAATAAATAATCAAACATGGATAGCACCCAGATGCTATGGTGATAGGCACCTTTAATGGGTGTAATTAATAATGATCATAAGCCTAGTGTGTACAAGTAGCCCCTGAAAATGCTGTTTTCCTTCATAGTGGAGAAGAACTGCAATTCCAACAGCTCTTTGGTAGGAACTGGAAAGGGGCTGAGTGCTGTGTATGTGCACACGTGTGCACATGCTGAACCTGTTCTTCAGGCCTGCTTTAAAAGCTGTGCTGTCTGGAGGAGAGGGATGTGGAGCATCTTCAACCACTGTAATCTAAAATGTCTTGCTCTCTCATAGGTTTTCCTCTCTGGGCACTGTTTCCAGCAAACTCCAGTCCTACAGCCCCACAGCTCTTGAAGAGGCAAATGAAGAGCTCCAGTGGTACTTCTCTGAGCCCCTTCACTGGATCTTCCTGCCCTGCAAGGCCAGAAGCAGCAGCAGGAGCAGCCCCTGGCCCAGGTGGGTTTGCACAGGGGGGTCAGGGAGCTGCTGGCACAGACCCTGTCACCTGTCCCAGAGCAGCTCCTCCCTGCAGGCTCTGACACCAGCCAACGGGCAGTTCCACTTCCAGTGTTAAGACCACAGAGATCTTTATAGAACAACACACCCATTTATTATCTATCATTTATTATTATATAACTAATCACCTGAAAATTATAGAGAAAAGAAAGTATTTTCAGAGGGAAGCAGAGCTGCCTTCCTTGAGCAGAAACCATCAGTGGCTGGGATGAAGGGCATCATCATCCTCCCAACTGCCATGTGAGTGAGCTGAATTACAGCTTCTGGGAAGGATGGTTACAACTAAGACACTACAAAGCAGCCAAAAGCTGCACTTTTCTCCTAGATCATTTATTCTTTTTTTCCTCCATAGAAAATAAACTTTTTCTGCAGCAATCCTTCTGTATTTGGATGGAAGATTTTAATTCATCCATTCCTGATCATCTCACACAGGTAAGAAACCTATCAGTAAGCAGTGGTTTTGTCTTTATTACATGAGAAGCAGGTTAACCCCATATTTTTTGTCAAGTGTATTCAAAAAATCTAAACAAAACCTGGGATAGCTGAGAGATGAGAGAAGTTACCTTGGCCTCTGAGTTACACTGATAAAGTGACTGTCTCACCAGGTGCTGTGTCTGCACAAAAGGCTCCTGAACAGGTATTTTTATTTCATGTTAATTAGGAACACCCTTAAAAATCAAAATATGTGTTTGCAAAGTTATATATGCATTAGTTGAATTATTAAAAACCACAGGAATGTACAGCCACTCTGTAGTTTTATATTTTTCCAATTATGCTTGAAAGGGTATATATAATTTATACAATATTATATATAAATATATATATAATTATATCAAGTATAATTATAAAAATGTATAATAACACTATAATTATATACCATGTATATTTTATATATCTGTAATTCCACTATACTACTTTTTTATCTGCAAAGGAAAAATCAGTATTGACTCTTACCCAATATCCCCCTTTCTGTGTGTGGCACCTGGCAGTCTGGAGTATTTTCTTCCACTAAAAAAATGTTTTCTTCCATTAAAAATGGAGCTCTTTTCCAGCCTAAATAAGCCTGTGACTTATGATGAGCTACTAAAATTAACATCCCATCGAATGTAAGACAAGTAATTAATAGTAACAGGAGATATTTTTGTTCAGTGAAGTGTTAGGAAGAAGTTTTAAATATCTCTTAATGTTTTCTGTATTTGGAAGCAGCCTGTGCTGCTGACAGCTCTGCCAGTGAACTGGGGAGAAAACTGTACTTGATCTTTCCAATATATCAGATTTAATCAGATGACAGATACATATTGTTCATATATATTGACATGATGTAAATGTCATTTGCAGCCTTTGCCTTCCTTAAAACACTGTCTAGGCTTTGGAATCCCTGCCTCAGTCACTCAGTGGGCACAAGCCCATTGCTCAACACTCTGAGCATGGAAGTGGCCCAGGTATTTTTACCTGGTTAGAATCACAGTGGAGAATTACTTCCCAATGCTGTGTCTGAAGTGTTGCCTGGAGCCAGGCTTTGACATGGAGCAGCAGGTCAGGCACTGGACTGTACCAGCCAGGGGCCACTGCCCTGTAAATGTGAGCCACTCCATCTGAATCCCAGCCCTTCCCAGCTTCTCCCTCGGTACCTGTGGTTGCACAGACTTTAATGCAAGGGGACTGGAGCCCCCAGAGCTGTTGACACCCCTGACTTTGTCAAGACAAGATACTAAAAATTAGGGTCTTCAACTCACATATCTGTGCTCCTTTAGTGTAGATGTCCCCTCTGCTAAGCTGAGACACTCCCTAAGGGAATCAGACTTGGATACCTTTTGGGTTGGCTCCGATCCCGATGGTTAATGGCACATCTGACCTTCTGAGGCTTGCCTGCTAGTCCTTGTACTGAGCTTGCATGTTTATGTTGAGATGTGCTGAGCTGGCCAAAGGTAATCTGGGCAGTCAGCAGTCCATGCTGCTGCAGCAGGTTCCAATGTGCTTTTCCCATCAGCTCCCATCTGAGAGGAGATGAGGAGGCATTTGTCTACTGAGCTGCCATGGGGTGTCACATCATGTTCCATCTTCCAGGGGCCTCTCTAAACTGCCGAGACACGTGACGAGGAGGGAGCCCACAAGTGTCTGACCAGGATCACCTGGTTCTCAATTTGGTATCTGGAAGTGAGTGGTGCTCAGTATGGACTGCTGCTTCTCCACCCACCATGTCCTGTTACACTGCAGCCATGTACATCAGCTGGCAGGTGGAAGAAGTAAGCAGGACAACAAGGGAGGTTATCCAAGGGGATTCCACATGCCTGGGCAGGCTTGTGCAGCCCGAAGCTGAAAGCCAGTAGATACACAAATTTTACACCTACCTAATACTTCTGATTTACAATATATTTTCTACCAGCTGTCCTATTCTCTCCAGCAGCTTTTAAGCATCACCAAGACTCTCTTCCCAAAATATATTTTCAGGAAAAAAATTCCAGCAGTACTGTAAACTGGAATAATAGGAATTCTAACCTGAAGATGAAGCTTGTACAGCTCTTCCTGTTCAGAACAGTTTTAATCCAGGCTTTAAAGACTGCTGTGCTCACCATATGTGGGGGCTGCATTCTAGATTTTCATTGTATGCCCTGAGGTGCTGGTAGCATTTCTAATATTCTCATTGCAACAGGATGCAGTAAGTAGGATGGAGACTGTATCACCAAGAAATTCTTGCCTCCAAACAAAAGACATAGTCAAAGTACTTTGCAAACATTACATAAAAACTCAGAATAAAAAATAATCCCCATTTGGGAGATGTTTTCTCCATGGGGGGGGAAATTCCAAGACAATGTCAGAACAGTTGCCTTACTGCTTTGGGAAGGAGCCTGCACATACTTGCTATTCTGTCTCCATCACTGATGCCTAAATTTGAGGAAAAAAAGAAAGAAATGGCATGACCAGCACACCTGTTCCTAGTGTTACAGTACAGGGTGATGGCCCAGCAGAGGAGACGAACACCCTCCCCTTGCTGCAGCACAGTAAGTCCAGTCAAGAAGCCTCTTTGGGACCCTCCTGTTGACTTCCTGGCCACATCTGTCTGTCAACACTGTGGGAAAGTTAATTTGGATATCAGGCTGTGTCTATCTGGATCCCTTCCAAAGCATATGCTCCCCAGCTTGCATCAATTTAAATATTTCATTTAGAAAGAACAATTTGCATCTATGGCTGAACTAGTTAAATGGTTACAAAGACCTGGCATCACAAACCTTGGGCAGACGTGTTCAACTGCTGCCTTTGCTGTGAGTCACACCTGGTGCTGCTGCTGCCTGAGTGACAAGTCCCACTGCACCAGGTATTGTATCTGCTGAAAACTTACTTAAATAGCAGTTGTAGCCTGTTACCTGTATTTATCTATCAGGGTGTTGGTGCACAAGGAGATCCCCCACAACAAAAGGGAAGAGCTCAATAATTTTCTATCAATTTATCCGTGCCCAAGTCTCTGCATCTCAATATGGATAAGCTATTTCAGAGAGTCATCATAACCTTGATTGATAGATGAACCCTGAATGCCTCAAGAGTGGATTGGTGTCAGTTAAATGCATGGATGTGAGGACTAGGTTTTTAGGTTTTGAGATTTTATGCTATACTTGATATTAAACTGCCATTTGTAGAATTTACAGATAGGATAAAATATGTTGTAAGCACTAAATGGTGCCTAGTAACCTACCTGTTTACAAAAAGGTTAAAAAAGACATAAACTATTGCTAAACAGAGTCTTGAGCAGACAGGACAGACATAGTAGACTAAGGAAAACCATTAATTTAAATAAAAAGTCAGTTGTTTTTTTTAATCTCTCCTTTTTGTGTCTCCCAGAAACAATCTGAGTGATTCTGTCACTGCACTGATTTGTGGTTAGAACCACCTGAGGTGACTTCTTACTGTGTTTAACTCTAGAGACTTCACTCTATTCTGGAGGCACTGATTTGCCTTTATATTATATCACTGTCCAACTGGCTTAAGACAAGCAAGCAAATTGTTCTTAAGTTGATGGGCCTTCATGGTTACATGTTTAAATCAGTTTAAAATGATATTACCTTGAAATAGTTCCTTAAAGCAGCTAAACCCTCTCATTTTCTACAAAAATGCAGTGAAATCAATACAGACCAGGTAGAGACAATGACCCTTTAGACACCATGATCATAAAAAACATTAACAAAGATAAACCCATTTTAAAACAGTTTACATAAATAGGTACAGCTTTTGGACCAGCAACACTTTCTATAGCTACAGTTTTTAAAATGGCTTCAAATGCTTCTTTTAATCTCCTTTAAACAGAGTGGAAAAGAAATTCTATTCTCTGTCAACATGACAGCTGTGAAATTACATGAGTAGATCAATGTCTTCCATTAAGGTGGAGAGGATGGTCTTAAAGCACAGAATTTTGTGTAATTGGGGCAGGGGAAGAAGCTGTTTCAGATATACAGCAGAATTCTCTAAGTTAGCTTTTAAAAATGTAATTGTTTTTGTCCAACACACTGAGAATTTCCTTATTATATAAAATAATCACAGTTTATGTAAGTCCCTGTGGCCCAGCTAAGGATTTATAATGCACCCAGATCAACAGGTGTGGTTTGTAGGGCTCATTTTAGAATTACCACTGCCTCTTGGCATGGCTGAATTCCCAGAGTTGTGTTTCCTCTGGTGTCTCTAGTGGAGTCTGAAGGAGCCAGATGACTCTTCAGGCCCTATAAAGGGGTTTTTATGGAGACTTGGAGCGTATTTATGTGCCGCGCGCCCCCCAGCCTGTCAGAGCAAGAATGGAGCACAGCTTTCCATTCTTATCTTAATACTCACATTTGTTGTGCAGATCACCTTTAAAAAGGCTGTAAATTCCTGGTCTGAGCCTAAACCTTGCAGCAGGTTTCAGGACAGGGGCTGTTCAGAGCTGGTGTTAACTCTGCAGGGCAGAGGGTTGTTTTACAAGGCCCTGAAGCCGCAGGAGGAGGCATTCCTCACAAAGGGCTGGCACTGGAATGCAGCCAGGGTCAGATCCTTCTTGGTGTACATGAGTGTCTGTCCCCTGTCGTTTTAAAACCAGTCAGAGCCTGGAGCACTGCTTTAATCCCCTTGGACTGGGTCAGGTTTGCACTGCTGAGTATGTCATGTCACTATTCAGCTAATTCCTGCATTTGCCCAGACTCACACACTGTGCTTTACTGAATATTAATGGTGTATTTTCTTACCTCTAAACCCATTTCCATTGCCACTGGAGCAGGCAGGAGAAGGAGACCCTTGGGGTCTGATGACAGGAGCAAAGGCACTCTTCTGTTTGACAGCAGGGAAGACGGAAGAGGAGAATGGAAGGATGGAAGAAGTGCTGGAGGAGCCAACTGTTGGACTTGAAGACATTACTGCAAAAGAGAAGAGTGAATCCTCATCAGAAATGCAATCATAGAAGAACAGCAAAGATCCTCATCATCACTGCAAATTGGGTCAGTCCTCGTGCAGACAATGTGAATGTAAGTAAAATTTCATAATCCCTTGCAGGGTGTTGGGTGTTTTCTGGTGTTTTCTATCCTGACACCATGAGCAGCTGTATCTTCAGTAAACTACAGTGCAGGTAAATGATCAAACAACTCAGTAAAAAGCTGTTTAACTGCTCATCCTTTTTTATATATCCTACACACACACTCACTCTTGCCAGAGGGAAATCAAGGCATGAAAGGAAAAGAGAGTTGCTCATGGTAAAACTAAAAATGCAGTAATACTGATTTCCAGAATTTAATTCCACTGTTGCTGCATTTCTGGTTAACAAGGTAATAGTTTCACAGGAAATCAACCCACGATTCAGCTCTCAGTTATTGCTAATAGAGGTCATACACATAAACATTATTTTAGAGTGACTTTTAAGTAATGTCTATGCTAAAAGTGGTGGCTATTGGCTTAATAATCTGAAGTTGTAAATCCTTCTGCAGTTCTCATTGTGGCCTTTGCCACTTAGGAACCTGCAGAAGGCTAAAAACACGAAGGAGCCACAAGTAGGATTCAGTATTCCTCTGTTCTGGAAATATGGGCCCATTTTCTAATCCATACTGAAAAATAGCAGCACGCCAATTAGCACCAAAAATCTTCACTAAATCCTGAGAACTTCTCTCCAAAGGCATCACTTGCTGTTTTTCCTGTGCCCAGGGAAGGGAGCAGCACTCACAGCCGTAGGGGGATCCCGTGGGGGAGCCGTTGATGAAGCCGGGCGAGCCGGGCACGCCCAGGTTGGACATGGGGACGTTGCTGTAGCCGTTCATGCTGTTGCTGGAGGTGCTGTAGTTGGACTGTTGAGGGGTGGAGCTGGATGAGTAACCCCGGGGTGAGATGCTGCTGGTATTCCGGATGTAACCTATAAAAACCACAACACGTTTCCAAGCATAAGGGATTTGGCTTCTGACTTTCTCCTGTATATTCCCTGCTTCAATACATTACTTCTTTAAATCCAGATTTAAAACATTTAAGCTAGTGCCATTGCTTCCATGCTTTCAAGTTAAGGAATATCAAGTTTTAAATCAATATGAGAAACCAACTGATGTATCTGCTTCTAATGTAATACATGAGTTACAGAATATCACTGATGTGTATTTTTCCAATAATATCTGACTTGTTAAAAGTTGAAGTGTGTTCTAAGACCTTGGAAAAACAATGTGTGTGGCTCATCTTTTTCTGATGGTAGAATTTATAATATATGTGGGGTTTTCTACCATTTTAGAAGGTTATACTTTTCAAATGATGGTTATGAGGTGCTACTGTTGGTTATACTACAATGATTATTAGGCTGTCTTTTTCAAATTACTGATGAATTACAGCTATAGCAAGTACATTACTAAGGGCAATTATCCCCATAAGTCTGCAGCCTGACTTTGAAGATACACTATTTGGGGGAAGGAATAAACTGTGTAACTAAAAACCAATTTTTGTCTTAAAACAAAATCATAAATATTTAAGAACCAAAATTCAGGCTCTTTTTTCTCCAAAAAGTGACCTGGAAAACACTACAGCTCTCAGCATTAAAACACAAGGCAACTATTACAGCTGCAAAAGTATTTTCCCCAGAAAAGCTTTCATTAGAACATGTGGTCCAGTAAGTACTTTAAAAGTTATCAAGTCAGATTATTTCTGCCCATTTATATTATGAACCTAAATATAAATATTTATAAATATAAAACTAAAACATAATTATTATTATTCAGGGCCTGGTAATGCCTTATTAAAAAAAACAGCAAACTTATTAACATGATGCCTTCTGCCATGGCACATGCTGTATTAACTTCATGCTGTATTGCTGTTAACATGTCATTTTATGGCATGTTTTCCTAACAATAATATATCTGGAGTAAATGTAACACACAAACCAGATGCAAGTTGGTAAAATTAACACTGAAGAAGCAGCCTGAAAAAAAAAATAATTCCCCACCTCTTTAACTGAGAGAGGTTTTTTCTGTTGCTGTCCTTGTCTTTTATGAAAACAAATAACAACAAAAAAAAGATGTAGAGGGGAGCAGGGAGAGAATTCAGGGTTAAGTTGGTATCAAAAAACACACAAAAATAATTTCAGCCATAGCTGCTCTGCTGCCTGGAGCAGACACAGTGTCAGCCAGCATGGCAGCACAGAGCTGTGTCCAGCTCTGACAGGTCAAAACCACTTTCCTGTTCATAAGCTGAGCAGGTAGACAAGTTGAGGAACTACTATGGGAGCAACTGTGATTCATTTCTTAATTGTTTAACACCATCAAACTTGCAGTGCTTACCTTGGTTGTTCCCCTGCGTTGACTCTGAAATGCTGACTCCTAACTGGCTCCCATAGGAGTTGATTCCCATCATGCTGCTGTGAGCAGGAGAGCTGGACAGGGCTGGGATCTGGGCAGGATTCCTGGGGACACTGTAGAGAGCTTCTGCAATGTCTGCAGCTCGTTTCAGGATGATGTCCTGCAGAGGGAAAGGGACAAGCTCAGAACCACGTTTATCACTGCCCCGGAGCCGCGGCCCTGGCGAGGGCAGCCACGCTGACCTGGTTGTTGTGTGGTGTCCCATACAGGGCTTCAACTAGGTCAGCAGCTCGTTTCAGCAGCATTTCCTGCAGGATGAGCAGATGCATTAAATGGACATTTTAACAGAAAAGGGTTTCAGTGCAAAACCACGTGCTAGTGATTTCTGGAGCGACTCGTCTTTGTGTGGGGTCACGCTGGAAACTGGGTCCCTCACAGAGCTCTCCTCTGTGAAACTGACCCCACTGGAGCATCCCAAACGAGACATCCCAAACGAGACATCCCAAACCCCCGGGCCCTCGGGAAGCAGGGAGGTTCCCGGCGGAGCTGAGCGGAGCTCTCCAGCGTCCTGAACCGCTCCCGGCCCCGCGGGGACAATTCCAGCCTCCCCCGCGGGCCAGGGAGGCAGCGTCAGGGCTACAGAAGATACAGGAAGATACAGCAAAGCCTGCTTCACGCCAGGCGTGCTGCCCATCCTGCTGCTGGAAACACTGAGTGTTATGTGTTTTTTAGGAGCAGATGAAACCTCTGGAACCAGTCCCTCCTGTCTGCCACGTGTCAGTTGTCTGCAGAGATTTGCCATTATGCAGAAATGCAAAGAGCCATGAGCATGAAGTGGGAAGATGAGCTGCACTGGACTCACTTCAGCAGCAACAGAAGTTCACAGTGTTTGAGCTCTGACTGATAAAAATGATTAGTAACTGTGGGTTCTACATGATCAAACTCCTAGTTGTACCTACAACTAACTGGTGAATTTATGATCAGATGTACTTGTCATTTAATATAAACCAACATATTATTTGGCTCAATAAAGTGCTTAAAAATATTTTACCTTAGCTAGTCTTTCAGGGTCACCAGGATGCCTTGGGATGACCTTTTGCAGTCTTTGGAAACCATAATCTATGGTAGGTTCATTTAAAGCTGAAAGGAAAACAGAAAAAAAAACAAAACCCAAACCACATTATATGAGTACATTCCTGGGTAAGTCTTTTTTGTTTCATTTCTAGGGAAGATGGATTTCACAGCCTGGCCATAGAAAACTGCTCCTTGCCCAACTCCTAGGTGGATCCTGCTCAGGTGAGCCCTGAACACTGTCTAGGACAGGCTGGAGTAGGAAGAGAAGCTTTACCAGAACTTCTGCAGGAGGATCCCTCATCTCTTTTCAAAGGTAACAACACTTCCTGTGCCACTAAGAAAGCTGAACACACAAAGCTTGTTAACATTGGACCATGCTACACAGAGCAGGTCCCCTGACTCCTGGTACCCCAGCTCCACCCATTTCATTGTACAGCTGGTTCTGTCATGATCTGTATAATGAACTGCACAGTGATCCTGGACAAACCCTCAGTGTATCTGTCATTTGTTAAAGAATTAGTGACACCTTTCTGCTTACAGCCAAGCCTTGATAGAATCCCCTGCATCCAAGTGTGCACCCAGGTGTGCTCAGCCCCCCTGTGCCTGCTCATTCTGGTGGGCACAGAGACCTGAGTCTACAGGCTCATTTTCTGCCAAAATTCCAGAAAATGCATACAGAGGTATTCATATGTAAGCAAATGACAAAATGTATGTGCATGTTATTTGCAAACCTTCTAACTGAAGGTATTCCAAAGGGTTACACTATTGAGCTTGGCTTAATAAGGGAACAAAAAAGCTTGACTTAAAACTACTCCAGTTTCCAGTGCTGATTTCTCACCATCCATCAAAGGCTGAGTTAAGAATTTGAAAGATGCAGCAGGGAAGTGTTGCCACAAAATACTCCTTTAAGGATATTTACTTTGCACAAAACTGACCAGTAAGATAGCAAGTTATGGTGCAAATGCAAATGAGAACAGGTTGGTTACACAGCCAGAAATCAAGAGTACCTTACTACTCATCTAATAAACACATTAACCCCCCCCAACATTCTGCCATCACAAACTAGGGCACAGCTATTCATTAGACACATCAGCTTCTTCAATTGTGTGGGGCTATTCTGCATACACAGCCACTTCACTGTAATGATGTTAATCTCTAGTGGATAAACTAGGTATTTTGACCCAGATCCTCAGTCAGTAATAGCTGGCAGAGCCCTGCTTGCATCGCTGATGATGCCATAAAACTTCAGACCCTTCAGTAATCTCTACTTTGAAACTGTGGCAATAATAAGTTTATTTCTGACTATTCAAAATTAAACTCCAAATTAACACAGAAACCAACAGCCAGTTCTGTAGCACTGCACAGTCATAGGCTTTGACTGTCCCTTAACACATCAGCATTACTAGCCTTTACTAAGAGGCACAAGCACAATCTTTTAGCATTCCCTTATCCTTCAGAATGTGCACTAAAATTCAAACACCATATTCATGCTGAGAATCTTGCTAAGAATTCCATGACACATGTAACAACACATGTGAGTCATTCAGTGCTAGCATCTTCTGTCCTCATGAGCCATTTGTGATTCTTTTGAAACAAAAGAATAGACATGAAACACCTGGTGACATCAGCCCAGCTGAACACACCTAATGGCAAGATGGCACTTAGAGAATCTTCCAAACTATACACAGCATCTTCCAGGGTAGTGGTCTCAGACACCAGAAGAATGAAACTATCAAGTGAGACAGCCTGTAACACTGATCCAGATTCTCTGTTTATCTGTGTCTGTCTTTGGTAGAACAACATGAAGGTAAAAGGTCATATTCCCCACTGAGATACATTTTATATTTACTTTTTATTAAATAATCATGGCATGGCATGAAGTTTAAATATTACAGGAGATAATCAAGTGGGAATTGAGTAGAGAAAACCCAGACCTGAGAATTTAGTCTTGGCTATACTTAGAATGTCTTTGCTCTCCACTGGGAGCCATTCTGGTTTGCTTAAGGAGTTTAATAATACACATTTCAACTGCCACAGAATCTACATCCCATTTGGGAAGAGGGTTTCTTTTTTGGGGGGTGGGTTTTTTTGCCAATAATCCTGAGAATTACAGGCCAATTCTCTCAAGAGCCTATACATCATTATGTGCCATTTCTCTTGATTACAAGTCTAATCAGTTAAGTTATATATCTCAAACTAAGCAAAAGCAATGTAAAATATATAGGAGTTTAAACATGTATGTATACATAGCTGACTAAAAATAGCTAATGGGAACATACAAGATGCTAATTCAGGAAGAAAAAATTGGCCATTATTCAAGAAACATTTTTCCAATGGATTGACACGGACATTTTCATTCTGATAGATAAATGGCAGCAAATCATTTCTCAGCAATCCTGAATTGTTCTAAGGAGAGCTCAGCCATTTTGAATCTCTGTATTTATTATGTCTTTCAGCACAAAAGGCTGCAACAGAACTGCCTTTTCATTTTTGCTCATTAATGAAACAAAAATATCTCTGTCAAGTCCTGCTACAGACCAACATCCAACATTTGGAGAAGTAAATGGTACCTTTTCAAGGGAAGGGCAAGATGCAGACTCCAACAGCAGGTTTCAATAGCTCCAGCACAACACCACTGCCACTGAGGAAAGAGCTACTGGGGCACTAGTGATTTATCTACATGTTACATAGAAATGTGCCAAAATTATATCCAAATGCTCTGGGGTTCATGGATTGAGAGACCATAAAGGGGTCTGACACAGAAGCAGGCTGCTCATAATTTCAGATGCCTGATTTGTAGGAGATAAACCCCCCAAGAAAACTGATTCAGGTGCAGCAAAACCCCTTTGGCAGCTCTCAAATCCAGTGTTTCGGGTACGAGGTGCCTGTTCCATTTCCCAAAGCATAGCTGGAAAAATTGTGCATGACATAATATAATGTATGCAAAAAAAGAGCTACTATCTAGTGAATAAACTGAAGTGTAGGTTTCACTCTAGCATAACTGTTCTAACAACAGAACAGTTACAGTCAGAGTGGGGAGAGGTCTAAATGCCCCTCAGCCTGCCTGACTTAATTTCTGACAAGGCTCAGACAGGCTATGGAGCAGCTGCTTCTTTTGCATTGTTCCTTACCCTCCAAAATCCAGGCTTCCATTTTAAAAACAGGTCTCCAGCTCTTATGACTCACTTGAATAGGAAAAAAAAAAAAAAAATCTCACACTTGAGTAACTGATGCCATGACATCTGTCTGCATCTGCAAAACCTGAAACAACAGCTCAGTCCCATTCATCTCAACAGGGACCAACTCAGATACCCAGTGATAACAGTGCTGACATTTAAAGTATTAATTATTTCACCACACATCAAAGCACATAAGACTGTTGAAGGAAGATGATGTTATGAAGGAAGATGATGTTATGAAGATCTGCACAATTTACCATGAGTGACAGCTCATCCTGACACTGCCAGTGCACACCGTGGGAGATGTGCACTCTCCCTCTCCCCCATCACAAAAGGGCCACAGCCAAGGACCTCAGCAAGGTTCTGCAGCTCAGCTTTGCTTTACCCCATGGAGCAGAATAAAGGGAGCAAGTCCTCTGCAAAGTAGCAATGAGAAGAATTTATGCCTCTAGAAATAACCTGATCCAGAACACCCAGCCAGAGGGAGCACAGTGTTTGCAGTGGGATGCCTGACCTTCTTCAAGGTGTGAACAGGGAGGGAAAGGCACCAAAGGCCTTAAACGGCCAAATTCCAGCTTTGCATTAGTGACTACCTTCACTCAAGGCAGCAGTAAAGGATGCTTGGTATTGACCCTACAGAATAAAACACTTGCTATAACCCTGCTCCCCTGGGCTTGGGAGGCACATCCACACTGGGCAGCCTGCTCTAGGGGACATGCTGTGGTCCCAGGTGGGAAGGAAGATGCCAGAAGGGCACTGCAGGGCTCCTGGGTTGGGGTTGCTGCGTTGGTAGCTGCTGCAAACACCCTGCTCCCCACACAGCATTCCTCCCATTCCATGTGCCTTTACTAGGCTACAGCAGAGGCAGGGGCTGGTCTCTGCAAATGTTTCCTTCACAGCAGTTGTGTTCTGGCCAAGTGATCTTGCTCTTCCAATTTGCAGAGCTCACCGCATTCTTCTGAGTGTTGTTCCCACAAGGAGATAACAAGACCTTTTCAAAGGTACTTACAAGCTTTAGCAAACCAGTACCCTCCTATCCCTGGTACCTGGCATAGAGACTCGCACAGCACAACCTGGGAGTCCAACATATCCTACAGATTATTTTATATTGCATTGCTCTGACAACTTAACCCCTGGAGGATTTCTGCTCGGCAAGGAAAAATTATGTTCAAAATCTCCCTGATATACACATTGCCAGGTTAGCATCTCTATGAGACAGTAAATGCAGAGCTGTGATCAAACTGAAGATATAAAAGCCTACGAGACACATCCTCAGCTGGCGTAAACTGATGTAAGGGTTATTAAAGTCAAGGGAACTATAATGGAACTCCTCACAGTGGCAGAGTATTAAATTTGTGCAGTATTAAAAGCAGAGTATGAGGCTACTGCTGGATTAGAGGCAGAGAACAAATGTCTTATTATGCCAGGAACAGCTGATGAAAGAAAAGTAATTCAGAAGCTGAAGATGTATGTGTAGCCCATAGTCTCACCAGATTAAGGTACACACAGGGACTAAATGTTTAGTTGTGGTGATTTAAAAATAGACTTTTTATCTCTCACTTCAAGTAGATGCTTAACTACTGCAGTATGTAAGTCGGTTCAGCAACTGCTATTACCATAAAACAAGCCATTTCTCTAGGTATTTGCTGTACTCTCCAGTACACTGTTAGATGTCCATAGAATCCTGTTGGTTTCACTCATAAAAGTTTTCCATCTGGGAACCTTATGGAAAAGGTCCACACATCACATTTTGGTGGTGAGAGGAATTTGATGGCTGAGTTGCAGCACCTGAATGATAGCACTTAGGAGTGGAAATGCTGACAGAACCATAACTCCAGCACTGCCAGCACAGCACACTGTGCAAGGAGCCCGTTATAAATACACATTACAGGACGCAGATGAGCTCCCATAACAGCTCCACTGTGGCATTTAGATTTACCCTTGAAATTTATATCTTATTTTTTATATTCATCTTTTCAGCAGTTTGTCATTTTCTTCTTCAAACAATCTGCATTATTGTGGCTCTAAAAAAAGACCTCAAGTATAATCAGGTCGAGCACTAATATGTGATTGTATATTACCTTTTGAAGGCAGGGGCAGATACAACATTGACCAAGATCATTGCTTTTCTGTTTCCATGTTTCAGAAGAGCATTGGTGGCCTGGTGATTAAAAGTGTCAGGGTTTAAGGCTACTTAGAAGACACTTAACTGAAAAGTGAAATCACTGGAACGAAAATTGGTTCTATCCTGGCTCAAACCAGGACAAAAGGATATTACTAGAACCTGAGAGATCTCTTTCCTTGGCTATCTTCAGCTTTCCTGTGTAACTCCAGGAAAGTGGTTGAGCTTTCTTTGTCCTTCTGTAGCAAGGTCTCATGTTCAAACTGGAAGGACGTGGCTTTCTGGAACTGGTTGCCCATGCCTGATGCAGCAAGGCCCTGGTGGACATTCTGAAGTCTGGTTTTATATCAATAATTATTCTTGTTATACCTGGGAAGTACCTGTAGCCAACCACTCACTGTTTTTCATATGACTTGACCCTTCATGCTTTTCAGTGAGGTTGTATCTCAGGACTTATTAATTATGAAGGAGTTAATACAACATGACCCTGAGAGCAGGGGGGCTGCTGGTTGCTGCTGTGTTACTAGTTCTGACAGAATGACATCTTCCCACACTTTTAGTTTGCAGGATTTCACACTTCTCAGCCTCCTAGGCTGAATGTAAAGGGAAGGGATTTAGAGGAGAAATTCTCCTTTATAGTGGCAAATACAAGCCAGGAGGGAAGGTGTCTTATTTGTGTCTCCAACCTTCCTGCATTCCCTGCTACGTTACCTACAAACTTCGTGTCAGCTCAGAGGAATATACAGCAAGATGAAGTACTAGAAGTACCTGCAATCTGTTCTAGTCTGAGATTACCCTTCTTGTTGTAGGGAGGCTGGACTAGATGGCCTTAGAGGTCCTTCCAACCCAAGACATTCTATACTTCTATGATACCAAGAAAATAATGAAGTTCAATTACTACAAAAAGACCCCAGATTTTTGTTGGGATGCACAGGACCAGCTTAATAACTTATAAAACCTATTGAACTGTCCTCTTCAATATTTTATATACTTTTCTGCTGCACTCTACCCAACAACTAGCAGCCCTTCTGCAGCCTGCTATCCATGTACATCTGCATTTTATGGGCAGTGGCATCTAAACAATCTGGTTTCCTGAGGCTGTTTTCTGGTAGCTTCTCTGCTGTCTAATAACATGGCTCAGCTCTTCACCCTTTCTTTCAGTGGAGGATTCATTTAGATCTCTCTTATCATTTTCCAGTTTCACAAAAATGTGCTGGAACTCTGCATCTTTGATGCTCCTGCCTTTCTGATAAAATCTCAGAAATTGGTCAAAAGGTTGAAAAGGTGTTGTGGAAGTCCTAAAGCAGGCAGAAGGACCTTGACTGTTTCAGAATCACAGCAGCTTTCTGAGAGCAGAGCCACGGAAAGCAGAACGAAAACAAAAAAAGCCACCCTGTTATTTTCATAGTTTAGAAGTTGTTTTTACTGATACTAGCAGCAACAACCTGGGGGAATTGATTACACAGGTGAGCCTCTAACCTAATAGCTGTGTTTATCTCATTTTGCCTGCCATGGTGGGAGAACTGCAGGTTCTTGACTAGACAGATTGAAAAGTTGTCTGCTCTCCCCTTGCTCTAACAGCTCAGCCTCTTCTGTGAAAAGCTGCTGGTAGCATATGGCAGTGAGCACCCACTCACTCCTCAGAGAATGCAAACAGATATCCCCATGCCAACAACAGCAGTAAACCAGGGATAGTATATTTAACTTTCTTCTCTTCTGCTGGCTCCTACATACATCTTCATGTCCTTTTTTGTGGAAGCACTCTAATTACCATGTCAAAGAACTGCACTGCAGTCTGACTCAAGTCCCCCCTAGCTGGTACAAGTAAGCCTGCCATTTAGAACAGCTTTACAATAATGAGAAGACTTTTCTATTACACATCTCTCTATCACTCAATTCCTAAACCTCCTTCAGCACAGCTACCAACAGCACAGAGCTGGTGGCCCCCAGTAATGCTTGTGCTGAAGGCACTGCCAGAGCAAGGTCTCAAGAAGCAGAAAATGGCATAAAACAACTTCACATTTAAACCTGTAATAACAAGTAAAGAACTAACACACTCCCCCTCTCTGAAAGTAACCACACCGGGGCTAGTGCAGCCCCTACAAGCCCTGCACTGCACATGAATCAATGTCTCAGTGAATAAAATGCCTTTAAACATACATAACTGATCACTAACTTAGCATGTGTACTAACAAAGGATATATAAACTGGCATAAGACAGTAACAGGAGCCTGACAAATCATTGGTTCTTTCTAACGTCCTGAAGTGTCAGATTTTCAGTCAAATGTTTCCACTTTGGGAAAAATTCTAATTCATTCAACAAGTATTCAAGTTTTTACCTTCAAGTTTTTAATAAAAAATGTCTTGGAGCTTCATTATTATTTTTTAGTTAAATACGATTTAAAATGTAACAATTATGATCTGCAAAGATTGGTTAGTGAAGATTGTTGGTAGAAAGAGGCTTAAAAAAATTAAATAAATCCTTCAATTTTGAGAAACCTGAGTATGATTTGGTGACAGCAAAGTCATTCAACTTAAATATAAATCCACCCTTTAGAACTCAGTGCACCATTACTCTTCAGTCAGGCTTCAGAAACTTTAGTCTATACATTAGATGCCATCATTTTTACTGCTGATGCTGACAGTGCAAGGAGATGGTCTTCTGGTCCCACCTGATTTATTTTTTTTCAGATCTATAATGTTCTCCAGCTAGAAGAGGTGAATACAGGGCACTAAATAAGTTGATAATACATTTAAGAATTAAAAAAGCCCAACATTTATTTTTCACTCAGTTCATTGGCTTGTCTTGATACAAGATGCTCTCCCTTGTCCTCTGGGATTACCTTGAAAATGAAAGGTTACCCCCAGTGAGAGGAAAATGGAGAATAAATACAGTTATAAATAAAACATATTCCAGTATGTAGAACAATGCTATGCTGTCTGTCCATTCAATCCATCTATAGGCAGACACTTATCAAAACAGCATGAGCTTTAATCTGGAGAAAATATTAACATGTAGTACCAGTGCCTGAGCACCCCTGCACAACAATGAAGCTATGTCCTGGTGTCCAAATGTCACCACTAGCAGAGTGGCCTTCAAACAGCATTAGGCTAAAGAAAGCAAGCAAACAAGCAGGGAGTTGTCAACACTGGCTACCAAAACAAAGAGGCTGTGAGCTGGAGCTCCTCTAGTGCAAATCACCTACCTGTGTAAATAAACCTGCCCGGTGCTCCTTTGCAGAACTGCTTGGATTTGTATGATAATGTCACTTCAACCACCCCTGGAATGTGACGTGGAGGTGTTTGCACTCGGATGGCATGAGGTGTGATAAGCTAGGGAAACACAAAAGGAGAGGCACTGTTATGTCATGGCTGTGTTTCCCCCCCTGCAAACATGCTTTAAGCAAATGTATTGCTTATTCCTATACAGGAGACACTACAGAGCAGGCAAGTGATACACCTGGTCTAGTTTCTTGCCTCCAGGAGAGGAAGACATGTTTTAGGATAAATTGTGATAAGGAAAATTGTACTGCTTATGCCTGTTGGTTAATTGCTGGCTTATGTCTGGACCCAGAGGGAATTCTTCCTCCTTCCCAAAATCTAACCCTTCCTTTACTTCTTTGCCTTTATCTGTCTCCAAACACATAGAATGGTTCAATTCCATTCTGCATACTGAGCAGTTGGCCTAAAGACTATCCCACAGCCAAGAGTTCCACAGATAAAACCTGTTCCCTGAATTTCCCTCACACAGGTTTGTGTGGCCTGCCTTAACCACCACCATTTTTGTACCACTATTGGAACAGGAATTAACACTGTTTCCTCCACGCTTTCCTCAGAAAATGAGTGTTTCTTCAGTGTAGCAAGAGGGAGGCACCTCTACCTACCTCACTCCATACAAGCATGGTTCCAAAGACAACTTGCAGCCCATCAAAGAAGTTGTCTCCAATAATGATCACCATGGCTCCCCCTGTGGTCCAGCCTTCACTCGGGCTGATTGCTTTGATGCACGGTGTGGCTAAACAAAACAAAGCAGACAGCAGAACTTCAGGTTATGGTGGTGGTTTTTTTCTTCCCCTCACCCAGCTTTGAGACTTTGCAACACTGGGTGCAAACCCTTGCAGCAGGTTCTGTGCACACTGAGCAGTCCTCAATCATCCTGATGCAAACTGTAGCTTTGAGCAGCTTCCCCTGCCCACTGGAGTTTCTGCTTCACAGCTCACAAGAATTCCCTGCTGCTGACAAAGGCCTAGGACAAGTCCCCTCCAGCCATTCACCCATGAAGGCTGCTGTACCATTCCATGAAGCCCAATAATAAATAAATAAGTAAAAGTATGTTTTCTGCCTTGCTAGTGTTAATTACTTGCCTATTCATTACCAGCACTTAACATCGTGTCGTTAAAGCCTAACAGGCCAACTGCAGTGGGTGTAAAAATGAAATGCTTAAGTGATTGTGCAGAGGCTGTTTAAAAAAGCCCCCACTCATTAGCATGTGCTCACACAAAAGCTAAACCCTGTGGAAAGAGAGGGAGATTAAGATTTATTAAGTTTATCAATAGGTAGAAAGGATATGAGACTATCAAATGTTTCTTCCAGTTCCTATCAGGACACAATTTCTAATAATTTTCTGGATTTTACAGAGTAGGTTTTTTTTTCTTCTCTCTTCCATATGTTCAAGGCCTCTGGACTATACATCCCATCAGGAACCCAATATGGTTTCCAGGCCATAACCAAAGTCAATCCATCACTCCATTCCCAATGTTGACAGGGTCAGAGGTGGAGGGGAACTTTGGCAGTGCTCCAAAAACATGAGACTCCTTTGAACAGCCAGTCAATCACATCCAATCAGTCAAGGAAAAACTGGATGGCTTCCTAGGCTAGGAATCCTGGGATTTTCCTTCTACCATTTCACTGCCCGCTGGGGGAGAATTAACACCACTCTGAATTCTTTACTGATTCAATCATTTTCTTCCAGTTCATTAATTCTTCTTTTAGGTTGATACAGGGCACAGTTAAGAAGTGGGGCAGCAAAACATTATAATGAAATAATATCCTTGCTTGTCTTTTCTACTAACATCACTAGCTCTTCTCACTTTCACTAGCTGCAGGGGAGGGCAAAGCAGACACTGATAGCATTTTCCAGTAATTTGGAGAACTGTCTGTGAGAGAGGTGGAATGTGCTGGTAATGAATGTGTGGGAAGAGGGAGAGGAGGGGCCAAGCATTTTGAAGCTTAACAGATACAAGTATTGGTAATTGCTTTAATATAGTCCAAAACCCATCCTGTAGCTGGCCATGAGTCTTGCTTAGCCAAACAAACTAGAATCAATTAGTGTCAGCTTCCTTCTGTGCATTGTTATGCTTTGCACATAGTTTGTTTAAGGGAACTAGTGACACTTTTTCATACACATCTTGTGCTGTAACAGTTCTGTTTAACTAAGATGTCATGTTGCCTAATTTGCCTGAAATCAAATCTACCCCAGCTGAACGAGAAGGCTGAAATTTAGATAATACTTAGTGTTTCTGTGTTTTTCATCTTTGCAGTTCCAGCTAATTAATAAACTGAGGGAGGGAAGGGGGAGCCAGCCCCTTAGATGTTAAGAGGATCATATTTTGCATGCAGTAGACACTTTTCCTGCCTCTTCTTTCTCTGAACCCCCTGAGGTTATGCAGTTCCCCCTTAGCTCTCCTTCCCTCCTGCAAACAAATAGAAATTGAAGAATGGGCAAGATGCTTTTGCATTCGTGTCCTGTTCTTCATAGAAATATCCTACCTTCTGAGGGGTCAAGTCTCCTTGCTCTCCGTCCATGCTTGGAGTTGTTGTGAACAAACATGTTGTCAGACACTGCCAGCACGTGCCCATCAACATTCACTGTTGTGGATAGCACAACCTGGGTGTTTTGAAAAAGAGAAGGAAAAGGAGGCAGGTAAACAATTTGCTTTGAAATTCAAGTTGTTAAGTATTAATGATTCAGTTTAGTTAAAACTGTTCTGTTTGTCAAATGGCATCACGTCCTGCAGGGTTCACTCCCTAACAAGAAGGGAAGAAAATACTCTCAGCCTTCATTCTATGCATGAATTCCATTTCACGTTGCATCCTAAGGGCCATATAAAGTCCTCACTGTATAATGAACCAGCTACTGCAGATGGCCCTAAATTTGGTTTCCTGTGATGCACCGTAGCATAGCTGATGGCAAAGAGGTCTGTATGCACCAACCAGGAGGGCAGGCTGCAGAGCACCACAGTGATTTGCCCTCTGCTACAGACATGCAGATCCAGAGCCATCTGCTGCACTGCACAGACGTGCAAATGTATCTGCATCTGCTCTGGAAAGACAGGTCTCCATTGACTGAGCAAAATGGAAACTCCTACTTTGTGAAAACAGTACCTGATACCAGCCCAGCTTTTTGACCTGTGCATGCTTAGTGCCTCTTGAAAATCCTCTGAGCCCAAGGACCTCAAATCAAGCAGCAGTTTTTAAACCTGAGCATCCATGACTTATGCTGCCAGGCCCATGAATTCTTAGAGAAAGTAACTGTATATGTTAATAATTCCAGTTAGTTCTCCCTCTACCATACAGTACCTAATAAATCCAGAAATATATGTGCCTTTACACCACAAACTCCTAGGAAAAAAAACACCCTGTTTTAACTGCTGAAAGAAGATGCAACTTATTGAAACTTTCAGATTTTGACCATTGGTGTAAATCAGCTTAACTCCACTCAGTGCCACACAGCCAGAGTCATGCCCAGCTACTGAGAATCTGCCCCTGGATTTGGTCACAAATTGTCACACACACAGTTGTCACAGTCTAGGTAAGAGAATGTCAAGCACCAATTGTTGATAAAACCCTACTCGGCATAGAGCAGGGGAAACCTTGCCCCCCTGCAGGATTATGCTAGCTTAAAGTATACTTTCTTTCTTGACACAAGTTTAATTCATTCCAAAAGGCTCTTGTCATGCTGTACTCTCCTACTTCTCAAGCATTCTTGTCACAAAATGTGTTGCTTTTGTGTGCCAGCTGATTTCATCATTGCACTTTTGGGTGGAGTGAGACTCCAAAATCCAAGGCGAACGTTTCCCGCATGACATAGCTGAGCCCACTCAGATGCACTTCATTATTTTCCCTTAAACAATGGAAATAAATTTTAATCTCTCACTGGCCAGCACAAAGCACACTGTGACAACAGGGGAATAGACCTGAATTATTCCAGTGTCTGAAATATTTACGACAAGTGTTCAAATTGTAACCAAATGTAAATAAAAAGGGTATCCTATATATACAGTTTCACTATATAATATATACATATCTGACCTCACAGACACACGGTACCTATGTGATAAACACACACCCACATGCTCTCAGTATGAGATCTTCATAATACATGCAGACCTCAAGACACATTCCCTGCCTGAATAACCATGTGGGTGTAAATGCTGTGCACAACACAAGAGCCACATTTCAGTAAGAGTTGTAAGGATCCCTGTAGCACAGAGAAGCCCAAGACATAGTGGTGAGAATCCTCTGTTCCCTCAGCCAGCAGGAATCAGAATCAAAGAATGGTGAAGGTTGGAAAGGACCTTAAAGATCATCCAGATCCAACGCCCTGCATGGGCAGGGACACCTCCCACCAGCCCAGGCTGCTCCAAGCCCCATCCAACCTGCCCTTCAACACTGCCAGGGATGGGGCAGCCACAGCTTCCCTGGGCAACCTGGGCCAGGGTCTCACCACTCTCACAGCAAAGAATTATTCTTCCTACTATCTAACTGAAATCTCCCCTCTTTCAGTTTAAAACCCTTACTCCTTGTGCTATCACTACCCTCTCTGGTGATCCACTTTTAGACCTCTCTCCATGAGCGGTTCCAGTTTTATTTACCTCTCCCATTCATCATAGGAGGGTCACAGCCACTTGGCATTTCACAGGCTGGGACCTTAGGTAAATAAATACAGGACAAAATGGGAAGATCAGATCTGGACCAGAGCCTTCTCAACGTTTTGGTCCTTGTTTGCAGTAATCTCTAAGGTATTGTTGAATTCAGCTGAGACCTTTGTCATCTTTGCTATGACACTACGAGCCAGCCCATTATCAGTGATGTGGAGTAAGAACATGAGAGATCACAGACACTGCTGAACTTCTTCACTTTGCTCCCCTCATTCCCTCTTGCCTGGTGAAGATGACAATCCAATTGTTTTATACTAAGATTAAAAACCAATGTTTTATGGGTAAAAGGAAGAGGAATGTGCATTCCACTATGGTCTCTAGCTCCCAGGCCCTTCCCTTTCACAAGCCAACTGCTTTCCCCCAGTGAGTATTTCCTGGGTCATGAAGGGTGACCCTTTCCATCTGGAATCAATCAGTCAACTCCTGACAACTTCCTGAAACACCTCACTCCATTTCCTGTTCTCTCCCCCTTCTCTCTTTCCCCCTGGTTTGCTTCACTCTTCAAAACTGCAGGCCACAGCAGCTTAATGTTAGAGGGTCAGACACAGTTAGACTCCAAAACACTACACAAGAACACCTTTGACCTTCAAAAATCTTTACATCTTAGCTAAACAAATCAAGGTCAACGTTTCTTACCATTACCTTGTTAACCATTTCTATGCATTTTTGCCAATACCCTTCTGAACATTTATTTATCAGTAACACTTGTTCTCCTAACATCATAAAATATGTCAGGTCTTTTTTTTTAATTAAAAAAAAAAACCTATATTTAGTGCTGATGAAAGGTGATGTGCAAACTTCCTTGGAGATTTAAATTCTCAGCTCTGTGCACAGCACTGGCAAATCACTGGAAATGATTTTGGTGCTGCTTTTTTTTTTTCCTGGCCTACTTCTTGTGTATGGTAATTTGGCTTCTATGCCTATTCAGTTAATGGTCTTTTACCTAAAATCAGCAGCTAATGCAAAATGTAATCCTAAGGGAATGATCCGAGAACATCAAAATATGCCAGGTAGGCCATGGGTTCTGGTAATTGCAGCTGAGGGCCAAATCTGACAATCACTTAGAGACTAAAGATTTTGTGCTGCCCATGAGGTGGATCAACCTGTCTCCTCTGTTGGAGTTTCAGAGGACAACCAATTCCTTCATCCACCCAACTGTAGGTTCCATCTCCAGGAACAGCAAGGGAGTTACAGGCTTCTCACTGGTGCTTTCAGCAGTTCTTAAGATTCTCTCTGCAAACCTGCAAGGTCTTGTTATTAGCTCAGAACCCACAGACATCAAGCAACAATTCCCCAGCAGTACTGAAGAAATGCATGTGCTGTAACTCCACATTGTTTTTGTTTCCCAGATGGATTTCTGGAATGTGATCCCTGCTCAAAAACCAAACTGAGGGTTCACCTACCATGACATTCAGTCAAACTGTCTTTAGCACGTTAAGCTCAGGTTCTCTGAGCTGCACTGCTCCTCTTTCACTTCCCCTCACAGACCAAAATGCTGTATTTCTTTACAAACCTCTACCTGGGTACTACAATTTCCCCCCACCTATATGAATACTTCTATATTCTAAAGTATGCTCCTCTTCGAATCACATACATGCAAGTAACTACACATCTTCATATATACATAAAAGCTGTATCACTCACAGACACCTATTTAGACATATGGTACAAACATTCCAGGCATACAGGCATTTACTTACATGTAACATATCTCATCACTGTGTAAATGATCTCTCTCAAAAAATTCCTGTTACCATTCCAAGTGTGGAAAAAATTCTTTATGACATTGTACATCTGGAAACAATATTACATTCCTGATGCACTTTCTCTTCTAACTCTCTAGTCACAGCAACATGTTATTTTAACTTTTCAAAAGAATAACTACTATGAGGATTTAAAAAATTATAATCATTATTATTATTTTCCAGCTGGGTGGAAGAAACTATGTCAGGCCTCATCCTGCTTTCCTCACTTGGACAAGGCTCCCATTGATGTCAAGAGGCGTTTTGGTTGAGCAAGTAATACAGGAGTAGATGCTAGAATATAATGTGTTTGCTTCATAGTTGGATTAGGAATAAGATAAACAATGTGAAAAATGCCAGCAGCCTCTCTCTGCTCAAAACTTCCATTGAATTCTTTGGGAAAAGCCTCCCTGAGCCTGCTGCAAACTCCAGGCTACCAGCAAAACCTACGCACGTGGCCTTCATTTCAGGAACAGGCCTCTCCAGATTACAGGGGCACAGGGGTAGGAGATAACTCCTGGGTCACTGACATCTGGTCTCCTGCTATTACAGACAACAAAACCACATAGCTACTTTTATATAAAATTGCCTTCAACCATTTCAAGCTTTTGCCTTTGTTACTCCTCTTGTTTTAAAGCCTACTTGTCCTGACTGTCAGGGAAATGATGGTTTACAGCCTAAATTTATTCCTAGTCAGTTTATACTTAACACTAGCTTTAGAATTATTATTTCCCATCTGATCTATCTTAGGATATTTTTAGACAGCAGTTATGTCCCTTCTCTACTATGTCACTAAAGTGTTTGAGCCCAGCTCTTGTCCATTCCCAGGTCACCATAATGACCCATTCCTACACCTGTTCCAAATTCATTTTCACTCTCTCCTGAAGGTGGCTAAACCAGTATATTGTATTCCAAACAAGAAATCACTGGGGTACAACCATACAATTGTATCCTTCTTTCCACTGGCAAGGCTCACCTGAGATGTAACAGAATCCCACCTGTGGTTTGTTTCTAAAAGGCAGTACACACCTCTGACACCTCACTGCCACTTGGCTATTTGGGCTTCTGATCTGAGCACGTTAGGCTCCTTGACTGGTTTTTTATTTTGCAGTTGCAGTCAGTCCCTCCCTTACTCATACAGAATCTAACACAACATCACCTTTCCTTGAGTCAGTTGCTACCTGGTGAAGAAATGTGCCCCCCAACAACAGCTCTGGACTCTGCTGATACCAGCTGCAATTGTTTCACAGCTTACATCTGGAAAATCAGCCTCCCGTAATGACATCAGTCTGTGTAGTATTCATCTCTCTAACAAGAGTTCTCTCTCTCCATATGCAGATCTGACCATGGGGCTCTCCAGCACATCCTTTCCCCGTCAGTCTGAAAAGGAGTTTGGTTTTGACTGGTCGTACTTCACTCTTGCTATCCCTTTTTGTTCCTTTATACTCCACAACATGACAAACTCACAATATTATCCCACCACTTTTGCCCATTTTTCTTTTTCCTGAATGACACAGATCCTTCAGCACCTGGGATCAGAAGGTGGCAGCTGGGTGAATTCTCAAACATCACCAGCTTTGCTCATGTGCCTGATGATGAACGGATCCAACCACTCTGAGGTCAGGAAGGAAAACTCCCCAGGGATACACCTTGTTATTTTTCCTTTCTCTTTCTCCCTAGAGCACCTAGAGGGGGATACCTGCCAGGGAACACTGCATATCATGATTCCTGCTGAAAACAGAGGGCAATTGCTGACCTTTCTCTTTTTACTCCTAAAAAAGTATGTCGGTTAAAAGATGACCACTGTTAGTACTGATGCTCTTTTGCCTTGTACCATTCACTCACTGGAGGATCTGTTTAATCAGGCTGTTACTGGATGAAGCAGAATTCCCAATCAACAGGAGTCTAATGAGTTCGCACCAGGTCTCAGCTGAAGCATTTTAGCTGAAGTGCCTCATCTTAATTCCACAGAATTATTGTCCCCCATGACACACCGGTCGTTACCGTTAAGTATCATTGGGCTTCAATCAAGTTCTCTAAGAGAAGTCCTCATTAAATGGAGGGCATAATTTATTTTTTTATTCTGTTCCTGGGAGAATCACTCACTGAGAATACAGCAATGACAGCAATGACAATACCTATGAACACTCAGATCTGCAGATTAGCTGAACTCCAGCAGTCACCCCTATGGTTTAAATGGGTTGTTTCAGCGTGGTTTGTGTTGCAGTTTCCACTTACTCAGAAATATTTTCATCAATACATAATCAATATTTGCTTTAGTGAAATTCACAAGGACATGTCACTCCATTTGCAAACATATTTGGGCAACCATCGAGAAACCACAAAAATATCCATTAGTTCTAGAAAGATTCCCTTTTCCTGCTTTAACCACTGAGAGACACTGAGTGATTCACACTAAAATTACATTACTATTGGGGAAAAAAAAACCCACAAAAATAATAATCACACATCCTTTAACTTCTGAGGTATAACAATTTTTTCTACAGTAGAGAACCTTTGTATTTGATTAAAAACAATGGAAGTTAAGAGATTTTCATTGTATCTTTGAAGCTCTACTTAATATCAAAGCAAATTTCAAATGGTTAATGTGATCACAAAGCAGCTGGTGTTGCTCTCCAAAGTAAAGAATGATATTAAAAAAAAACCCTCTTCAGGCATCTGGAGCTGTATTAAATTTACAATGCAGTGTTAATGTAACCTTTCCACCTCTTTTTCTTCCCCCCCCCCTTCCCCATTTTAAATGGGTGTGATATAAGTGAAATCTAACATTTAGTTTAGCTTAATACATTGTAGCTATACTATAAAACATCTAAATCTTGTGTCTAGAAATGAGGCTGAGGCCAGGCTCAGGGACTGGATCCCAACGCCCTGGAACTTTGGTGACCAGCCAAACCAAGCCCAAACTGTGTAGCTTCACACCCATCTCTAATCAGAAGC